>NC_092335.1:593750000-594096250 GCF_046630445.1 Rutidosis leptorrhynchoides
ACGTCATGATCAAGAAGTTGATAAACCACCATTATCAGCTTTATAAGTAAACTCAACATTCCATTGGACGTTGGTGCATCTTTTTACTAAAGGAGCAGCCAAAATACACAAAGTGAGAAACTTGAATTATCTGCAAACTTTTTTTTTTTTAATATTGATTTTTATTTCTATATCACTTAATAATCTTTGATTCATGATATATGAGTCTAATTTATCAATTAATAGTTGGTCTATCACATATTAACATTTAACAATCGACATGTATCGTTACTAATTTTCAGTTCTCAAATTTCTCTTGATCTTCTCACATGTTAATATTAGGTTGCTTTTTTTGCGGATATACATTTATACATTTATACTTGTTAGACGATATTTATAGAGTACAAGAACTCTAAATCACATCTAAAACCAATACTGACTGGCGACAGTGTGATAGGGAATATTCCTGAGATATTCCCTGCCATATTACCATATAAACATAAAATTTAGAAGTTTATTTATGAGTAATTTAAATTATTTTAGTTTAATTTAATATCTAATATTTTTTATAGAAAGTATATTATATTATTTTAATGTGATGTTATTATATTTTAATAAAAGTAATTTATTTTAGAAAACAAATTGTTTGATAGATATGTGTCGGCTTGTGAGGCTGTATGGCGGATATTGGCTTTTGATATACACAACAGGACACCTGCAGTTATTCGACTTCCGTTTCACCTTAACGGTGAACAAGCTATTGTTTTTGATGAAGAAGAGATGCTTGACAATGTTCTTAATAAGCCGTCTGTTAACTCTTCGATGTTCACTGAATGGATGAATTGCAACAAACATAGCGCAGAAGCTCGGAAACTAACATACGTTGAGTTTCCATCAAAGTTTTGTTGGCAACAAAAAGAAAGGGTTTGGACAAGGAGAAAAATAGGTTCTGGTTCAGTTGGACGTATCCATCATGTATCTCCTCAAGCAGGTGAGTTGTTTTATCTCAGGATCTTATTGAACAAAGTGAAAGGTCCAACATCATATGAAGACATTCGGACAGTGAATAAAAAGGTTTGTGCGACATTTAAAGATGCTTGCTATGAGATGGGCTTATTAGATGACGACCAAGAGTACATTGACGGGATAAAAGAGGCGAGCACTTGGAGTTCGGGACATCAAGTACGGTTGTTGTTTGCTCAGTTACTATTATCCAACAGTTTAAGTAGACCGGAAATTGTATACCAAAACACAATTCAGTTCCTATCAGCTGATCTACTTCAACAAGAAAGAATGATTGCAAGGAATTCAGGTATCATATTTTACAAATCTATGTGAAACAAACCTTAAATACTCAGCAGTCTATTTATCTGAAACAATGTATTTATCATATTACAATACATGTTACACTAAATATAGCTCCGGTTTTAAGTTTGATCTTGACAGTTTGCTTATGAGACTTGCAGGTGAAGAAGTTGACAAAGATATGCTTGAAAATTGTACTTTATACGAGATCGAAAAAATACTACAAAGAAATAGTAGTACGCTAAAGAAATTTATTTCAATGCCATATCCAGTTGAATCCTTTAGTGGCATGCCACGCAATTCGTTGATTACGGATGAGCTATCATATAACAGGTCAGCTTTAGCAGATGAACATGCATGTCTCTTTTCAAAATTAACCGAAGAGCAAAAAAATGCGTACGAGACTATTGTAAGTGCGGTAAATGAGGGTAAAGGTGGCGTCTTTTTCTTGTACGGATATGGTGGTACTGGTAAAACATTTGTTTGGAAAACGTTGTCCGCTTCTTTACGTAGTCGTGGTAATATTGTTCTTAATGTTGCATCGAGCGGAATTGCAGCGCTACTATTAAGTGGAGGACGGACGGCACACTCTCGATTTGCAATACCCATTAACCCAACAGATGAATCTTTTTGTTGCATTACCCCTAACAGCAACTTGGCCGAGTTGATATGCCGAACAAAGCTTATAATATGGGATGAGGCGCCGATGGTCCATAGAATTTGTGTTGAAACCTTCGACCGTTCCTTGCGAGATATATGCCGACATGTTAATTCAAATAGCATGGACACACCGTTTGGCGGCAAAGTTGTAGTTTTTGGTGGTGACTTTCGTCAAGTTTTACCTGTTGTTCATCAGGGTAAAAGAGAAGACACCGTTGGGGCCTCTCTAAATTCTTCTTACATTTGGAGTCATGTGACAGTGCTAAAGCTTACAGTTAACATGAGACTCGGTGGAGCCAACAATGCGACAGACGATACGAAAGCTTTTGCTGACTGGATATTGAGAATTGGAAACGGTACATTAGGTGAACCAAATGATGGAGAATGTGATGTCATCATGCCTGATGACATTTTGATTACCAATGTTGAAGATCCAATTGGTTCACTTATTGCCTCTATTTATCCGAACTTTATTGACAATCTTGGGAATCCATCATACTATCAGGAAAGGGCTATTCTTGCACCAACCCATGATGATGTCAACATAATTAACGATCATATGATGACATTCCTTGAAGGTGAAGAGCATGTTTTTTTAAGTTCGGATAGTATTTGCCAGTCTGAAAAAGGTGCCGATTTCAATAATGAATTGTACACAAATGAGTTTCTAAACAGCATTCAAGTTGGTGGTCTACCTAAGCATAGGCTTGTACTAAAAGTTGGTGTTCCTGTCATGCTCCTTCGTAATGTTGATCAGTCGTCTGGTCTATGCAATGGTACGCGATTACAAATCACAAAGCTTACTGATAAGATGATTCAGGCAAAGATATTAACGGGCACTCATGTAGGAACATTAACTTGTGTCCCACGCATGTTAATTGTCCCTTCAGATAAACGAATACCATTTCGGTTTCAAAGAAGACAATATCCGTTATCAGTTTGCTTTGCTATGACTATAAATAAGAGTCAAGGGCAATCCCTAAGTCATGTTGGTTTGTTTCTACAAAGACCGGTTTTTAGTCACGGACAACTATATGTTGCGCTATCAAGAGTCAGGAGCAAGAGCGGTTTAAAGGTTCTCATTATAAACAAGGATAACACTCTCGGCAATTCAACAAAAAACGTCGTGTACAAAGAAGTCTTGCAATATCTATAGACTTACTTCATCAATCACCTCCACAAGTTTATCCATCGTTAAGCTTATATGTACGTTTGAGTTAAATTTATTTTTCATTGATAACATTAATCATTTTATAGTTTAGTATTTCGATTGTTACTTAATTTAAAAATGGTGAGTTTATCCTTTGATTTTTGTATGTGACTACCAGTGAACTTAACTCTTGCAAGTTCTTATTAGAATTCACATTGTATATATAGTGACTTATTTCAAGCGTTTTTTGAACAGCCGTGCATCGCACGGGCTCAAACCTAGTTACCATATAAACATAAAATTTAGAAGTTTATTTATGAGTAATTTAAATTATTTTAGTTTAATTTAATATCTAATATTTTTTATAGAAAGTATATTATATTATTTTAATGTGATGTTATTATATTTTAATAAAAGTTATTTATTTTAGAAAACAAATTGTTTGAACTTACAATTAAAGCGGGTCCCAATGTGACGAAGGAAAATGTGCCATTAATGACATTCAATTAACGTTGGTTTCTTTGAAGGGTTGGTGAATGAAGGGGTGATTCTTCCGTCGTCAACATCGGGTAAGCGTATTGGTAATGGCGCGTCAAATGTTTTTTCCTACTCGTATGTCAATCGTTCGCGCAAAGGTGTCAAATCGTCTAATAGTTGATGGCGTGGTAGTTAAACCGGTTATTAAGAACCGGAAAGGCAATTGCACAATCGAGAAGAGTAAGTAGTGTTAGGTAGTTCTTTGTATGTTTTTTGTTTTTGCTAGTTTTGTGTGTTGATGCTTCATGTTCTCTTTGTTGTTTATAGTTTGTTTGGTTTGTGTGTGTCTTTGTTGTTTTGTTGGCTAGGATCGGTTGTAGTTAGCGGGAGCTTGTTTGTTAGGTTTGTTTTACTGTTTTCGATCTTAGTCATGACGATGTATAATTGTTTGTCTACTTCATCCTTCGATGAAGGGACTTTAGTTATATAGTTTTCGTTTTTTTGCCAAAAGAATTTTTTTTAAATATTAATTATTATTACAATGAACATTATCATTTTCAATTACACGTATACTAGTCGTCTTTTTCTTTTTAAATTACATTTTTCGTCCATAACTTCCTTAAAAGTGCACATTAACCTTTCATGACTTACTCAAAAGTTGATGTTGATCGTCCATCGCATTAAAGAACGCTAACCATCTGGTCATATGACAATCTCACCCATTAACGAGATTTAAAAAGTGCATGACTACATTCTTTCACTAACAGGTGAATTTTGACGGTTGAGTGGTATCGACGTCGAAAGTTGCACGCGGTAATCTAACTGTGGAGTATTTACCGTGGCTTCTTGGCGGTTAGTCATTTTGCCTCCGCCGTTCTTTGTACCTTATGTATATTTTTATCTATAAAATTCACCGGGTGAACACCCTTTACCTCAAAAAAAAAAAAATGAGATTTATTTAAGATTTTTATTGAGAAAACACGCAAACAATACATGGTCATTAAACATAATAAGTTTGGATTGTTCTATAAAAAAATCAAGCGGTATAGTACATTACAAACTTATCGCGGTTCAAATCTTCATATAAAACCTACAACTTCGGTGTGATCAATATCTACAAACCTTACCATCATCTTCAGTCGCCAATGGGGGTGATTAGTAACTTGCAATTATAAATTCCATCATCTATGCAGTGGCGGAGTCAGGAAACTTTTTCAGCGAAGGTAAAAAAAAAATAAAAAATTTAGAACGTAGGGATATATTTTGGCAAAGTATAGAGGTTTTGGGTCAAAATAGAATATATTTTTTTAGCAAAATTTGGAGATTTTTGGGCAAAATACGAAGGTTTTGGGGTAAAATATAAAGGTTTTGGGAAAAATATGATGGGTTTGGGGCAAAAAAAAATCCACCGAGGAAATAGTCGAAAAATTGAAAAAATTTGCACTAAAAATTGCAAATCTACTTGGGGCGGGCGCCCCACCCTGCCTTTCATAAGTCCGCCCCAGGATGTATGGAACGATTACATGACCAAATTTAACGAGGAATTTAGCACTCTTTCACGAGAGAGAGACAACAATCAATCTATATTTTTAAACATGCCAGAGACGATTAACAAGCATTAAAAATTAAGTCAATAACGATTGATGTAATAATTTTCACATGATAGTGAAGTTTGTGAAATTTTATGAAAAACATAAGGATTAATGGGGTGCACAACAAAATCAATCACTGATCATTGTGATATAAAATAAGATCGACAATGATGTAATAGTATGAAAATTATAAGAACTATCATTATAATTTACACTTATTAAGTATTACATTAGTTAATACTATAATTAAAATATTATATTATGAATTATTAAATATATTGTCTAGTACTATTGTTATTTATTAAGATTTTGCTAATGACAATATATTATATTATTATTAATTATTAATTATTAAATATATTGTTTGCTACTATAATCATTTATTAGAACTAGGCGTATTGCCCGTGTGTTGTACGAAGATGGTAATGGTTGTTGTAGCGCACTTGTAAGTGAGATTGTTTGATGTGCTAATTGGTCATCGGTACAGGTACTATATTATGTTAATGAGTTTAGCTTACTCCCAAACGGATGACAATTGCATAAAGAATTAATTTACTTTTGGAAGAAACGTGATATAAATGGGGAATGAACCGAGTCATTATAAAAAATTCTCATTAACTTAAATATTAACTATTTCGACAACTAATTTTTTATTGTATGATTAGATCATCAAAATTAACCTCAAAATTGATGATAATAATATTAAATATTAAACATTACTATTATGAAAAAAATTATGATTCTTCAAGACTTTATTATCTTAGAACTCGACTTTTAAATTATTTCTTATTATTATATAACTTATAATTACAATCTTAACCATTATGTTAAGTAAATAAATTTTTCTTCGTACATTTCTATTATTATTATTATTATATTATTTATTATTATTATTATTTATTACTTATTATCTATCCATAATGAATGGTGCGTAATTATGATCTTTCTATCTTTTTTTTTTACCACTTGACTACATTATCATTTAACATTTAGTATTGATAACTAACCACAATTACACCAAATCAAAATAGTTTTTTCTAAAAAAAATAACTATAATATAATATAATATCAAAAATAATAATATTGTATGTTGATAATATTACAATAAAATGTAAGAAAGCATATTATTTATTTAACTATAAAATAAATTGTACAAAAAATTATACATATATAAATGAATTTTAGATAATAATCGTAAAAGATAAACAATTACAAAAATTGAAAAAAAAAACATAATATGAAAAATAATAACATCTTAATAAACTGATATTGTAATATACATTTGATGTTTATGTGATTGATAAAATTGAAATAAAAGAGCAAAGGAACCTACAAAATAATGATGATGAATTACACATTGAAGATAAACAATTACAAAAATTGAAGAAATTCATTACGAACAATAATAACATCTACATAACTATAAAATATATCGTATAAAAATTTATACATTTATAAATGAACTCTACATAATTATTATCATAGAAGATAAATAATTACAAAAATTGAAGAAAAATATTATATGACAACAATAAAATCTTAATGAAGTGTCTAATGACCCGTCTATACCGATTATAAACGATTCACAATAGTTGATTTCATTGCGAGGTACTTGACCTCTATATGATACATTTTACAAATATTGCATTCGTTTTTAGAAGACAAACTTTCATTTCATCGAAAGTTGACAACATGCATAGCGGTTCATAATATATCCAACTATAATTGACTTAATAATAATCTTGATGAACTCGACGACTCGAATGCAACGTCTTTTGAAATATGTCATGAATGACTCCAAGTAATATATCTAAAATGAGCAAATGTGAAATGCCCCGTTCATATACAATATAAAACGATTCACAATAGTTGATTACATCGCGAGGTAATTGACCTCTATATGATACATTTTACAAACATTGCATTCGTTTTTAAAAGACAAACTTTCTTTGCATCGAAAGTTGACGGCAAGCATACTATTTCATAATACCTCCAACTATAATTGACTTAATAATAATCTTGATGAACTCGACGACTCGAATGCAACGTTTTTTGAAATATGTCATGAATGACTTCAAGTAATATCTCTAATATGAGCAAATGCACAGCGGAAGATTTCTTTCATACATGAGAATAAACATGCTTTCAAGTGTCAACCAAAAGGTTGGTGAGTTCATAGGTTTATCTTAAAACAATAAAATTCATCATTTTGATAGACCACAAGATTTAAATGCTGCATGGTACAAATGGGCCCGAATCCTATACCCACATGTAATGTACATGCGATATCTTTTAAATACAGTACACATTTCTCGTGTACGAAATCATCTTTCATAAATCTTAGTAACCGTACATATATCTCGTGCACAAAAATAACATACACATAACCTGTGTATAAAATCATTCTCTCGATACATAACATTCACTTTTCATTGCTTTCATAGCATGGCTTGGTAACCAACCTTAACATATAATGCGCATAAATAATATCCCCAAAAACAGAACATCTTGTCTGTATAATAATCATATAAACTTCGAAGTACTAAACACCACGCCTACTAGCCCTTCCGTCTAGTGAACATTCTGGGTGGGGGTGTTAAACCCGGTAGCTACCTTTAGGATTCGCGTCAATTAGGCATGCACTAATTCTCAAAATTAGTGATGTTCCCTAATTCTTAGGTTACCAAGCAATAATAATCAGGGAAAAAATATTCATATCAATTGTGGCAATTATCACGTCCACATAATTCAATGGTGGCAATTATCACGTCCACATAATTCATTCGAGGAATGTTTTGCTTGTGTCTATCTCGTCAAATATTTATAAAAGCATTTCATGTATTTGCAGTTCAAAATGTATTTCAAAAGCATTTAATAAAGCAGTTGTAAAAGTAGCGCATGTATTCTCAGTCCCAAAAATGTAAAGAGTAAAAGGGAATCAAATGAACTCACCTAACGTATTTTGTAGTAAAAATACATATAACGATATTGAACAAGTATAGGGTTGGCCTTGGATTTACGAACCTATATCAATTGTATATTTATTAATACACATAATTGTAATCGAACAAGTATATATATATTGTCATTATTAGTGATGTAATTTATATATATATATATATATATATATATATATATATATATATATATATATAAATTAATAAGTTTCATTATATATATTTTCAATCTATATATAGAATTATTGATATAGTTAGGTTATATATATATATTAAATATGTTTTTGTATATATAACATTTGTCTGTTGAAATTAGTAATTACTAATACTAAATAATATTTGTAATGGTAAAATGATAACACTTAATAGTACTGATAAAAATAAAAATGTTAATAATTTTATCAGTAACAACTATAATGTTATTAATAAAAATATTAGTTTTACTGTTAATGATAGTTTTAATGATAAATCTTATAATATTGACAATAATAGTTTTTAATAAAATGAAAAATTTAGTATTGATGGTAAAGAAAATAATTATTTTAATAATAATACTTATGTTTATAATAACAATTCCAATGTTTATAGAATAATACTAATACTACCATTAATGAAAATAATAATAGATTTTATTATCCTCATAATAATAATCATAATCATAATAATGATAATAATATTAAAATGATAACATTAATAATAATAGTAATATTAATAATACTTATAATAATTTATAATAACAATAATAATAATGCTTAAGGATGGTACTAATATGGTAATAATATTCATAGTACATATATTAATACTATAACAATAATTACAATAACTAATAATAACAATAATCATAATAATAATAATAAATGATAACTAATAATAATAGTAATAATATTAATAATAATAATAATAATAATAATAATAATAATAATAATAATAATAATAATAATAATAATAATAATAATAATAATAATAATAATAATAATAATAATAATAATAATAATAATGGTAATGAAAACTACCTCATGTTAATTGGATAAAAAAAAAAATGGCTCCGCCGGGTCTCGAACCCGAGACCTCTTGAATAACGCTAACACCCTTCACCATCCCGCTGTTTCTATCTTTCTGATAATTAACTCAACCCGTTTGTATTTAACTTATACTTTCTGTCATCCTCTTCCTCCAGAACCGACCCAAACGAATTCTCAGTTAACCAAACTCAGCTAATGTCACACCCCCCAAAATGGACCAGGGGTAATTGTGACCAATCATATCATAACACAGTTGTATAAACGAGAACGACTCTATATGAGACTTTTTAAATAAAACCTTTGTTAATAAAACAGCGGAAGCAATAATACATGTTTACATTATTATTAAAACGTAAAATAAATGTTTATGAACTAAAATATAATATGCGATGTGGACTCCATGCAAACATCAAATCTATCATCACAAAGTTGCAAACAGCTAGCTCAATCATCACCTTAGACAAAACATGCTTAAAGTGTCAACCAAAAAGGTTGAGTGAAATTCACAGGTTTATAAATAATATCTAAAGTTTTAGACTACAAGATTTCGTTTAAAGTTGATTGATATAAAAATATCAATCTAAAAGTGTTGCTGCATTTTGTAATATCGCTACTAAACAAGTTTACCCTATGACACCTTGTACTGTCAGTGTCGTGGAATCATTATTATGTAACCAAAGACCAACGGTCGAATGGTTAGAGACGTTACTCTCAATAGGCCTACTCACAATAATTAAGTTTGCATTTAAACGTAGCAATTGACGATATTACGGTAGAGATTTAGCATGAATCAAAGCAAGACAGCATAGTTAACAATTTAGTACTTGTGTCTAAGTGTAAAACAGTTATAAAGCAAGCATGTGTCTCACCCCAAAAGTTATAAATAGTTAAGTAAACAGTAAAAGTGGGGCTATGAAAATCACCTTAGTAGCACAAAAGAGTATTCCACGAAAGAATTGAACGGAAGGACGTGACTGAGATCTCAACCTAGAGATAGAACGTATGATCAGACATTGCCTAACAGACAATAGTATATAGTACTATATTGATATTAATGGTTCACTAAATAATTTCCATTTTCGGAAGGTTACTATTTATGGAAAGTTTCCACTTATAGTAATTGATAATGCTAAAAACGAACATATATTTCATAGCATTATTCCTCAAGAAAGACAAGCTTTTAGTTGCAATTGTTCTATTTACAAGTGATATTCGTTTAAATAATAAAAGGTGAAGATAAAAGACAGATTCGACGAATTGAAGACGCAAACGACCAAAAAGCTCAAAAGTACAAAAGACAATCAAAGAGGTTCCAATTATTGATAAGAAACGTCTCGAAATTACAAGAGTACAAGATTCAAAACGCAAAGTACAAGATATAAAATAGTACGCAAGGACGTTCGAAAATTCAGAACCGGGACCAGAGTCAACTCTCAACGCTCGACGCAACGGACTAAAAATTACAAGTTAACTATGTATATAAATATAATATAATATATAATTAATTATATAAATTATATATATATATTATATTATATAATAAACCGTCGGCAGACTAAGATCCAATTTGGAGTGAGCTGGAATTTCAAACTCCGCGACTCGCGGAGTTTGAAGAGCAAAAATGCCGCGAGTCGCGGAGCTCACCTGGACTCAATTCCCTATAAAAGCAAACGCAGTTTGATCGCAAAAACCATCCAAATATATCCATCAATCTCTCTATCTATATACGTAATATTTATATTTATAATTTATATTTTAATTTTAATTTTAATTATAATTCTAATAATAAGGGTATGTTAGCGAATGTTGTAAGGGTGTAAGTCGAAATTCTGTCCGTGTAACGCTACGCTATTTTTAATCATTGTAAGTTATGTTCAACCTTTTTAATTTAATGTCTCGTAGCTAAGTTATTATTATGCTTATTTAATCCGAAGTAATCATGATGTTGGGCTAATTATTAAAATTGGGTAATTGGGCTTTGTACCATAATTGGGGTTTGGACAAAAGAACGACACTTGTGGAAATTAGACTATGGGCTATTAATGGGCTTTATATTTGTTTAACTAAATGATAGTTTGTTAATGTTAATATAAAGATTTACAATTGGGCGTCCCTATAAATTACCATATACACTCGATCGGACACGATGGGCGGGGTATTTATATGTACGAATAATCGTTCATTTAATCGGACACGGGAATGGATTAATAGCCACTAGAATAATTAAAACAGGGGTGAAATTATGTACAAGGACACTTGGTATAATTGATAACAAAATATTAAAACCTTGGGTTACACTCAGTCGACATCCTGGTGTAATTATTAAACAAAGTATTAAAATCTTGTTACAGTTTAAGTCCCCAATTAGTTGAAATATTTAACTTCGAGTATAAGGATAATTTGACGAGGACACTCGCACTTTATATTTATGACTGATGGACTGTTATGGACAAAAACCAGACGGACATATTAAATAATCCAGGACAAAGGACAATTAACCCATGTGCATAAAACTAAAATCAACACGTCAAACATCATGATTACGGAAGTTTAAATAAGCATAATTCTTTTATTTCATATTTAATTTCCTTTATTTTATATTTAATTGCACTTCTAATTATAGCATTTTTATTATTGTATTTAATTGCACTTTTAATTATCGTACTTTTTAATTATCGCAAGTTTATTTTATCGCACTTTTATTATTCGCAATTTCACTATCGTTATTTACTTTACGCTTTAAATTAAGTCTTGTATTTATTTATTATTTTACATTTGGTTTTAACTGCGACTAAAGTTTTAAAATCGACAAACCGGTCATTAAACGGTAAAAACCCCCTTTATAATAATAATATTACTTATATATATATTTGTATTTTTATAAATTTAAACTAATATAGCGTTAAGCTTTGTGAAAAAGATTCCCTGTGGAACGAACCGGACTTACTAAAAACTACACTACTGTACGATTAGGTACACTGCCTATAAGTGTTGTAGCAAGGTTTAAGTATATCCATTCTATAAATAAATAAATATCTTGTGTAAAAAATTGTATCGTATTTAATAGTATTTTCTTGTAAAAATTAATAGTATTTTATACCCCTTAGCTTTAACAATCAAGTATTTTTGGCGCCGCTGCCGGGGAACTCGCTTAAAAGCCGGAAGCGCAACGCTAATATAAAAAAAAAAGATTTTTAGTTTACTTTTATTAAAATTCGTTTTTATAAAAATACGTTTTTAATTATTCGAAAATATAAAAAAGAAAACAAAAATATAAGTATTTTTAAGATTTTGTTAAATATTTAAGTTTTATAAAGTTTTTTTATTTTTATATAAGTTTTATTTAAGTATTTTGTTTTTATTTAAAACATAAAAAAAACCGAAAAAAATATATATATAAATCTAGTTTTAAGATTTTTTCTATTTTTATTCTAGTTTTTAAAATATAAGTTTTTATTACATAAATATTTTAGATTTTAAAACAGAAAATATAAAATAGAAAATATAAAATAAAAAATAAAAAAAAATAAAAACGCGTCGAATTTCAAAACTGTACCTGAGTTGAATTTTGAAACCCCGCGACTCGCGGAGTTTGAAGCATCGAATACCGCGACTCGCGGAGCAGACCTGACACGGGTACACAGGAACCCTAATTCGCATTAATTACGGGTTTTATTAATTTTAATTAATTTTAAACCCTAATTAGTTTATTTATATTATATTGTTTAGTTTAGTTTTTATTTATTTGTTTTATTTAGTTAAATTAGTTTAAATAAAATATAAAATTAATAGTTTTAATAAATAAATAATATAAAAATAATATTTTTATAAAAATTTGTAACTTTTTACAACTTTTTGTATATTTTTATATTTTGTCCCTTTTTAATAGTTTTAGCGTAATATTTGTATTTTTAGCTCGTATTTATTTTTAACTCATAGTTTTTGCCATAGTTATTTTTACTTCTAGATTTTTAGGCCTTGCCGTAAAATCTCTTAAATGCTTTTTCTTTAGACTAAGATTTAGGTACTTTAGAATTTTGCGACGCCTTTTTAAGTTTTAGTTTCTTTTTAAGTTATTTCCATTTGGGATTTAGTTTTTCTTGTAAGCTTTAATATTTTTAGACGACTTTTACCTATGTATCAATTATCATTCCAATTAGTAATCTCAATTTGCGATTATAATTTTAAGTTAGTTGTAGTAATAAGGTTAGGTTAGTCAAGTGTTTTTAAGTTTTATAAGTTTTTTTTATTTTTCCGTCACCTTTTATTTTTCAACCATTTTTCTTTTTCGACCTTTTTCGACGCGCTCTTTTTCTTTCTTATTTCTCGTTATTCTAGTTTTAGGACATAGATTTTTATTCTACTTCTTATCTAAATTTCTTAAAATTACGAAAATTTATTTTAAGTGGTTAAATTGATAGACATCAAAATTTTCTGGTTCGTAGTAATAGTTGGATTTGTACGTGGACCGGGTTATTGGAGCCAAACAGTCCTCAATTATATTGAGACCAAACGAATCCTGCCCCTCTGCTGCATCTTTTGGCTATTCGAAACGTGGGCAAAATCAGAAAAGTCTATTGATTGGATAACTTATTATAATTTTTCTTTCCTTTTAAAAACTAATAGGATATTCAGTGAATGCACCGAGCAAGACGTTCATCACCTTTTGTAAGTTCACCACCTGTAACTAGATCAAGACATCTAACTAATATTGTCGCCGTTGATAATCCATTTTTTGAACCCGACCTCACAATTGAGAATCCGGAGAATATTTAGGGACGATTCATAGATCCTGAACCACTAAATTTTCCTCCGGAACCACCAATCATTCAAACAGAGATTGTTGAGGAACGAACCATTAAATCAGAATCCTCTAGTGATTCCGATTCAACAAATTCAATTATGGAAGTAACAGAACCATTAAGTATGGAAGACCGAATGAGAGCTAAACACACTGGCCAAGGTCACGCAATTACTCATCCAGACATTAATGCGCCAGATTATGAAATCAAATTACAAATTCTACACATGGTGACTAATCAATGCCAATTTAGTGGTGCGCCAAAGGAAGATCCAAATGAACATCTTCGTACCTTTAATAGGATCTGCACACTATTTAAAATCCGAGAAGTGGAGGATGAACAGATATATCTCATGTTATTTCCCTGGACTTTAAAGGGAGAAGCCAAAGATTGGTTGGAATCGTTACCTGAAGGGGCGATTGATACATGGGACGTTTTAGTTGAAAAATTTCTTAAACAATTCTTTCCTGCATCTAAAGCCGTAAGACTTCGAGGAGAAATTGTTACATTCACACAGAAGCCGAATGAAACTCTATATGAGGCGTGGACTAGATTTGGAAAGTTGTTAAGAGGATGTCCGCAACATGGTTTAGACACCTGTCAAATAGTACAAATATTCTACCAAGGATGTGACATCACTACAAGGAAAGACATAGATATAGCAGCTGGTGGTTCTATTATGAAGAAAACCGAAACTGATGCTTACAAAATTATTGATAACACTGCTTCCCACTCACATGAGTGGCACAAAGAAAAAGATATCGTTAGATCATCTAAAGCAGCTAGAGCCGATTCTAGCCATGACTTAGATTCCATTTCCGCAAAGATAGATGCTGTCGAGAGACGAATGGAAAAGATGACTAAAGATATTCACTCAATACGAATTAGTTGTGAGCAGTGTGGAGGACCACATTTGATAAAAGATTGTCTCAGTATTGAACTAACAATGGAACAAAGAGAGAATATTTCATACATAAACCAAAGGCCTGGAAATAATTATCAGAATAATTATCAACCGCCAAGACCAATTTACAATCAAAACCAGAATTATAGCCGAAATATTCCATACAACAACCAACAAGGTCCTAGCAATCAACAAGTATCCAACAATACTTACAATCAGCAAAGACCTAATTTTCAAAACAAACCACCACAACAAACCGATGATAAAAAGCCGAATTTAGAAGATATGATGACGAAGCTAGTTGAAACTCAAACGCAGTTTTTCACATCTCAAAAACAAACTAATGAACAAAATGCTCAAGCATTTAGAAATCAACAAGCTTCTATTCAAAATCTGGAACAAGAAGTAAGTAACCTAGCAAGGTTAATAGGTGAAAGAAAACCGGAAAGTCTACCTAGTGATACAAATGCTAACCCCCGGAATGAAACAGCTAAAGCCATTACCACAAGAAGTGGTACAACACTTAAACCACCTGAAATACCTGTAACTTCTGATGAAGCTATTCCTACTCCACAAGAACCACAACCTGATCAAGATAAGGAAAAAGAACCGGTAGTTGAAAAGGTTAATGAAGATAACACAGTTAAGGCTAAACCTTATGTTAAACCATACCAACCACCACTTCCTTACCCGAGTAAAATGAAGAAAGAGAAACTTGAAGCCGAGCAATCCAAATTCTTGGATATGTTTAAACAGATAAATGTAAATCTTCCTTTCATTGATGTGATTTCAGGAATGCCTAGATAAGCTAAATTCTTGAAAGATCTAATCTCAAATAGAAAGAAAATGGAAGAACTCTCGGCTGTTACCATGAATGTTAATTGTTCAGCAGTACTGTTGAATAAGATACCAGAAAAATTATCTGATCCAGGAAGTTTCACAATTCCATATTTTCTGGGTAGTCTTAGTTCAATAGAAGCATTGGTAGACTTAGGTGCTAGTATAAATCTAATGCCATATTCACTATACGCTAAACTAGACCTTGGAGAATTGAAACCAACCAGAATAAGCATACAACTAGCCGATAGATCAATAAAATATCCTAGAGGGATAATGGAGAACATGCTAGTTAAAGTTGGTACTTTAGTATTTCCAGTAGATTTTGTTGTTCTGGACATGGAAGAAGATTCTCAAGTTCCTCTCATATTAGGAAGACCATTCTTAAACACGGCTAAAGCAATGATAGACGTGTTCGGTAAGAAATTGACCCTAAGTATAGAGGATGAGAGTGTTACCTTTTCAGTTGATAGAGCAATGCAACAACCACAATCTGCAGATGATACATGTTATTATATTCAAACTATAGATGCACATGCAGAATTATTAGAAGAATTTCCAGAATTACAAGGAACAGGAGAATGTTCTTTAGGAGAAGGTAATGAACCAATTGATGAAGCTGAAATGTTAGCTACACTTATAGCTAATGGATATGAACCAACAACAGAAGAAATTCAAATGCTAAAAGAAGAAGACAGATATCGATATAAATCATCGATAGAAGAACCTCCGAAATTAGAGTTAAAGCCACTTGCAAACCATTTGGAATACGCTTATTTACATGGTGAATCTGAATTACCTGTAATAATATCGTCTTCTCTTACTAAAAATGAGAAATCACAACTCATTTATGTGTTGAAAGCTCATAAACCAGCCATTACAGGGAAGATTCATGATATTAAAGGAATAAGTCCTTCGTATTGCACACATAAAATCCTTATGGAAGAAGGTCATAAAACGTATGTGCAACGCCAACGAAGACTAAATCCTAATATGCAAGATGTAGTTAAGAAAGAGATTATTAAACTGCTAGATGCAGGTTTGATATATCCAATCTCTGATAGTCCATGGGTAAGCCCAGTTCAATGCGTGCCTAAGAAGGGTGGCATGACTGTCATTACAAATGAGAAAAATGAGCTTATTCCTACTAGGACTGTAACAGGATGGCGTGTGTGTATTGATTATAGAAAATTAAATGACGCCACCAGAAAAGATCACTTTCCCTTACCTTTCATAGATCAAATGTTGGAAAGATTAGCCGAAAATAGTTACTATTATTTTCTAGATGGATTTTCCGGATATTTTCAAATTCCAATAGCACCCGAAGATCAAGAGAAAACCACATTCACGTGCCCTTATGGTACTTTTGCTTACAAACGCATGCCATTTGGACTTTGTAACGCCCCTGCAACCTTTCAAAGGTGTATGATGACGATTTTTCACGACATGATAGAAGAATGCATGGAAGTTTTCATGGATGACTTTTCAGTCTTCGGTGATACATTTGAATCATGTCTAGTTAATCTGGAACGAATGCTTAATAGATGCGAACAATCAAATCTAGTACTTAATTGGGAGAAATGCCATTTCATGGTTAAAGAGGGCATCGTTCTTGGACATAAAATTTCAAAAGAAGGAATTGAAGTGGATAGAGCTAAAGTAGATGTAATTGCTAAACTTCCACATCCCACCAATGTTAGAGGAGTTAGGAGTTTTCTAGGGCATGCCGATTTTTACCAACGTTTCATAAAAGATTTTTCTAAAATTGCCACTCCTATGAATAAACTCCTAGAAAAGGATGCTCCATTCATCTTTTCAGATGAGTGTATCAAATCTTTTAATATTCTTAAAGAGAAATTCACTAATGCGCCGATCATGATAACACCAAATTGGAATCTACCATTTGAACTAATGTGCGATGCAAGTGATTTTGCAATGGGAGCCGTTTTAGGACAAAGGATTGAAAAACGATTTCAACCTATATATTATGCTAGTAAGACGTTACAAGGAGCACAAACGAACTATACAACTACTGAAAAAGAACTCCTTGCTATTGTCTTTGCTTTTGACAAATTTCGATCATATCTCGTTCTAGCAAAAACGGTGGTTTATACCGACCATTCTGCTCTTAGATACCTATTTTCGAAACAAGATGCTAAACCAAGATTAATCCGTTGGATCTTACTCTTACAAGAGTTTGATATTGAAATCCGAGATAAAAGAGGAGCAGAAAATCTCGCCGCTGATCATCTTTCTCGTCTTGAAAATCCCGAATTAGAAGTTCTAAATGAATCGGCCATACAAGACAACTTTCCTGATGAATATCTATTGAAGATAGATTATAATGAAATCCCATGGTTTGCAGACTATGCAAACTATTTAGTATGTGGATTCCTTGAAAAAGGATTATCGTACCAAAAATGAAAGAAATTCTTCAGTGATATAAAACACTATTTCTGGGAAGATCCACATCTATTTAAAAGTTGTCCCGATGGAATAATACGCCGATGTGTATTTGGAGATGAAGCTAGTAAAATTTTAAACCATTGTCACACAGGACCAACAGAAGGGCATTATGGGCCTCAACTAACAGCAAGAAAAGTTTATGATGCTGGATTTTATTGGCCTACAATTTACAAAGAGGCACACCTTCTTTGCAAATCCTGTGATGCTTGTCAAAGGGCCGGAAAAATAAGTCAACTTGATGAAATGCCACAAAATGTCATACAAGTATGTGAAGTATTTGACATTTGGGGTATTGACTTTATGGGTCCATTTCCAAAATCTCATAATAATCTATATATACTCGTAGCCATTGATTATGTATCTAAATGGGCGGAAGCACAAGCTCTCCCAACTAACGATGCACGAGTTGTAGTCAACTTTTTAAAACGTCTTTTTGTAAGGTTTGGAACACCGAAAGCTTTAATAAGTGATCGGGGTACTCATTTCTGTAATAATCAACTTGAGAAAGTTCTTAAAAGATATGGAGTAACTCATAAAATCTCCACCGCATATCATCCACAAACAAGTGGACAAGTTGAAAATACCAACCGAGCTTTAAAACGTATTCTAGAAAAAACCGTAGGATCAAATCCGAAGGAATGGTCCATTAAATTGGAGGATGCACTCTGGGCTTTTAGAACAGCCTACAAAACTCCAATTGGAACCACACCTTTTAGACTTGTTTATGGAAAAGCATGTCATCTTCCAGTAGAAATTGAACACAAAGCATTTTGGGCTTTGAAGACATGTAATCTTGATTTACATGAAGTTGGACGTCTACGGTTAAGTCAACTAAACGAATTAGAAGAATTAAGACATGAAGCATACGATAATTCGTTAATCTATAAGGAAAGAACGAAGAAATGACATGATAAAAGAATCAGAAGTTTAAAAGAATTTAAAGAAGGAGACAGAGTTCTTCTTTTCAATTCACGATTCAAGCTATTTCCTGGAAAATTGAAATCAAGATGGTCTGGACCATTCATAGTCAAAAGAGTTTTCCCATACGGAATGATAGAATTAATAAATTCAAATGGGATTGAATTTAAAGTTAATGGTCACAGAGTTAAACACTACATAGATAGTCCAATGGAATTCGACAACGAAGTTAATCACAATTTTGATACCACAGCTAACTAAGTGTGGAGAGAATCAAGTCTTTAAAGGATAATATGTATTTTTGTTAGAGTTAGATTGTCTGTTTTTGTGTAGTTCTCGAAAATGGAACCCGAACAGTCTTTCCCTAGCAGACCCTAAAGAACTAGTCTTCTCCCCCCATTCTGAATTTTTATTTTTTTAGGAAATGAAGACTGCCTGTGAACTAAACCATGGTCTAATGCTACACGCTTTGATCACTAAACGTAATAATGACACACTACCAAGTGAAATAGTATCAGTAATCAGAGAAAGATTGGACGGAGTTAGAAAAGAATCCAGATGCGAAGATAATAAGTTACAATTTGGTAAAGGAAAATCAAAATCCGCAGCGAAAAGAAGAGCACGACACCTAGAAAGATGTCACAAATGCGGAAAATGGTCACATGGAGGTAAATGTTCAAATAATCAAACCTATTCAAACACCGAATTTGTTACTTTATGCAGAGACGGACCGTTCATATGTTTAGAAGAAAAGACACTGTATGCTCGAGGTTACGCCTATGTAGCCATGGAAAACCAATTAAACCGACTATCTTATGAATGGGATAGATCATATAACTAAGAAATCTATTTCACAGGTATGTTTGTACAGTTTTTATTTTTTTTATTTTTATTTTTAACCTTTTGATAATAAACGCTAATTTGTTCACTATAAAGTATTAAATTGGTATTGAATAAAATTAGGTTTGGCGACCGAAATTATTGATATCATTCAAAAATTTATTACATCACTGCGAAATTTAACGTTTATTCTTAAGGTATAAATATCTTTAATCAATCAACCCAAAATATTTCAAAAATTTGTCATGAGTTAAATTAGGTCATGGAACCGAAATTACTTTACCGAAAAGAGGGGCGCATATTTTTAATAATATTTGATTGATTAAAGTGGGATAAAAAGCCAAAAAGATTTTTAATTTTATTTTTACCATGTTTTTAAAATTAATATATAAATCTTAAATTAATATTGTAAACTTTGTAAAAATAATATATTTAAAATTGTAAATATTTGAAAAATATAATATAAGTTTGGTGTGATTTTATAATATGAATTTTTAAATTAAGTTTAGTGTGAATTTTTAATTTTTAAAATATGAATTTTTAATTTTATGCATTTTAAATTTTAAGTTTGGTGTGAATTTAAAAAAAAAAATTTACTTTATCTCATTAAGTTAAAAATATGATTTTTAAAATTCGTCGTAAGTTGAAGACTAGGTCGTTGAACCGGAATTGCTTTACCCGAGGGTGGGACGAGAACTTTTATTATCATTATTTTTAATCTTATTGAATTAAAGTATAACAAAAACATTTAAAAAAAAAATAAAAAAAAAATCTTAGCTTTTAAAACAATCGCTACAAAAAGACATATTTTAAAATTTTGTCGAAGGACGGACTAGGACATCGATCCGAAACGACCTCATCCTAAATAACAAGGGAAACAAAATTTTAAAATTAATTACTTAATTGTTTTAATTAGTTAAGATATATATATAAAAAAAAATTACAAACTCCGCGACTCGCGGAGTTTGAAGGGTAAAATACCGTGACTCGCGGAGTTCCTAAAATCCAGAAAAAAAATATAAGGGACGAACTGATCAGTCCCCGACCCAACACCCACGAAAACACTGCAAAAATAAACCCGAAAAAACCCAAAAAAAAACCTCCCAAATTCACAATTTTTCACCGTTAATCATCAAATCTTTTACTAAAATCATGTTAAGAAGGATGCTATCAAGGAATTACTTAAGAAAAATGGTAAATTTCTAAACACCATTTAATCCGAAAATTAGTGTTCTTGAGCAATTTTATACCCAATTTGATTTTGATGCTTTTTAGTGTAATTATGCTTAAATTGTTTATGTATTATGCTTGTATAACCTAGATTGATGCTATTTAACATGATTAGAAGCCTTAAACTTCAAATTTTGAGTAATCTAGGGTTTGTGTTCTTGAGCAATTTGGGGCTTTTTGATATAAACAGTTTATGGCCGATTTTTATCATGAATTGTTGCTAAATTAAGTAGTGTAACATGTTTAGGTAGTTAAATGATCCAAACTTTGAGCCTAAACATGATTTTGAGAATTAAAGTGGACTTTTTCAAGTCTAAAATTCATGAACTTGATTTTTGAAAGATAATGCCATTTGAAACTTGTTTAATTGCTAGTAATGATTATTTTGACATGTTATTTGAGTTAAATGCTTATGAACTTGGCGAACATTTTCGTATATGCTTATTTGAAAAAGTGTAGATTTGATGAAAATATGAAAATGAGCTTAAGTTTGATATAAATTGATCATGTCATTGTAATTATTTTGACTGATGATTTTGCTGACACTAATGCATATTTAGATGCACAAAAATTGTGTTTGATGTATTTTGCAGACAGAAAGGGGTGAATCTTCATCCCAAGCTCGCAATGCTTCTGCTGAAAATGCGGAACAACAGGAGGTGGATAACTACTACAAACAAGATATACCTCATCCAGTCATGACATTTTCTGATATGCACTTGGAAGATTTGCACCCGAACCTGAGATTTGACAGACTTTGGATAGATTATCCAAAATACCAAAGGGGTTTGCATACTCTTCATTCTAAAGTTGTTGAGGTACCTAGGGTCATAGAATAGGGACCATTAGAAGCTGTAGAATTAGCTGGGCCAATTAGAGAATTACTTGCACAGAGGTATGGTAATTCTACTTTTAACGACTGGGTACGTTTATTCACCATGCGTAGACCTGTATATAAAGTATGGTGTGAAGAATTGTTGTGTAGTATAGAATTAAATGATCGGGTAGCTAGTTTAACCGATTGATCTTTTATTAGATTTTTGTTAGGAGGTTCGATGCGCCACATGTCTTTACTAGACATGGCTCAGGCTTTACGTATATATATGCCTGAGGAGTTAGCATCTGCCGATTATAGAAGGTTGATACTAAATGGTAGAAAGATAGATGAAAATTTTGATACACATGGTGTATGGAGTCAAATGACAAGCCATCACCGATTCAAAGGGGGAAATTACTCTTATTTGGATATAGATAGAGCTAAATTAAGAGTAATTCATAGGTTTTAGCTAATTCGATTACACAAAGAGGTAAGAACAAGGAAAAGGTAAATGAACAGGATTTGTTTTGCCATATGTGTATTCGAGACCCACAAAGCGCTGTAAGTATACCTTATTGTGTGGGTTATTATTTATCAGCTATGGTTAGGGGGATGAGACCGCATAGCATAATAGGAGGTGGTATATTTATTACTTTGATTGCTGAATATCTCGGTGTGGATATAAGTCGGGGGGATTATTAGTCAAAGAACCAGAACCCCGCGATAAAATAGGTTTAAATGTATACCATGGTGCGAAAGTTTTGAAGAGGCGAAATAACGCCGCAGTACAATACCATGGTAGACATCCACATGTTGAGAGAAACCAACAGCAAGGTAATATAGGAGGGGGAAATGAAATGCAAGAAATGCAAAGGTTTATAGCTTCACAGGAGTACGAAAATGCTAGACATAGAGCATTTGAAGATTGGAAAGTTCATCGAAACCAAATCATAGCTTATTGCCAACATATAGGTAGAAACTATATTCCTACTACAAAGCCCATATTCCCTCCCTGGTCTATAGAGATTCAACCACCATATCCTACGTATAACCCAGCCGAAGCATTTTATAGCACCTATGGTTATGCATGGAACCCCTACTGGTATCAGTATCATCCCTAGTCTACTTAGTTTTATTTATTTTGTAATTTGTAATGTTGATACGTTTAATACTTATGTTAATATTGTAATAGTTTTTATAATTTTCTAACTTTTATTCTTAGATTTTAATAATTTTTGAATGTGGGGTAATATACCAAACTTCAAAAATATGTATATATGTTTGCAGTTTATCTTATGTACACAACAGGGTAAAACAACGCATTTTCAAAGACTGGCATTAAGTTCAGCAAAAGCAACTTATTTTGACGACAAGATGCAAAATATATGTGAAATAACAACAAGACGGAATGAACAAATGATATGCACCATTTATCATTCAGCAAGCAAACACAAATATGTTTGGAAACTTTGGTAAAATTTAATCATTTTCACACAAATCACCCTCAATAATTTAAATTGTTACTGATTTCTTGCAAATGAGGGCATTGCAAGATCTTAAGTGTGGGAAGGGGTTAAATTCTTTCGGATTTTAAAATTTTTACTTTATACACTTGGTTACCATTAGAAATACTAGTAAAGTAGTAGTTGTATTAGAATCTAGTGCTCTCTGATAATAAAGAACAGCCCTAGTCTTATATACTGACTACCCAATTCTAGTAAAAATTTTCAAAATTTTTAATTAAATGAACTCAAAATCATGTTTATACATATTTATGAACGATAAAACTAGGTTTTAACACCGAAATTATTGTTACCTCGGAAAGGACATAAATTGATAAACAAACCAAAATGTTAAAATTCATTTAAAATGGAATAGAGGACAATAAAAAGGAAAATAAAAGCCAAGTGTGGAAAAATTCTCCAAATTATTCAAAACATATGTCACATATTTTTGTACAAATAACTGAAAATACTTTTGCTTTGGACTAAACTAAACTGTTTTACCCGATGAAAGAAAAGAAGAGATGGATCTACACGATGAATCAATTCCATCATTAAAAGGAAGTAAAGTCTTCCGAAAAAGAAACGCGCTTCTTGATTTAGGTCATGAAGTTGTCGTCCAGACAAGCTGTAGGTTGACGAAAAATCTAGAAAAGTCATCACAAAAATCAGCAGGAAATCCACGGACCTCAGCATTAAACAGGGTCGCCAAGTGGTCAGATTTATCCTAACCATGAGAAGGATTTATCGCGTACAATGGGGGGCACCATGCAAATTAGCTGGATAAGACTAATGAATCAGATCCCCAGAAAGGATAATCTCCTTAAAAGATCAAAAATTAGCTTTTAAGCCTGATATTACTCAATCCTAGAGATTGACCTTAAAGATTGAGAATTCAAACTCATGGAATTCGATGATATCTAAACTCGAGCTTGAACGAGAAAATATTTTGATCAAAATTACAAACCGATTTGTTTTCTGAAAACCCTATTTTCAATGCGTTCATTACCATTGAACGTAAAATCCTAGGAATTCACCTGGAATTCATTAGGTCACCTGAACTAAATCGGGTGTCAACCGTAAGAACGGTGGTTGCATAGCATGGTCAAAGACAGGACCTTGTGCCAGACCAAAAAATCATAAGGGTGAGCTTTACTATTGCTCCTACCAAGAATAGTAATTGCGTCCGACACGTTATAGACCATAATTAAAAGCATGTCAGGGGACATTGCCTTAACAGTTGCTTGTTCAACGCTTTCCTTTACAACCGGACGGTAGTTTACCGAAAGGTAATATACGGGACAAGTAAACTGGACGTGTTGCTTTCCAAATACAAGGTTAGCAAGTGGGTGACACAAAACCATAAGTTTTGAGCTAAAATTTTCAAATCTGAAACCCACCAAACCCACAAAAATATTTTGCAAACACCGGTGAAGGGTTATTCCGGAAAACTTATCTAGGGTAAAAACTAGATTTAATTTTTAAAAGATCAAATGTTTTCATAAAGATCCAATTTCCTTAATGGATCTAAATTTTTATAGTCATGTGGGACTGTAAACCATATCGTTACTACCATTGTTTATACCGCCGTATAGAAATCACTGATGTACAAAGTGTGAAGAATAAAGAAGTGATTCTAGTATTTCAAGACGATATTGCTTGAGGACAAGCAACGCTCAAGTGTTAGAATATTTGATAATGCTAAAAACGAACATATATTTCATAGCATTATTCCTCAAGAAAGACAAGCTTTTAGTTGCAATTGTTCTATTTACAAGTGATATTCGTTTAAATAATAAAAGGTGAAGACAAAAGATAGATTCGACGAATTGAAGACTCAAACGACCAAAAAGCTTAAAAGTACAAAAGACAATCAAAGAGGTTCCAATTATTGATAAGAAACGTCTCAAAATTACAAGAGTACAAGATTCAAAAAACAAAGTACAAGATATAAAATAGTACGCAAGGACGTTCGAAAATTCGGAACCTGGACCAGAGTCAACTCTCAACGCTTGACGCAACGGACTAAAAATTACAAGTTAACTATGTATATAAATATAATATAATATATAATTAATTATATAAATTATATATATATTATATTATATAATAAACCGTCGGCAGACTAAGATCCAATTTGGAGTGAGCTGGAATTTCAAACTCCGCGACTCGCGGAGTTTGAAGAGCAAAAATGCCGCGAGTCGCGGAGCTCACCTGCACTCAATTACCATATACACTCGATTGGACACGATGGGCGGGGTATTTATATGTACGAATAATCGTTCATTTAACCGGACACGGGAATGGATTAATAGCCACTAGAATAATTAAAACAGGGGTGAAATTATGTACAAGGACACTTGGTATAATTGATAACAAAATATTAAAACCTTGGGTTACACTCAGTCGACATCCTGGTGTAATTATTAAACAAAGTATTAAAATCTTGTTACAGTTTAAGTCCCCAATTAGTTGGAATATTTAACTTCGGGTATAAGGATAATTTGACGAGGACACTCGCACTTTATATTTATGACTGATGGACTGTTATGGACAAAAACCAGACGGACATATTAAATAATCCAGGACAAAGGACAATTAACCCATGGGCATAAAACTAAAATCAACACGTCAAACATCATGATTACGGAAGTTTAAATAAGCATAATTCTTTTATTTCATATTTAATTTCCTTTATTTTATATTTAATTGCACTTCTAATTATCGCATTTTTATTATTGTATTTAATTGCACTTTTAATTATCGTACTTTTTAATTATCGCAAGTTTATTGTATCGCACTTTTATTATTCGCAATTTCATTATCGTTATTTACTTTACGCTTTAAATTAAGTCTTGTATTTATTTATTATTTTACATTTGGTTTTAACTGCGACTAAAGTTTTAAAATCGACAAACCGGTCATTAAACGATAAAAACCCCCCTTTATAATAATAATATTACTTATATATATATATATTTGTATTTTTATAAATTTAAACTAATATAGCGTTAAGCTTTGTGAAAAAGATTCCCTGTAGAACGAACCGGACTTACTAAAAACTACACTACTGTACGATTAGGTACACTGCCTATAAGTGTTGTAGCAAGGTTTAAGTATATCCATTCTATAAATAAATAAATATCTTGTGTAAAAAATTGTATCGTATTTAATAGTATTTTCTTGTAAAAATTAATAGTATTTTATACCTCTTAGCTTTAACAATCAGTAATTTTCCAATTTTAGAAAGTTCGGGTTAATCTTTAGCAAGACGTTGTATAACTTTACTCAAACTTCGTTACTATCAAATAAGTCAGGAATGACCAGATGTAACCGGGGGCCCAGGACTCTTGACCATAATCTAAGTCATGGCATTCGAGATCCACAAGCTTACCCATAAATGGTAACCTAGAAATCATTCACTTACGACCGTGAGTAGCAATGAAGTTCACATGAATTATACATTATCTTTGATTAACCTTCAATTTAGGTTTATATGTTATTATATATGTTATATTATATTTATTAATGTATTAACAATTTGATTATCTTATATTATATACTATAAGTTATTATTATTAAATTAGTATAGTTATAAAATAAGTGTTTATTAATAATGTATTGTAATTAACTTACATTATAAGCATTATACTTTATTATATAGTATACTTAGTTATTAACCGTAAGTTATAATAATAATATTAATTTAGTATATGTAATATACTTATGTTAATCGAAAATCATACTAATATATGTTAATTCGAATATTAATTCATTAAATATTATATTTATAATTTTTATAAACTTAGTTAATTATACAATTTAGTTGGATATTTTATAAAATAATTTTATCAAGTTTTTGTATTTATTTCCCACTTTCCTTTATATATATATATACTCGATTTATATTAATCAAATTTAATTAGGTAATAAATATTAAATCGACCTAAATAAATAATTTTATATTTTTTACAGGTTCTATATTATGTAAAAATGTTATAAAAGTTATTAAATCAAATTTTATATCAAAATATTATTTATTTAATGTTTTCTAATTATTTAAGCATTGTAATCGGCCTATAATTAAATAAATAGGAAAATTAATTTAAAATTAATTTTTTATTTTTTTAAAGTATCCAGTGATGCTACTAATCATATAAAAATTTTATAAAAATATTTAATACACATTTGTATTTATTTTGTATTTTCTTTATTATTTCTCTCGGTTTAGAATAATGCAAAAGTAAATTCTTTTTAAATATTAATCCTCCTATTTATTTAATTTTTATAATTTTTGCTTGTTTATAAAAGTATAATAATCTCAAAAAAAAATTATAATTATTTTTATTACTGTTTAATATTTTATTACAAATTTTATATTTTTTATGTTTAAATACTATATAATTCGTATTTAATTATAAATAATATTCCATAAATTATAAAAATTATTTTTATACATCATAATACTTATAATACTAATTATAACATGTAAAAATAATTTATATATATTAAATTCGAATTTTTAAAGAATATACAAAAAAAATAAAAGCAATTCGATAAAAAATATAGAAAATACCTCAAGTACTTTCCCAAGTTTGTGAGAGAGTTTTTTCAAAGATTTGATACAAGTTTTTATGAAATGGAAGTGGGTATTTATAGAAAAAAAATGGTTGGTGAAAAGAAAAAACATAAATAAAATAAATGTGCCAATTTTGATAAAAAAATAAAAACATGTTAAAAATGTTTTTAATAAGTTTTTGTTTTTGAAAATATTTAGTCAAAATTCATAGGCTCATTATTTAATTTATAAAAAAAATCGCTTTTTTTTATAAGCTAAAAAAATATATATAATAATTAAAATAACTTATCATTTAATTAATAATTATGTTTCATATAGTTTTAAATATAATACGCATTAATATTAATATTAACTAAAGTTATTTTATATAATTAGTGTAAACTTTAGTTAACAAAAAGTGTCGACTAAAAATAAATATTTGATCAATGTCAAATTTAATTATATATTACGTATGGATAACAACCCTATAGTCAAATTAGTCAATTCAGGTATGGAAATATGAGGGTTGTTATAGTACCTACCCGTTAAAAGAAATTTCGTCCCGAAATTTAGTTGTTGCCATTAATCGGTGTTGTTCGTACATAGACGAGGATATTTACGTTTTATTTGGTTTTCACGTTCCCAGGTATGCTCGGGGCCTTGCATGAATTTCAACGGATAGAATATTGTTCTGTTTCAAGAATTAAAATCATACAAACCATAATTTCTACAAGTTCTTCTACGAAGTGCATTTTATTATTAATGCGGAGATCATTCAAAATGATGATGTTATACAAGTCATTTTAGTAAATTGAATATATAAAATGTGTTATGAATAATATCGAGCTCATTTAAACCTTGAGCGTTTATGCCACCACGCTAGGGTAGACAAAATAGAGAGGAGTTCATGAAAATCATAGTCGTGAAATTTGATAGAGATTGTCATTCTTTACAACAAGAATGATGAATATGAGTTGAAAATATTGTTTTATCAACATCGGGTAATATGAATAAAACTATTCGATTATAGGAAGAGTATAAATGAAGTTATCTTAAAAGTTTGAAATAAGGAAATATCAGTTTGCCTTAACTTTTGACATAATTAAAGGTGATTTCCGGAATTCAAGGGATTTAAAGGAAATCTTTATAATCTGTATAAGATTTGATTCTCCGGTAATTAAGGAAATTAAAATTGCCTTGATTGTTGTGTCTAGAATTTTGCTATAAATTAGCTTCTTCTGTTTCATTATCTTCACCACTTCTATACTTTCTTTCTCGATTCATTCTTCCAAAGATTGTGAAAATGCTCCATCCAGTTCTTATCCTGGATATTTTTCTGACTATCGTTTCTGTCATTCTTCTTTTTCATTTACCCCCAGAGGAATCTGTTTACTTCTATAATTACCTTGGGGTTATAGTGTTTTTAATTCTCCAGTGTCTTTATGTTGCTATACGCATTGATATACACGGTTTGTAATTTCCGTGTTGTTATCGGGCTTTATATTTTCCCTTATATGTCGGAGCTCTATGCTCTTGTTTTTCCTTCCCGACTTCAAGTCAAGCGAATAATGGTCTAAAACTCGTAGGTATGGAGTTTCGAATGATCATAATATACAAAGCAGAAGGAAAGGTAATAGCACGATTTGATTTGTCAAATTACTAGAATTACTAAGGATAGAACTATCAAGAATATATGTTCTTGATATGTTCAGAGGTTAAGTAGAATGTAAAAGTTATGTAACATGGCAAATGATGATTATAAAGTCTATGAATCATCATCTTCCATTAAAAATTTAGCATGACTTGCTGTAATATAATCACGTTGGCCTGGCGTCATTATATTATACTAACTCATGTTTCAATTCCCAACACTACCTCAAATCATTCAAAATTTAAACTTGTATGTTATAGAAATATAGAAACTAAAACAGTTTCCTTTATTATGTAACACAGATAGTGCGAAGTGATAAATAATTTCGGACAAGAATAGTTATGAAGGTATCTTCAGAAATATAGAGGATATTTATAATGAAAGATACGATGATATCTTAGAATTTTCTAAGATCCAATGATAATGAGGAAAATTCTTCTGTAAGGATTTAGAATGCGTAAGGAGATCTTTTATGGTTTTCATCAGAATTCGAATCATCTAGATTCTTTGATTACAGGTTTAGTCCTTGTGATTTGTCCATGGTCTCCTTCATGGTTAGCTCAATCCGTTTTTCAGTTCTAAATCTGAGCTTTTTCGATATGTCATTCTTTATCATCAAACTTTTGGTCATTAAGACCACCTATAGCTTTTGCTGCTTCGTCAGCATTCTTAAGGTTAACGAATCTGAATCATTAATTATCAATCCGAGGTGTTTTCAAGAATTTTGAATTTGAAGTGTTTAAGCGTAGGATGTAACCATCAATGGTTCTAATTTTGGTGCTTTGACGTGATAATTCATCACAAAATACGAATGAATATATATATGAATTTAGTAATCTTTAGGAAGATAACACCTGCTAAAGCTTTACTTGGATTTTGATATGTCAAAATTAGAATATGTAATTGAATTTGTACGAAAATGGTTGTTCTTTAGTGAACGGATACATATATCTTGTGAACGTAAGTAGTATAGTTACTGATTATTGAATCAGAATTGAAGAATGTACAATGCAACATATTAATGTGAGATATAAATATTTCTCGAGTATTACCTACCCGTTAAAATATTTTCACAATTAACAGTTTGTACAAAAGAACTTTAATTACAATCTTTATGGAGATATACGTTCATATATGTATTCTTCAAATATAATATAGATTTAATGAGTTAATATAATATTAAAATCATTTGATTTGCGGTTGGAACAAGAATAAATAATCTTCAAAACTTGAGAGATTACATAATCGTCGCGAAATATTTCTTTAATGGAGTTGAATCAATACTTCATCGTTCATTGTTATTGATATACCTCGGTATATGATGTTGGTGCTCGTGGAATTCTTGTGAAATTCACAAGACACGAATAATGTTTTCTAAAAAGTTTCGAGTACATCAAAAATGGAAGTGTAAAATCAGACATGTATTTGAATAATACACTTGATTTATTATGAAATGGAGTTTATTGTGCTGAAGCAGTGATTAACGATCATTAAGTCATTAACGAAGGATGTACATTATAGTATATTAGTGATATGAATTAACCAAGTAGTACATACTAGTTAAGATTTACACGTAATAGCTTAGTACGAAAAGATTTATTATTGTTTCAAACCATATATATATAAAGTATACATATATAATTCTTCAGGAAGAATGAGTCAATACATCTTAACTCATTATTACTAATATTCCTTGGTATCTATGGGGCGTATGATGTTGATATCCGAGGTACTGAGTGTGATGTTGAGGCGTGAAATGCAGATGTTGTTGTTGGTGATGCTGATGCTGTTGGTGGTGATGCTGATGGTGCTTACAATGCTTATGGTGAAAGGACCCTTTCTAATCCATCCGGACGAAGTCCATATCGATTACAAATGAATCACAATAGTTGATTACATTACGAGGTATTTGACCTCTATATGATACATTTTACAAACATTGCATTCGTTTTTAAAATACAAACTTTCATTTCATCGAAGGTTGACAGGTGTGCATACCATTTCATAATATCCAAACTATAAATGACCTAAACTGTCATTTACTTATTAATAATCTCTAATGAACTTCAAGGACTCGAATGCAACGTCTTTTGAAATATGTCATGAAGGACTCCAAGTAATATCCTTAATATGAGTTAATGCACAACGCAATATTTCTTTCAAACCTGAGAATAAACATGCTTAAAAGTGTCAACCAAAAGGTTGGTGAGTTCATTAGTTTATCTAAATCATTCATTTCCATCATTTTAATAGACCACAAGATTTTAAATATTATAATACAATGTACAGAAGTCCCATTCCAACTGTACAAAAATATCATTCATATGAAGAACACCTGGTGGAGATTCAAAATATAATAGTAACCATCTGTGCCGGTCTTACACCCCACGGCTGAATACATGTGCCTTCAAAATATAGAACCTCTGTGCCGGTCTTTACTCCCCCACGGCTGAACACATGTATATAAAATATAGGACAATCGGTGCCAAAATATCATAAGTAATAAACCATCCACCCGGCTCGGGAGCTCATTCGCTCTAACCAAATAAACTGGTGATAATACGTGTCATAATAACCAATCCCAATCCCAGATAATTCTATCATAGAATGCAGTTTCGATTACTTGTGTCTATTTCGTAAAGCAGTTATAAAAATTGCGCATATATTCTCAGCCCAAAAATATAAAGGGTAAAAAGGTAAATGAAACTCACCATACTGTATTTTGCAGTAAAAATACATATAACATCATTGAACAAGTGTAGGGTTGGCCTTGGATTCACGAACCTATATTAATTATATATATTTATATGTTGGTTAAAATTTGTCTAACAATTTAGGTTATGTCATAGTGTACCACAATCCTAATGCTCGAGTCTAATATGCAAAAGTCACTAAAAGTCAATTTAACTCAAATGATTTCCAAAATTTATACATGATTATTATATAGTTTAAATATCGTCGTTTTATATTTTTAAATATTTTTAAAAAATTTATTAGAGTAAATAATATATTTGATTTATTAATAAATAAAATTTTATATAATAATATACTTTTATATATCTTAAATAATAAAAATTATAAAGTTCATTTAATATCATAAAAATATTATGATAGGTTTTAATAAGGTAATTATATTATACGTAATAAAATATCTTTGTGTTACATATTTATTTGGTAAAATATCATTGATAATAATATTAAGTAAAAGTTGTATTTATTTTGTAATAATAATTCTTATTATTCTATTAATAAAGATATCAATATTTTTATTTACTAAAAGTGATATTATGATAAAACGATAATTCTGATTATGATAACTTTAATATTTATGATACTTTTTAATATTAACTTTAAAATAATAATTTTATTTAAAAATGGTAATATTAATGATATTTTATAATAATAATGACATTTCTATTATAAATGATATTTTTAGTAAAAATGTTAATAATACTTTTAATAATAATAAAATGATAAAAATAATAAGAACGCTAATTTTTATCTAAATCAACATCTTACAATATTTTAATTTCATCATGATACTTATACTCATTGGCTATAATATCAATATCTTACTTTTAATCAATATCTTAAAATAATATCAAAAATTCAATTGGCTATAACTTCTAATCCGTTCATCGAAACTATTCGACATCTAAAGGAAAAGTTCTTAATTTTCCGCTAGTTTTCCAATGATATGCATATCTTATACCTTATCTCAACCGTAGGTGTAACTAATTCGAGATTCAACATAACCTAACTAAGGGTAATATCAAAAGTACAAGCATGCATAATCCTAAATACTCGAGCACTAGTCAGGGATACACTATTAATATATATAAGTTAAGTTATGAGTGCTCACGTATCAATATTGAGATTCTATATTGCAGGAAAGGTACGTAGACGCGACGAAGATGATAAACACTAGATTGACCTCATGAGCATACCCATGATCCATAATAACCTCCATAGCTATAACCCATAATTTCCTTAGTCTATCCCGCTCATAAAAACCGTTTTGGAAAACACGCGAGCAGAACCTCGTCGTAGTATTTTATGTATAACACTAAGAATAATAACCTTAATATTACTAGTTAAGATTAATAACAATCTTAAAATTAATATTAATATTACTATTAATAATAATAATATAAATATAAATGTATACGGAGTAATAAGATATATGTGTGTGTAATCCGAGTGAAATGAATTGGATTTTATAGATTGGTCGTGTCCCAAATAGTCATGCAATTGCATGAGTTAGTAATACAGCTCATATGCACTTCTTTTCTCTTTTCTCCTGCCGACACTCACGTTTATATTACACATACATAACTTTTATATGTTATTTAATATTTATTATATTTAATCTTTAGAATTAATTAAATATTATATTATATTTACGATCATGGTAAAAATATAATTTTTACAAAAATGACGCGGTCGTGGTCTCACGACTCATGTACCACTTTCGGTTTTTCGAGCGCACTTTCGTACGTTTAGAAAACTAGCCTTTTACGTTACGCGACGTGTACCTTTTACAAAAATTAGACTTAAATGTCAATGAATCATATTATAAGAAATGTAACTTATATTTTTGAGTGTTGTGGTCATTTGCTTCTATAAATCAGGGGTTCGTTGTTTATCAAAATATATTATTTTAATTCGAGACGTTTTATGACTAAGTTAAAATATATATTTATATATATATTTATTTAGAATTTTTAATATATATGTTTGAAACATTTATTTAATAATATAATATTTAGTCTTTAAAAATCAATTATATTTCAAAGTGCGTTTTAAATTTTATTTAGAAAATAAAATAATACTTGTCGTTTATACTTTAAAACTTGTTTTGGCGTACTCCATCTATGCGCCTACGTTTATCAAACGTCCTAGATGACGTATCTAATTATCAATCAAGTGTTACTTAATTTGAATCTATATATGTATCTTCAATATTTGTAAACACGTTTTAAATACACGTTGTAAGTTATCTACAACCAATATTCCATCTTACGTTATTTAATCAAAGACATCTTAAATAATCGAATTCTATTATATCGTAAAGCATTTTGAACTAAATCAATTATTATGTAATTTAGTCTTCCACTAACTTTTGTCTAATTTTCGATAATAGACACCTTTGTTCTTACATACAAATTACTTTATCATTTTTCGAATATCGTTAAAATGGAAAGATTTCTCAAATCAATGTGGACCTCATAACAGGGACTCGTAATCATAATTCAATGTATCTGATTAATCAATCATTTGATATTATCTTTTAATCTTGTTGATAACTATAATAACTTGTATTGAAACAAAGTACGTTCATGTAAAGTATTATTCGTTTAACTATTTTGTTGACGTTTTCAAGTTATAATATATATACACATATACATACTTAATCATATATGTTCATTTAATGGTTCGTGAATCATCGAGAATTGGTCGAGGTTAAATGGATGTATGAACATAGTTTAAAATTCTTAAGATTTAACTTAACAAACTTTGTTTATCGTGTCGGAAATATATAAAGATCAAAGTTTAAATTTGGTAGGAAATTTCCGTGTCGTCACAGTACCTACCCGTTAAAGAAATTTTGTCCCCGAAATTTGATAGAGGTCGTCATGGTTAACAATGAGAATGTTATTATGACGATTATAAGCTGATACATAGAGTTTTATTCATGATTTGGAAATACGGATAGAATAATTTAATTTCTTGAAGCGTATGAATGAAGCTATCGTAAAAGAATGAAATGAGATAATAGAGATTTGCCTTATCTTTTGACGTCATCCCGATTGATCTTTGAATTAAAGAAAATCTTTGTAATCTACACAAGATTTGATTTTTCGGCAATTACGGAAATTAGGATCCGCTTCAATTTAATGCGATAATACATCTCGATTTCTTTGTCGGGTATGTTACTATAAATCTACCTCCTTCGTTTCCTTTTAACTTACACCTTCCATTATTTTTATCATTCCTATACTCAATTCCTAAATTCAAAAGATTATGAAAATGCTTAATCCAGTTCTAATCCTTGTCCTTATCCTTACTATCGCAACAATTGTTCTCCTTTTCCAACTTCCATCAGAGGAATCTGCTTACTTCTACTTTGCCTTTGGAGTTATAGTACTTATAATTCTCCCGTGTCTTTATGTTGCGATAAACATTGATATACACGGTTTGTAATTTATGTGTTGTTATCGGGCTTTATATTCTCCCTTATATTTCAATGTCCCTATTCCTGTCTCCTATAATCACTGTCATCCACAGTTAACACTCCCCCCTATTTGCTGCGATTTATACTCTAATTTCTGTTTCGGAACCTTGTCCCTCCGTTTCTTCTTCTTACGATTAAGCATCTCTTGTAATGGTCCAGAATTCTCAGATATAAGTTTCAGAATGAACATTTGTTAATGTTCTAAGAAGGGAATGGTAATGGCACGATCTTGATTTGTTAAATTACCAGAATACCCTGGAAAAGACCGAATCATCAAGAAAATATTTTTTTTTCTTGATATGATAGAGGTTAAATAGAATATAAGAGTCGTGTAACATGGCACCTGATGACGTTAGGATATGTGAATCATCACATTCCATTTAGAAACTCAGCATGAATTACTGTAATATAATGACGTTGATCAAGTGTCATTATATTATACTAACTCATGCATCAGCTTCCAACACTACTTCAAAAATATTCCTATTTTAAACTCAAAAGTTTCAGGATTTAGAAACTAAAATAGTTTCTTTTATAATGTAACACAGATAACGCGAAGAGATAAATGATTTCAGATAAGAATGGCTATGAAAATATCTTCAGAAATATGGAGGATATTTATAATGAAAGATATGATGATATCTTACAATATCTAAGATCAGAGGATGATGAAGAATATCATCCACAAGGTTATAGAGTCAGGGCAAGGTATTCGATCATAACTTCAGCAAACACTGAATCATTTGGATTCTTTGAAGGTAGGTTCCGTCTTTGTGATTTGTCTACAGCCTTCTTCATACTTGGCTCAATTCGTTTTCCAGTTCCAATTCTTCTCTTTTTCTGAGCTCTACCAACACACTATTCTTTATCATCAAACTTTTTACTGTTACTATCGTCAACAGTTTTTGCTGTTTCATTCAGCTTTTCCAAAATTCGGAGATATGATTCGTAGATTTGGGGTGTTTTTCAGAAACTTCACATTCGCAATCTGCAAGTCTTGAAGGTAGACGTTATATGTGTATATATAACTGTTGAAGTAGAACACTGCGAGATTTCAAAATACTGATTGCTGATTCCCGGTAATTGGCGTGGCAATTCTTGTTACAAGACGCGGATGAGTATATGATAGGGTTTTAATAAATAAATATAATGACTTTTCGGAGAGACTGAAGTTAGAGGATAATGAAGTTGTTGGTACATCTGCTGATAATGTGGTGGAACATAAATGGTTCCCCGGTAACGATAACGTATATCACAAGGTTATAATAAGGTTAGTCTGACCGAAAAATCGAAGTTGACTTGTTGGAGCTGTGACAAAATTTGCTATTTTGAAAAGAAATCGTAAGGTTATTTTTGCTAATAAATGCCAAAGGATATGCCGTGGGTACATGTTAAACTATGACTTTGGTTTCGAGAGTTTTTCAGGTATATAACTGTGGGTAATATGTGGTTGCATCATCATCTCAATTGCTCATTATTTGAAGTATCTTCAGGAATTTCAGAGGGTTTGAACACAGTTTGTAATCGTTGATATACATATGATGTTCTAGCACAGTTTTGAAGTCAAAGTATAGCTTCGAAAGATATAGGAATCTAAGAATGATGATATCGGTTATATCTCGACTTGGATTTTGATTTGTCAAAATCAGAATATGTAATCTAAATTGGATGCGAATGGTTGCTTTGATCCTTACGAAAGAATGCATATCGTTGTGAAAATAGGGAGTATAATGGATAATTTGCTGAATCAGATTCGAAGAATGTAACATTTTAATTGTGAATTCATATATATATCTCTCGGGTATTACCTACCCGTTAAAAAAATTTCACAATTAATATTTTGTACACAAGAATTTTATTACAATCTTTATGAAAATATTTATGTGTATATTTTCTTCAGATGTAATATAGATTTTAATGAGTTAATACTAAAATAAACTCATTCGATTTTTGGTTGAATTTAGATTTGAATAATCCCTACCAATTTAGTATTTCTTCAATGTAATTGAAATTATGAATCAATACTTTGCATGATATTGGCGTTCGTGAAATTCTTGTGAATTTCACAAGGTACGAATGATGTTATCGGAAAAATTTCAAGTACATCGATGATGAAAGTGCAAAATCAAATATATATTTGAATAATACACTTGATTTATTATGAACTGGAATTCATTGAATTAAAACAGAGATTGTAACTAATGATGGTTAAGTCGTGAAGGATGAACATCATTGCATATTAGTAATATGAATTAACCGAGTAGTTAAGATTCACACACGATAGCTTAGTACGGAAAGATTTGTTTTGATTTAAAGATTTATATATATATAAGATATAAGATATACATATAAATCCTTCAGTGGAAAGGAGTTAATTCTTCATAACTCGTTGATATAACATACTCGTTGTTGATTCGTAACAATGTCCACAGTGATTCTTGAACTAGCGGAGCTTGTGATGTCATAGGTGCTGCTGATTCTGACGATGCTGATGGCACTGACTGTGCCGGTACTGTTGATGCTGTTGGTAAAGCAAATCTAGCTTGAAAATCATGCCTCCTTCTTGTCAGGGTTTCTACTCTTCCTTCTATCATTTTGGTTCACTCATCTGATTTATGGTTAGGGCTAGAATGGATAATCTCTAAGACTTTAGAGATCATATAATAGCTGCAGAATGCTTTTCCAATGAAGTTATGAATCAAAACTTCGTCGTTTGTTGCTGTTGGTTTTCCTTGTTATCTATAGAGCTTATGACGTTGATGCCCGTGGAACAGATTGTGAAGTTCAGGTTTACGACGCGGTTGTGGTTGGGGGAGGTAATGGTACTGTTGGCGTTGATGATGGTGGTACTGGTTATGCTGCTGATGCTGTTGCTGGTGTTTGTAACCTTTGCACCATGTTCTCTAAAGCAACTACCCGAGCGCGAAGCTCGTTGACTTCTTCTATTACACCGGGATGATTGTCGGTTCGAACGAGTGGATAAATAAAATCTAAAATTTGATGTAGTATATAATCGTGACGAGATACTCTGGAAATGAGAGAGAAAATGGTGTTTCGGACTGATTCGCCGGTAAGTGCTTCAGGTTCTTCTCCAAGAGGGCAATGTGGTGAATGGAAAGGATCGCCTTCCTCTTATCTCCAATGATTGAGGAGGCTACGAATCCATCCCCAATTCATCCAGAATAGGTGATGACTGATTGGTTGATCCATTCCGGTCACGCTACTTTCGGAGTTTGAGTGGGATTCCATTTCGGAATCTGAGGAACTTGAACTAATGACGAATTCCATTTCGTACGATTGAATAAAGGATTTTTCGATGTGAATTGATTTTCAAATATTGAATGGTATTCTAATTACATAGAATATCCATATATATAGAACAGAAGATTTCGTAAATCACGGAGGAATTTACGGAGTACGTCAGGCAAAGTATACAGTAACAGATACGCTAAGATATGAATTTTGTCTATACACTAGTCATGCAATTAATGCAGCAAGACGTGTCTAGACTAAGAATGATAAGCAGATAGTTTCCTAAGGATGGTAAGTAGATGATTTTCGACACAAAATGATAAGCAAAACTTTTGACATGCAGACACGGTCGAAGTCCAGACTCACTAATGCATCCTAACGACTTATCAGTTAGACACACTAATGCAGACCTGGTTCGCTAAGACCACCGCTCTGATACCAACTGAAAGGACCCTTTCTAATCCATCCGGACGAAGTCCATATCGATTACAAATGAATCACAATAGTTGATTACATTGCGAGGTATTTGACCTCTATATGATACATTTTACAAACATTGCATTCGTTTTTAAAATACAAACTTTCATTTCATCGAAGGTTGACAGGTGTGCATACCATTTCATAATATCCAAACTATAAATGACCTAAACTGTCATTTACTTATTAATAATCTCTAATGAATTTCAAGGACTCGAATGCAACGTCTTTTGAAATATGTCATGAAGGACTCCAAGTAATATCCTTAATATGAGTTAATGCACAACGGAATATTTCTTTCAAACCTGAGAATAAACATGCTTAAAAGTGTCAACCAAAAGGTTGGTGAGTTCATTAGTTTATCTAAATCATTCATTTCCATCATTTTAATAGACCACAAGATTTTAAATATTATAATACAATGTACAGAAGTCCCATTCCAACTGTACAAAAATATCATTCATATGAAGAACACCTGGTGGAGATTCAAAATATAATAGTAACCATCTGTGCCGGTCTTACACCCCACGGCTGAATACATGTGCCTTCAAAATATAGAACCTCTGTGCCGGTCTTTACTCCCCCACGGCTGAACACATGTATATAAAATATAGGACAACCGGTGCCAAAATATCATAAGTAATAAACCATCCACCCGGCTCGGGAGCTCATTCGCTCTAACCAAATAAACCGGTGATAATACGTGTCATAATAACCAATCCCAATCCCAGATAATTCTATCATAGAATGCAGTTTCGATTACTTGTGTCTATTTCGTAAAGCAGTTATAAAAATTGCGCATGTATTCTCAGCCCAAAAATATAAAGGGTAAAAAGGCAAATGAAACTCACCATACTGTATTTTGCAGTAAAAATACATATAACATCATTGAACAAGTGTAGGGTTGGCCTTGGATTCACGAACCTATATTAATTATATATATTTATATGTTGGTTAAAATTTGTCTAACAATTTAGGTTATGTCATAGTGTACCACAATCCTAATGCTCGAGTCTAATATGCAAAAGTCACTAAAAGTCAATTTAACTCAAATGATTTCCAAAATTTATACATGATTATTATATAGTTTAAATATCATCGTTTTATATTTTTAAATATTTTTAAAAAATTTATTAGAGTAAATAATATATTTGATTTATTAATAAATAAAATTTTATATAATAATATACTTTTATATATCTTAAATAATAAAAATTATAAAGTTCATTTAATATCATAAAAATATTATGATAGGTTTTAATAAGGTAATTATATTATACGTAATAAAATATCTTTGTGTTACATATTTATTTGGTAAAATATCATTGATAATAATATTAAGTAAAAGTTGTATTTATTTTGTAATAATAATTCTTATTATTCTATTAATAAAGATATCAATATTTTTATTTACTAAAAGTGATATTATGATAAAACGATAATTCTGATTATGATAACTTTAATATTTATGATACTTTTTAATATTAACTTTAAAATAATAATTTTATTTAAAAATGGTAATATTAATGATATTTTATAATAATAATGACATTTCTATTATAAATGATATTTTTAGTAAAAATATTAATAATACTTTTAATAATAATAAAATGATAAAAATAATAAGAACGCTAATTTTTATCTAAATCAATATCTTACAATATTTTAATTTCATCATGATACTTATACTCATTGGCTATAATATCAATATCTTACTTTTAATCAATATCTTACAATAATATCAAAAATTCAATTGGCTATAACTTCTAATCCGTTCATCGAAACTATTCGACATCTAAAGGAAAAGTTCTTAATTTTCCGCTAGCTTTCCAATGATATGCATATCTTATACCTTATCTCAACCGTAGGTGTAACTAATTCGAGATTCAACATAACCTAACTAAGGGTAATATCAAAAGTACAAGCATGCATAATCCTAAATACTCGAGCACTAGTCAGGGATACACTATTAATATATATAAGTTAAGTTATGAGTGCTCACGTATCAATATTGAGATTCAATATTGCAGGAAAGGTACGTAGACGCGACGAAGATGATAAACACTAGATTGACCTCATGAGCATACCCATGATCCATAATAACCTCCATAGCTATAACCCATAATTTCCTTAGCTCTATCCCGCTCATAAAAACCGTTTTGGAAAACACGCGAGCAGAACCTCGTCGTAGTATTTTATGTATAACACTAAGAATAATAACCTTAATATTACTAGTTAAGATTAATAACAATCTTAAAATTAATATTAATATTACTATTAATAATAATAATATAAATGTATACGGAGTAATAAGATATATGTGTGTGTAATCCGAGTGAAATGAATTGGATTTTATAGATTGGTCGTGTCCCAAATAGTCATGCGATTGCATGAGTTAGTAATACAGCTCATATGCACTTCTTTTCTCTTTTCTCCTGCCGACACTCACGTTTATATAACACATACATAACTTTTATATGTTATTTAATATTTATTATATTTAATCTTTAGAATTAATTAAATGTTATATTATATTTACGATCATGGTAAAAATATAATTTTTACAAAAATGACGCGGTCGTGGTCTCACGACTCATGTACCACTTTCGGTTTTTCGAGCGCACTTTCGTACGTTTAGAAAACTAGCCTTTTACGTTACGCGACGTGTACCTTTTACAAAAATTAGACTTAAATGTCAATGAATCATATTATAAGAAATGTAACTTATATTTTTGAGTGTTGTGGTCATTTGCTCCTATAAATCAGGGGTTCGTTGTTTATCAAAATATATTATTTTAATTCGAGACGTTTTATGACTAAGTTAAAATATATATTTATATATATATTTATTTAGAATTTTTAATATATATGTTTGAAACATTTATTTAATAATATAATATTTAGTCTTTAAAAATCAATTATATTTCAAAGTGTGTTTTAAATTTTATTTAGAAAATAAAATAATACTTGTCGTTTATACTTTAAAACTTGTTTTGGCGTACTCCATCTATGCGCCTACGTTTATCAAACGTCCTAGATGACGTATCTAATTATCAATCAAGTGTTACTTAATTTGAATCTATATATGTATCTTCAATATTTGTAAACACGTTTTAAATACACGTTGTAAGTTATCTACAACCAATATTCCATCTTACGTTATTTAATCAAAGACATCTTAAATAATCGAATTCTATTATATCGTAAAGCATTTTGAACTAAATCAATTATTATGTAATTTAGTCTTCCACTAACTTTTGTCTAATTTTCGATAATAGACACCTTTGTTCTTACATACAAATTACTTTATCATTTTTCGAATATCGTTAAAATGGAAAGATTTCTCAAATCAATGTGGACCTCATAACAGGGACTCGTAATCATAATTCAATGTATCTGATTAATCAATCATTTGATATTATCTTTTAATCTTGTTGATAACTATAATAACTTGTATTGAAACAAAGTACGTTCATGTAAAGTATTATTCGTTTAACTATTTTGTTGACGTTTTCAAGTTATAATATATATACACATATACATACTTAATCATATATGTTCATTTAATGGTTCGTGAATCATCGAGAATTGGTCGAGGTTAAATGGATGTATGAACATAGTTTAAAATTCTTAAGATTTAACTTAACAAACTTTGTTTATCGTGTCGGAAACATATAAAGATCAAAGTTTAAATTTGGTAGGAAATTTCCGTGTCGTCACATATGGTGTTGGTGATGTTGGTGGTATTGTTGGTACTACTGGTGCTGTTTATGTTGCTAGTGTTGCTTGTGGTACTTGGGTAGTAGGTGTGAGCCTAGCTTCCAAATAGTGCACTGTTTCCTCCAGGGTTTCTACTTTTTGCTCGAGTCTATGGATTTGTTCTACCCATTCCTCCGTAACGTTTATCAATTCTTGATATTTAGTTCGAAGTCTTCTAACTTCTTCTAATAACCCTATCTGGTTAGAATTCGAGAGTAGAGGACGAATACTGTCTTGGGCTACATCGAGTCGACCTTCGAGGCGGAAAATCCTTGCGAAAAGAGTGAAAGTGGTATTGCGAACAGGTTTGCCGATAAGTGGATCGAGTACTCCGATGTTTGGTGGTAAGTTTGGCTCGTGATAAGGAGTACCTTCTTCATTTCTCCATAGGGTGAGTATTTCGCGAACCCATCCCCATTTTCTGAAGAAATCTCGGTAATTGATCGGTGGGTGTGCTCCCGTCACGCTATCTTCGGAGCTAGAGGAACTTGAGGAATCAGGTGAGAAATCCATATTATGTGTTTGGAATAAGGTTTGATATGAAATGGGTGTTAAATATTGAATGATATATTCGTCTCCTTGAATACGTATATATAGAAAAAGATTTTCGTAATTTACGGAGGAAATTTAGGAAAAGTGTTAGACAAAGTCTATTGGGATAGATATGATAAGATATGATTTGTCTATACTCCATTTATGCAATAATTGCAGTATGACGTGTCTAGATTAAAAATGATAAGTATGTAATCAGATAATGATTAAAGACTTTCAATTCGTAATGGCCTATTCAGGTCTAGGGCTTGAGCTATAGGATCCTTTAAATTGGTAATCCAAACCCTTCCATTCTAGAGTTTCGTAGACGCCATCCGTCAAGAAAATTCAATGATCAAAAATAACGAGAAAACAAAGATTTAAAAGTAACGAATATGAGTAGTGATGACATTATAATATCTTTGAGATTCTCGATAACTCAATGACATTTTCTGGTTCGCAAACCAATGCATAAAGGCATAAAGCATATAGGTACGTGGTATAACAAGGAGGTTATATACGTTTGAGTATGAATAGTAACAAACATTGGAGTTTCAAAAATCATGGATAATATTTCATGTATTACATATGTAATACACAAAACCATGATAGATGACATAGGAATGTCGAGAACGGTGTCGCATTTAAATGTGGTGGCGGAATTGAATAGTACTTAGGAGAATGAGCAGAGTTCTTAGATTGGCTCGGCATTCTAAGATAAGTAAAGTTTCTAAAGTATAGTGTAGCATTTAACAGTTAAAGGCAACAATTAAAGGCACTATAGTCAAAGGAAGTTGTAGTTCTACATTGCTAAGGTACCTAATTGTATAAGACACACATAAAATGCAATCCGGGTTCTCTACAACAGCCTGATCTGATACCAATCTGTCACACCCCCCAAAATGGACCAGGGGTAATTATGACCAATCATATCATAACACAGTTGTATAAACGAGAACGACTCTATATGAGACTTTTTAAATAAAACCTTTGTTAATAAAATAGCGGAAGCAGTAATACATGTTTACATTATTATTAAAATGTAAAATAAAATGTTTATGAACTAAAATATAATATGCGATGTGGACTCCATGCAAGCATCAAATCTATCATCACAAAGTTGCAAACAGCTAGCTCAATCATCACCTGAGACAAAACATGCTTAAAGTGTCAACCAAAAAGGTTGAGTGAAATTCACAGGTTTATAAATAATATCTAAAGTTTTAGACCACAAGATTTAGTTTAAAGTTGATTGATATAGAAATATCAATCTAAAAGTGTTGCTGCATTTTGTAATATCGCTACTAAACAAGTTTACCCTATGACACCTTGTACTGTCAGTGTCGTGGAATCATTATTATGTAACCAAAGACCAACAGTCGAATGGTTAGAGACGTTACTCTCAATAGGCCTACTCACAATAATTAAGTTTGTATTTAAACGTAGCAATTGACGATATTACGGTAGGGATTTAGCATGAATCAAAGCATGACAGCATAGTTAACAATTTAGTACTTGTGTCTAAGTGTAAAACAGTTATAAAGCAAGCATGTGTCTCACCCCAAAAGTTATAAATAGTTAAGTAAACAGTAAAAGTGGGGCTATGAAAATCACCTTAGTAGCACAAAAGAGTATTCCACGAAAGAATTGAACGGAAGGACGTGACCGAGATCTCAACCTAGAGATAGAACGTATGATCAGACATTGCCTAACAGAAAATAGTATATAGTACTATATTGATAGTAATGGTTCACTAAAGAATTTCTATTTTTGGAAGGTTACTATTTATGGAAAGTTTCCACTTATAGTAATTTTTCAATTTTAGAAAGTTCGGGTTAATCTTTAGCAAGAAGTTGTATAACTTTACTCAAACTTCGTTGCTATCAAATAAGTCAGGAATGACCAGATGTAACCGGGGGCCCAGGACTCTTGACCAGAATCTAAGTCATGGCATTCGAGATCCACAAGCTTACCCATAAATTGCAACCTAGACATCATTCACTTACGACCGTGAGTAGCGATGAAGTTCACATGAATTGTACATTATCATTGATTAACCTTCACTTTAGGTTTATATGTTATTATATATGTTATATTATATTTATTAATGTATTAACAATTTGATTATCTTATATTATATACTATAAGTTATTATTATTAAATTAGTATAGTTATAAAATAAGTGTTTATTAATAATGTATTATTATTAACTTACATTATAAGCATTATACTTTATTATATAGTATACTTAGTTATTAACCGTAAGTTATAATAATAATATTAATTTAGTATATGTAATATACTTATGTTAATCGAAAATCATACTAATATATGTTAATTTGAATATTAATTCATTAAATATTATATTTATAATTTTTATAAACTTAGTTAATTATACAATTCAGTAGGATATTTTATAAAAATAATTTTATCAAGTTTTTGTATTTATTTCCCACTTTTCTTTATATATATACTCGGTTTATATTAATCAAATTTAATTAAATAATAAATATTAAATTGACCTAAATAAATAATTTTATATTTTTTATAGGTTCTATATTATGTAAAAATGTTATAAAAATTATTAAATCAAATTTTATATCAAAATATTATTTATTTAATGTTTTCTAATTATTTAACCATTGTAATCGGCCTATAATTAAATAAATAGGAAAAATAATTTAAAATTATTTTTTATATTTTTTTAAAGTATCTAGTGATGCTACTAATCATATAAAAATTTTATAAAAATATTTAATACACGTTTGTATTTATTTTGTATTTTCTTTATTATTTCTCTCGGTTTAGAATAATGCAAAAGTAAATTCTTTTTAAATACTAATTTTCCCATTTATTTAATTTTTATAATTTTTGCTTGTTTATAAAAGTATAATAATCTCAAAAAAAATTATAATTATTTTTATTACTGTTTAATATTTTATTACGAATTTTATATTGTTTTTAGGTTTAAATACTACATAATTCGTATTTAATTATAAATAATATTCCATAAATTATCAAAATTATTTTTATACATCATAATACTTATAATACTAATTATAACATGTAAAAATAATTTATATATATTAAATTCAAATTTTTAAAGAATATACAAAAAAATTAAAGCAATTTGATAAAAAAAATAGAAAATACCTCAAGTACTTTCTCAAGTTTGTGAGAGAGTTTTTCCAAAGATTTGATACAAGTTTTTATGAAATGGAAGTGGGTATTTATAGGAAAAAAATGATTGGTGAAAAGAAAAAATATAAATAAAACAAAGGTGCCAATTTTGACAAAAAAAAATAAAAACATGTTAAAAATGTTTTTAATAAGTTTTTGTTTTTGGAAATATTTAGTCAAAATTCATGGGCTCATTATTTAATTTATAAAAAAATCTATTTTTTTTATAAGCTAAAAATATATATATAATGATTAAAATAACTTATCATTTAATTAATAATTATGTTTCATATAGTTTTAAATATAATACGCATTAATATTAATATTAACTTAAGTTATTTTATATAATTAGTGTAAACTTTAGTTAACAAAAAGTGTCGACTAAAAATAAATATTTGATCAATGTCAAATTTAATTATATATTACGTATGGATAACAACCCTATAGTCAAATTAGTCAATTCAGGTATGGAAATATGAGGGTTGTTATAGCTAAATAACAATTTTTTAATATAAGATTTAAAAACGTACGGTAATAATAGTATGTATACTAAATCAATTTATAAAATATATATATATATATATATATATATATATATATATATATATATATATATATATATATATATATATTCCTTGACAGACTCTGCTGCCGTCGTGACTTTTTGAAGAAGAAAAAAATGATTTCCATTTTGATATCGTTTTAGACAAATGTTATAACATAAGATAGGTTGGAAATACTTCCTTGAAGCTTTTCAAATCATCAATTGATCCAAATACAATAACACGACTTCGAATTTTACAATGAACGATGCATTTGACTTTTAAACCTTAAACTTTGACTCCAAAATTGATGCTTGATAAGAAGAATTGGAATGCTAAATTTTGCAGGAAGTTTGCTTTAAAGATTCCTAACAACTTCTCATTTATTGATTTTGAAGTAGGATTCAATTTCAATTTATGGGTAAAAAGGGTACGTACGGAGACTATCAAAGAAAGAGAAAAAAAATACTAACGATTTCGATTCTGTAGGAAAATTAGCTGTAACTAATTATAGAGAAGAAAATAACAATTTTATTAATCACTTGTCAGAGAACAGATTTATTTTACAGCTAAATATGTCGATGGATGATTAAGCCAGGGGAAAAAACAAAGGGTAACAAAACACAAATAGAATAAAGCAGATAAAGACCTTTAACAAATTTTGTCTGTGTTTGGTTGGATGGAATCAATTGGTACTGAATTGGAGACTTAAAAACAAAATTACTACAGCATGATTAAAATGCACACTTGAATCGCTTCCATTTGATACGTACGATTTTTATAAATTATAACTATAATTATATTAATAATAATTAAATTCCTATTTTTTTAATAATAAAATTAATAATAATAATATTAATATTAACCAACAATCATAAAAAAAATGATATTAATAATATTAATAATAATAAATAATTGTATTATTTTCTAATAACAATAATAATAATTCTTAATGATAATAATATCTAATAATAATACTAATATTAATCATAATAACTAAGATTATAATCTTACTACTAGTTGTAATAATAATAATGATATTAACAATGATAACAATAGTATTAATAATATAACAAAACAAATGTATCAAATCTCATATTTATGCGTTACATAATAATATTAATAATACTGATATTAATATTATTAATGATAATAATATAACAACTATGCTTAAACTTGTGATTACTTTTAATTATTATTGTTATGTATATTAATATGATAATATATGTTGAATATCTATTATATATATATATATATATATATATATATATATATATATATTACCATATAATCCTGATTATTAATAAGAATCTCATATATTTATTTATTTATTTTGATAATACTTAGTTAATCTATATATTATTTATAATTCAAGTAATTTAAAGTGTATCTTATTAACTCAACATATTATATATATACACTTACATTTATATATATATATATATATATATATATATATATATATATATATATATATATATATATATATATATATATATATATATATATATATCTATATTTACTTATTTACACACTTATTTACACACAATGGTTCGTGAATCGTCGGAAAATAGTCAAAGGTTAAATGATTACATGAATATAGTTCAAAATATTTTAGATTTAACTTAACAGACTTTGTTTATCGTGTCAGAATAATATAAAGTTAGAGTTTAAATTTGGTCGAAAATTCTCGGGTCGTCACAGTACCTACCTGTTAAAGAAATTTCGTCCTGAAATTTGATTGGGATGGTCATGGCTAACAATAAAAATATTTTCATGACGAATATGAGTTGATAAATAGAGTTTTATCACTATTGAATAATTTAGATAAAACGATGCGATTACTCAAAGCGTATGAGTGAAACTATCACAAAAGATTGAGATAAGGTGATAGATATTCGTCTTTACTTTTTGACGTAGTCACGTTTGAATTCCGGAATTCAAGGGATTTTTAAAAAAAAAAAAATCTTGTAAATCTATAAGATCTGGTTCTTCGAGATTTAAGGAAATTAGGATTTCTTTAATTAAATGCGATGATCTGTCCCGATTACTACGCCTGATGTTTCCATTATAAATTTACCCTTTTCCGTTCCATTAGTTTTCACTACTTCTATACCTTCTTTCTCAGTTCATATCTCAAAAGATTATAATAATGCTTAATCCGGTTCTAATCCTTGTTCTCATTCTGACTATCACAATGATCGTCCTTCTTTTCCAACTCTCCCCAGAAGAATCTGTTTATTTCTACTATGCTCTAGGGATTATTGTATTAATAATTCTCCCGTGTCTTTATATTGCTATACGCATTGATATTCACAGTTTGTAATTTCGGTGTTGTTGGTCTTTATATTTTCCCTTATATTTCGGAGCTCCATGCTCTTGTTTTCTCTTCCCGATTCTAAATCAAGCGAATAATGGTCTAGAATTCGTAGATATAGAGTTTTGAATGATTATAATGTTCTAAGCAGGAAGGAACGTGATAGCACGATTTAATTTTCAAATTTATCAACATCACGAAAGGTAGAACCATCAAGAATACATTTTCTTGATATGTTCATAGGTTAAGTAGAATAATAGAGTTATGTAACATGACACATGATGATGGTATGATCTACTGTGAACCATCATCACATTTTATTAGAAACTCAGCATGACTTACTGTAATATAATCACGTTGGCCAAGCGTCATTATATTATACTAACCCATGCTTCAATTCCCAACACTTCTCCACAATTCATTCATAATTTATACTTAAATTTTACAGAAGTTCCCAATATAATGGAATACAGATAGCACGAAGAGGTATATATTTTCGGACGAGAATATTTATGAAAATATCTTCAGAAATATCGAAGATATTGTGATGATATTTTAGAATTTCTAAGTTCGAGGGTTGATGAAGGAAAATTTTTCGCAAGATTTTAACATGACTTCGGAGCAAGATATTTTCTAAAGATTTCATTGGATCCAGATTTATCTGGATTCTTTGAATATAGGGCTTGGTCCATGTATTTGTCCTTGGTCTCCTTCATGGTTAGCTCAATCTATTTTTCTGTACCAAATTTTCTATCGAGCGTTCCCAACACTCCTTTCTTTATCATCAAACCTTTGGCCGTTTAGACCATCTATTATTTTTTTGTTTCATCTGCATTCAACGTTACGATATCTGAATCATCGGTTATCAATCCGAGGAGGTTTCAGGAGAATTGTGTTTTTAGATGATTAAACGCTGATGGTAATATGGTGGAATATGAAAGGTTCCCCGGTAACAATAAAAGAGCACGCAGATATATCAAGATTATAATAAGGTTGTTTTGAATGAAAAGTCGAAGTTGTCTTGCTGGAGCTGTGAAAAAATTGACTAATTTGGAAAGAGAGTTGCAAAGTTATTTTTGGTAATAACAACGCTAAAGGAGTTAGCACATATACGTGTTAAGCGTTTACTCAGGTTCCGAGTGTTTTCAGGTGCATAACTATATGCATCAATCTTTTCTTCTGTAAAATGAAGTGCGGTTGGTTCATCTTCTAGATTGAGGTGTTTTCAAGAATCATGAAAGGTTTGAACGCAAATTGTAATCGTGAAGATACAAATGAGGTTTAAGATTAAATCAAGTGGCAAACTTGAAGAATTATTTAGTTTCATATGTTATAATTAATATTTTAATTTATTTTAATTGTCCAATGTTGGTCCTCAGTTGATAGTCCCCAGTTAGTAATTCAATAATTCATATATAGTTTAATATATTCGAATTAAATAATACATATCGTGACCCGTGTACATGTCTCAGACTCGATCACAACTCAAAGTATATATATTATTGTATAATCAACCTCAACCCTGTATAGCGAACTCAAGCATTACAGCATATAGAGTGTCTATGGTTATTCCAAATAATATATATAAATGCGTCGATATGATATGTCAAAACTTTGTATACGTGTCCCGATATTTAAAGTGCGTAAAATAAATAACAGAAATTAAATGACGATAAATAAAATTGCGAGAATGTAAACTGCGAGAATGTAAATTGCGATAATTAAATTGCGATAAATAAAATGTAACCAGTTAGCTAGGAACAGTTAGCGTGGATTCTTAACAAAATTCTTCTCATAATTAAATTGTTTGTTTATAACAAATTTTATTTGTCCAATGTTTTCTTCATTATGCCACTTGTTGGATTTTGAGAAGTCAAAATCCAAATATGAAATTGAATGAAAATGGTTATTTTGTGGTGACCAGATTCGTATATCGGTGAATGTAAGTAGGATAGTAAATAACTGTTGAACCAGATTCGAAGAATATACAATGTAACTTATTAATGTGAAATCTAAATATTCCTCGGGTATTACCTACCCGTTAAAATATTTTCACCATTAATAGTTTGTACGAAAGAATTTTTAATTACAATCTTTATGAAAACATATATACATATATATTTTCCTCAGATGTAATCATAGATTTAATGAGTTAATATGATATTAATCTCATTTGCTTTTCGGTTTGAGCTAGAATAAGTAATCTTTAAGACTATTAGGAACCACATATTCTTCGCAGAATATTAATGAAGTTATGGGTCAATACTTCATCGATTATTGTTGTTGGTACACCTTGGTATCCATGGTGCGTATGATGTTGATGTTCGTGGGACAAATTGTGAATTTAAGGTGTGAGATGCAGATGTTGCTGTTGTTGGTTGGTGGTGGTACTGTTGATATTGCTGATGATGGTACTGTTTATGCTGCTGGTGTTTGTAACCTTTGCACCATATTCTCCAAAGCCATTACCCGGGCGCAAAGTTCGTTAACTTCTTCTATTACACCGGGGTGATTGTCGGTTCGGACGAGCGGATAAATAAAATCTAAAATTTGGTATAGTATATAATCGTGACGAGATACTCTGGAAATGAGAGAAAAGATGGTGTTTCGGACAGGTTCGCCGGTAAGTGCTTTAGGTTCTTCGCCGAGAGGGCAATGCGATGGATGGAAAGGATCGCCTTCTTCTTTTCTCCAATGATTAAGGAGGCTACGAACCCATCCCCAATTCATCCAGAATAGATGATGGCTAATTGGTTGATCCATTCCGGTCACACTGCTTTCGGAGCTTGAGTGAGATTCCATTTCGGAATCCGAGGGACTTGAACTAATGACGAATTCCATTTCATACGATTTGAATAAGGGATTGATTTTTGAATATTGAATGGTATTCTAACTATATAGAATATCTATATATATAGAGCAAAAGGTTTCGTAGATTACGGCGGAATTTACGGGATATGTCAGGCAAAGTTTACAGTAATAGATACGATAAGATGTGATTTAGCAGATACGCTAAGATATAAATTTTGTCTATACACTATTCATGCAATCAATGCAGCAAAACATGTCTAGACTAAGAATGATAAGCAGATAATTTTCTAAGGATGATAAGCAGGTAATTTTCGACACGAAACGATAAGCAAAACTTTTAACATGCAGACACGGCCGAAGTCCAGACTCACTAATGCATCTAAACAACTATCAGTTAGACACACTAATGCAAGACCTGGTTCGCTAAGACCACCGCTCTGATACCAACTGAAATGCCCCGTTCATATACAATATAAACGATTCACAATAGTTGATTACATCGCGAGGTAATTGACCTCTATATGATACATTTTACAAACATTGCATTCGTTTTTAAACGACAAACTTTCTTTACATCGAAAGTTGACGGCAAGCATACTATTTCATAATACCTCCAAATATAATTGACTTAATTATAATCTTGATGAACTCGACGACTCGAATGCAACGTCTTTTGAAATATGTCATGAATGACTTCAAGTAATATCTCTAATATGAGCAAATGTACAGCGGAAGATTTCTTTCATACCTGAGAATAAACATGCTTTCAAGTGTCAACCAAAAGGTTGGTGAGTTCATAGGTTTATCTTAAAACAATAAAATTCATCATTTTGATAGACCACAAGATTTAAATGCTGCATGGTACAAATGGGCCCGAATCCTATACCCACCTGTAATGTACATGCGATATCTTTTAAATACAGTACACCTTTCTCGTGTACGAAATCATCTTTCATAAATCTTAGTAACCGTACACATATCTCGTGCACAAAAATAACATACACATAACCTGTGTATAAAATCATTCTCTCGATACATAACATTCACCTTTCATTGCTTTCATAGCTTGGCTTGGTAACCGACCTTAACATATAATGCGCATAAATAATATCCCCAAAAACAGAACATCTTGTCTGTATAATAATCATATAAACTTCGAAGTACTAAACACCACGCCCACTAGCCCTTCCGTCTAGTGAACATTCTGGGTGGGAGTGTTAAACCCGGTAGCTACCTTTAGGATTCGCGTCAATTAGGCGTGCACTAATTCTCAAAATTAGTGATGTTCTCTAATTCTTAGGTTACCAAGCAATAATAATCAGGGGAAAAATATTCATATCAATTGTGGCAATTATCACGTCCACATAATTCAATGGTGGCAATTATTATCACGTCCACATAATTCATTTGAGGAATGTTTTGCTTGTGTCTATCTCGTCAAACATTTATAAAAGCATTTCATGTATTCGCAATTCAAAATGTATTTCAAAAGCATTTAATAAAGCAGTTGTAAAAGTAGCGCATGTATTCTCAGTCCCCAAAATGTAAAGAGTAAAAGGGAATCAAATGAACTCACCTAACGTATTTTGTAGTATAAATACATATAACAATATTGAACAAGTATAGGGTTGGCCTTGGATTCACGAACCTATATCAATTGTATATTTGTTAATACACATAATTGTAATCGAACAAGTATATATATATATATATATTGTCATTATTAGTGATGTAATTTATATATATATAAAAAAATTAATAAGTTTCATTATATATATTTTCAATTTATATATAGAATTATTGATATAGTTAGGTTATATATATATATATATATATATATATATATATATATATATATATATATATATATATATATATATATATATATATATATATATATATATATATATATATTAAATATGTTTTTGTATATATAACATTTGTCTGTTGAAATTAGTAATTACTAATACTAAATAATATTTGTAATGGTAAAATGATAATACTTAATAGTACTGATAAAAATAAAAATGTTAATAATTTTATTAGTGACAACTATAATGATATTAATAAAAAATATTAATTTTACTGTTAATGATAGTTTTAATGATAAATCTTATAATATTGACAATAATAGTTTTTAATAAAATGAAAAATTTAGTATTGATGGTAAAGAAAATAACTATTTTGATAATAATACTTATGTTTATAATAACAATTCCAATGTTTATAGATTAATACTAATACTACCTTTAATGAAATAATAATAGATTTTATTATCCTCATAATAATAATCATAATCATAATAATGATAATAATATTAAAATGATAACATTAATAATAATAGTAATATTAATAATACTTATAATAATTTATGATAATAACAATAATAATAATGCTTAAGGATGGTACTAATATGGTAATAATATTCATGGTACATATATTAATACTATAACAATAATTACAATAACTAATAATAACAATAATCATAATAATCATAATAATAATAATAATAATAATAATAATAATAATAATAATAATAATAATAATAAATGATAACTAATAATAATAGTAATAATAATAATAATAATAATAATAATAATAATAATAATAATAATAATAATAATAATAATAATAATAATAATAATAATAATAATAATAATAATGGTAATGAAAACTACCTCATGTTAATTGGATAAAAAAAATGGCTCCGCCGGGTCTCGAACCCGAGACCTCTTGAATAACGCTAACACCCTTCACCATCCCGCTGTTTCTGTCTTTCTGATAATTAACTCAACCCGTTTGTATTTAACTTATACTTTCTGTCATCCTCTTCCTCCAGAACCGACCCAAACGAATTCTCAGTTAACCAAACTCAGCTAAATAACAGTTTTTTTTATATAAGATTTAAAAACGTTCGGTAATAACAGTATGTATACTGAATCAATTTATAAAAATATATATATATATATATATATTCCTTGACAGACTCTGCTGCCGTCGTGACTTTTTGAAGAAAAAAAATGATTTCCATTTTGATATCGTTTTAGACAAATGTTATAACATAAGATAGGTTGGAAATCCTTCCTTGAAGCTTTTCAAATCATCAATTGATCCAAATACAATAACACGACTTCGAATTTAACAATGAACGACACATATGACTTTTAAACATTAAACTTTGACTCCAAAATTGATGCTTGATAAGAAGAATTGGAATGCCAAATTTTGCAGGAAGTTTGCTTTGAAGATTCCTAACAACTTCTCATTTATTGATTTTGAAGTAGGATTCAATTTCAATTTATGGGTAAAAAGGGTACGTACAGAGACTATCAAAGAAAGAGAGAGAAAAATACTAACGATTTCGATTCTGTAGGAAAATTAGCTGTAACTAATTATAGAGAAGAAAATAACGATTTTATTAATCACTTGTCAGAGAACAGATTTATTTTACAGCTAAATATGTTGATGGATGATTAAGCCAGGGGAAAAAACAAAGGGTAACAAAACACAAATAGAATAAAGCAGATAAAGACCTTTAACAAATTTTGTCTGTGTTTGGTTAGATGGAATCAATTGGTACTGAATTGGAGACTTAAAAACAAAATTACTACAGCATGATTAAAATTCACACTTGAATTGCTTCCATTTGATACGTACGATTTTTATAAATAATAAATATAATTATATTAATAATAATTAAAATTCTAATTATATTAATAATAAAATTAATAATAATAATATTAATATTAACCAACAATCATAAAAAAAATGATATTAATAATATTATTAATAATAAATAATTGTATTATTTTCCAATAACAATAATAATAATTCTTAATGATAATAATATCTAATAATAATACTAATATTAATCATAATAACTAAGATTATAATCTTACTACTAGTTGTAATAATAATAATGATATTAACAATGATAACAATAGTATTAATAATATAACAAATCAAATGTATCAAATCTCATATTTATGCGTTACATAATAATATTAATAATACTGATATTAATATTATTAATGATACTAATATAACAACTATGCTTAAACTTGTGATTACTTTTAATTATTATTGTTATGTATATTATATGATAATATATGTTGAATATCTATTATTTATACATTATATATATATATATTACCATATAATCCTGATTATTAATAAGAATCTCATATATATATTTATTTATTTTGATAATACTTAGTTAATCTGTATATTATTTATAATTCAAGTAATTTAAAGTGTATCTTATTAACTCAACATATTATATATATACAATTACGTTATATATATATATATATATATATATATATATATATATATATATATATATATATATATATATATATATATATATATATATATATATATATACACACAATGGTTCGTGAATCGTCGGGAAATAGTCAAAGGTTAAATGATTACATGAATATAGTTCAAAATGTTTGAGATTTAACTTAACAGACTTTGCTTATCGTGTCGGAATGTGATGACCCGGAAAATTTCGACTAATTTAAACCAATTCTCTATATGATTTAATATTATGTAAACCGGTATATATATATATATATATATATATATATATATATATATATATATATATATATATATATATATATATATATATATTGTAACATCCCGCCTTTTTCCGTCAATTTTCCGTTTAACTATTTAAGTTCCGTTATATGTTTATAACACATCTCGTTAATACGCGTTTTAAATTATCATGTTTAGGTAATTTAACGCACCCGCAACCGAACTCGAGGGACTAGTTTCGCCAAAACACCAAAGTGGTGACTAGCTTTTGACTAAGTCAACCACCTCCTCACCATTATCCATTCATTTCTCTTTTTCTAAAATACTTCCATATTTTTCTCTAATTTCATCAAAAGGAAATCATCATCCAAATTCGTTCAAGAAGGATTCAATCAAAACAAATTACATATTTGAACTCCTCGTGATCTCCTCTTCGATTCCATACCGATTTCATCAATTTTGGGTAACTTTCTAAAATCACTAATTTTATGTGTTCTTGAGATTTTTGAGTTATAAAGTTGTTAATTAGTGTCTATGGCTCAAGTCTAGTATGATTATGTGTTTTGTATGCTTGTTCTTGCTATTTTGATGTAACTAGTTCATATTGAAAGTTCACATGCTTAATCTTGAATTTTGAGTGTTCATATGTTGTTTGATGCTAAGAGTTCATGTTTTAATCTTATTCCTAGTGTTACTAGCTTCGTTATGATGTATGGTTTGGTTAAAGAAACCTTCTAAACTTGATTATGAAATTTGGTGAATTTGAGTTAGGGTTTCATGAACCAGAAATGGACTTTTGATGCTTTAAATGACACGAAATGCTAATTGTAAGTGTTAGGTTGTGTTGTATGCTCAATTACCTACAAAATGGCATGTCATATGTATGCATTGAATGCCCGAATCATTAAATGTGCATTGGTGAGTTTGAAGCATTAATGTGTGCATTGAATGATCACTTGGTTTGAAAACTCGGTTGTTACAAATGAGGTTTTTGATTGATGAATTGTGTTTAGTTGCATTCTACGTCAGAAGAGCTTTCCAACGATATAAGGTGCGAGTCCTAAGTGTTAGCGGTTTGTGTTTTATGCACAAAAAGGTTTTGGATTGAGACTTGAACATTTGGGACTGGCCAGGCACCAGCACCCGGCCTTTGCCGCGGCGCGGCCCCTTCCTGTCGCGGCGCGACATATAAGGGGGCCAGGTTCTGACCTCCTTGTCCCAAATGTGAAAAATGTTTGGCACGTTCTAGACCTCCAATTCACATGCAATTTGTTCTAACATGCTTATATATGAATAATTAGCATAGAAAATTTGTTCGGGACCCGACCCGAACATGTTGACTTTTTCGTTGACTTTGACCGACCAAGTTTGACTTTTTGTCAAACTTAACCAATTAATTATGCAATCTTTCTAACATGCTTTTATACTTGTGTCTTGCATAAAACTTGATGATTTGATTCACATACTATATTAATCGAGTCGTTTTGAGCCATAGGACTAATTGAACATCTTTGACCCTTCGTGACTATCGTTATTGATACAACCTATTTGTTTAGGTCAAGACTAGCATTGTTCTTTGCACACGTTACTTGTCGAAGTACTTTTTGATTCGTGCATACAAGGTGAGATCATAGTCCCACTTTTACTCTTTTTGAACTTACTTTTGGGATGAGAAAACATAAACGTTCTTTTAAACTACGTGAACACAAGTACAGGGAAAACAAACATTCTACATACGAGTTTGAACACAAATCCTCAATTCGATTATCATTAGTTACATCAGATGGTGTAAGCGAGAACTTATGTTATATGGCCATATGGGTTTGACAAACCCTCACTTCGGACGGTTCGCTACCGTCTACGGGTGAAATATATTTTCGGGAAACAGTGTATGTTCTAACACTATTATTACGGGGTTCAACGGACAGAATGTTAAGCTTTGATAATTGAGTGCTCGTGAATATTAACATTTAGAATGTACTATGACTTTATCGATGTTGCAAATCTTGTGGTTCAACTTACTATTACTCACTTACTTATTTAAACCTATGATTTCACCAACGTTTTCGTTGACAGATTCTCTATGTTTTTCTCAGGTCCTTGAACTTAGGTGATACATGCTTCCGCTCATACTTTTTGATACTTGCATTGGATGTCGAGTATACTTGCATACGTGGAGCGTCTTTTTGACTACTTTTAATTGTGTCTCATGTGTTTCATACAAACTTTAAACATTGTTATGTACTTGTTATGGAAACTACTTTTGTAAACTTTGAAACATCCTTATTTATGAAATGAATGCGACATATTTTTCGATCAAACTTCATTATAAAGACTTACGACCATGTATTGGGACCATACGTAGATGACGCCGTCATTTGACGATTTTTCGGGGTCGCTACAAGTGGTATCAGAGCCTTGGTTGTAGGGATTTAGAGTTCATTGGTGTCAACCCCGAGTCATAGGGTACATTGGTGGGTCTAGACTACAACCGGCATATAGACTTGACATAGGAATTACTTGACTACATGTGCATTTATACTCGAGCTCTCTTACTCATATCTACTCTTATTCTATCTAAAATCTTGCGTTGTATAATTTAATTGACACGCCACCTTGACTATATGATGTAATGTCGAATGCACATATGAATTAGGGTAATATAATTCCCGGAAATTATATTACGGTGACTCATATGAACATACCGACATTATGACATAAAGAATTTAAGGCGAGTCAAGGATAATTTTCTCTTTATCTTTATTCCATATCACGGTTAGTATTATTTAGAATACTAACCAACGGTATTCTTTTGTTTTGAAGGAACAATGCCTCCTCGCCGTGTACGACGCAATGAAACTCCCGAACAAGCTTTGCAACGCATGATAGCCACCGCCGTGGATGCGGCCATGGCCGGTCACTCGTCCAACAACAACAATAATAATAACAACAACAACAACCAAGGAGCCGGTAACTCTAGCGAAGGGTGCTCCTACAAAGCTTTCATGGGGTGCAAACCTCACACTTATGATGGAACCGGGGGACCGGTTGTGCTTACTCGTTGGTTTGAACAAACCGAGGCCGTCTTTAGCATAAACGGTTGTCGGGATCAAGACAAGGTCAAATACTCCACCCACACTTTCTCCGGAATTGCTCTAACATGGTGGAACACCTATGTTCAATCGGTGGGTACCGATGAAGCTCATGCCCTCTCTTGGGCCGATCTAAGGGAAAAGATGATTGTTGAATATTTTCCGCGCGAAGAAACCCGAAAGCTTGAGGAAGAACTAAGAGCTTTGAAAGCGGTCGGAAACGATCTTAAAGCTTATAATCAACGCTTCGCCGAACTATTCTTGATGTGTCCTAATCTTGTTAACCCCGAATCTCAAAGGATTGAGCTCTACATGCTCGGACTTCCAAAAAGCATCAAACAAGGGGTGATGTCATCCAAACCCGCTACTCATCAAGCCGCTATGAACATGGCCCGCCAATTAATCGAAACGGTTGACGAAATCGTAGTGCCGGCTCCTAAGGCCGAGGACAAGTCGGGTGGCAACAAAAGGAAATGGGAAGCCACTCCATCAACCAACTACAACAACAACACCTTCACCAAAAAGCCTTTCAACAACGACGGCAAGAAGGGTTATGTCGGAAACTTACCTTTTTGCAACAAATGCCACAAGCATCATCACGGCGAATGTAACAAGCTAGTTTGTCACCGTTGCCAAGGTGTTGGTCATAGGGCCAACAATTGCACAAGCGCCGCCCCCGCTGCTCGAAAGGGGCCCAATCCTCCAAAAACGGTCACTTGTTACGAATGTGGCCAAACGGGCCATTATAAGAACGAATGCCCGAAAAAGAAAGCCAACCCCAACAACCGAGGCCGAGCCTTTAACATCAACACCGAGGAAGCCCGAGATGACAATGAACTAGTCACGGGTACGTTTCTTCTCAACAACTCTTATGTTACTTGCTTATTCGATTCGGGTGCCGATAAATGTTTTGTGTCTAAGACTTTGGCTCCTACCCTTTGCACTCCACCACACCCTTTAGATACTACTTATTCCATCGAAGTGGCCGACGGAAAACTCTTAAGTGCCGACACATATTACCGGGGGTGTACTTTGAACATTTTGGGTAAGGAATTTGAAATTGACTTGATACCCATGGAATTAGGGAGTTTTGATGTAATAATCGGTATGAATTGGATGGTCAAAAATAAATCTCACATTCTTTGCGATCTTCACGCAATCCGAATTCCTATCGAGAATGGTGAACCATTGATTGTCTATGGCGACAAAAATTGCACCGGACTCAATCTCGTTTCGTGCCTTAAAGTTCGAAAGCTACTTCGCAAGGGTTGTTTCGCGATTCTTGCTCACGTTAAGAAAGTCGAGGTCGACGAAAAGCGCATCGAAGATGTGCCAATTGTTAGTGACTTTTCCGATGTATTTCCCGACGAATTACCGGGTCTTCCACCTCATCGACCGGTTGAATTTCAAATCGATCTTATTCCAGGAGCCGCACCCGTAGCGCGTGCACCGTATAGACTCGCTCCATCCGAATTACAAGAATTACAAAGTCAAATCCAAGAGCTACTTGACCGTGGTTTCATTCAACCTAGCCATTCACCATGGGGCGCTTCGATTTTGTTCGTTAAGAAGAAAGACGGATCCCTACGAATGTGCATTGATTATCGTGAACTAAACAAATTGACGGTTAAGAACCGATATCCTCTTCCTCGCATTGATGACCTCTTTGATCAACTACAAGGTTCTCGTGTATACTCAAAAATCGATCTCCGTTCGGGTTATCATCAACTAAGGGTTAAAGGGGAAGATGTCTCCAAAACCGCCTTCCGGACTCGTTATGGTAGTTATGAGTTCCTTGTCATGCCTTTCGGTCTCACTAACGCACCGGCGGTGTTCATGGATCTCATGAACCGCGTGTGCAAACCTTACCTCGACAAATTTGTTATCGTGTTCATCGATGATATTTTGATCTATTCTAAAAACGAAGAGGAACACAAAGAACATCTCCGACTCATGCTTGAACTCTTGAGAAAAGAACAACTCTATGCCAAGTTCTCCAAGTGTGAATTTTGGTTGAAGGAAGTTCAATTCCTCGGTCACGTTGTAAGTGATCAAGGCATTAAAGTCGATCCCGCAAAAATCGAAGCCATTAGTAAATGGGAGACTCCTACTACTCCTACTCAAATTCGTCAATTCTTAGGTCTCGCCGGATACTATCGTAAATTCATCAAGGATTTCTCCTTAATCGCTCGCCCTCTAACCGCTTTAACTCACAAGGAACGAAAGTTCATTTGGTCATCCGAACAAGAAACCGCTTTTCAAATCTTGAAAACTAAGCTAACCACCGCTCCTATCTTGTCACTTCCCGAAGGAAATGATGATTTTGTTGTATATTGTGATGCCTCGAAAAACGGTTATGGATGCGTATTAATGCAACGAAAGAAAGTCATTGCTTATGCCTCTCGACAACTCAAAGTCTACGAACGAAACTACACGACACATGATCTTGAACTCGGTGCCGTCATCTTTGCACTTAAGTTATGGAGACATCATCTTCTTGGTACCAAAAGTACCATCTTTACCGATCACAAAAGTCTCCAACATATCTTCGATCAAAAGCAACTAAACATGAGACAACGAAGGTGGATTGAGACCTTGAACGATTATAATTGCGAGCTTCGTTACCACCCCGGGAAGGCAAATGTAGTGGCCGATGCCTTAAGTCGAAAGGAAAGAGCGGTGCCTCTTCGTGTCCGAGCTTTGAATATCACCATCCACTCCAACCTTAATAGCCAAATTCGGGTAGCCCAAGATGAAGCTCTTAAGGACAACAACATCGCACGCGAACTTTTAAACATTCTCGTCTCCCGATTCGAAGTTAAGGAGACCGGACTTCGATATTACGCCGGAAAAATTTGGGTGCCTAGATATGGCGATCTACGAAACCTCATCCTAGACGAAGCCCACAAATCGCGATACTCGATTCATCCCGGTGCCAATAAGATGTACCATGACCTTAAAGAACAATATTGGTGGCCGAACATCAAAAAGGAGGTTGCTAGATACGTCGCCAAATGTTTGACTTGCGCTAAAGTCAAAGCCGAACACCAAAGACCGTCCGGGTTACTTCAACAACCCGAGATCCCGCAATGGAAGTGGGAAAGGATCACGATGGATTTTATCACCAAACTACCGAAAACGTCGGGCGGTTATGATACAATTTGGGTCATTGTTGACCGTCTCACCAAATCCGCGCACTTTCTCGCCATGAAAGAAACCGACAAAATGGAGAAACTTGCAAGACTTTACATTAAAGAGATTGTAGCCCGACACGGAGTACCGTTATCGATTATCTCCGACCGAGATGGTCGTTTCGTTTCTAGATTTTGGCGTACGTTACAAGAAGCGTTGGGAACGCGTTTGGACATGAGCACCGCATATCATCCCCAAACCGATGGGCAAAGTGAACGTACAATACAAACCTTAGAGGATATGTTACGAGCCTGCGTTGTTGATTTTGGAAAAGCTTGGGACAATCACTTACCTCTCGCCGAATTCTCTTACAACAATAGTTATCACGCGAGTATTAAGGCCGCACCTTTTGAAGCGTTATATGGTCAAAAATGTCGCTCTCCCCTTTGTTGGGCCGAAGTGGGTGACGTGCAAATTTCCGGGCCCGAACTCATTCACGAAACCACCGAGAAGATTCTTCAAATCCGAGATAGGCTTCGGACGGCCCGGAGTCGCCAAAAATGCTATACCGACAAAAGACGCAAAGACCTCGAATTTCAAGTCGGTGACCGTGTCATGTTAAAAGTCGCACCTTGGAAAGGTGTCATCCGTTTTGGGAAACGTGGAAAACTAAATCCGCGGTACGTTGGTCCTTCGAAATCTTAGAGCGTGTTGGAACCGTTGCGTATCGTTTAGATCTTCCGCCTCAACTAAGCTCCGTCCACCCTACATTTCATGTATCTAACTTGAAGAAATGTCTTGCCGAGCCCGATATCGTCGTCCCTCTCGAGGAACTTACTATTAATGACAAACTCCATTTTGTGGAGGAACCGGTTGAAATTGTGGACTACGTCGAGAAGGAATTAAAACAAAGCCGGATCCCGATTGTTAAGGTCCGTTGGAACGCTAAAAGGGGACCCGAGTTTACTTGGGAAAGAGAAGATCAAATGCGAAAGAAACACCCTCATCTATTCCCGGTTCCGGAAACGTCAGATTCCGAGGAAGAAACAACGACCACTACGCCTACCTAAATTTCGGGACGAAATTTCTTTTAAGGTGTAGGTAATGTAACATCCCGCCTTTTTCCGTCAATTTTACGTTTAACTATTTAAGTTCCGTTATATGTTTATAACACATCTCGTTAATACGCGTTTTAAATTATCATGTTTAGGTAATTTAACGCACCCGCAACCGAACTCGAGGGACTAGTTTCGCCAAAACACCAAAGTGGTGACTAGCTTTTGACTAAGTCAACCACCTCCTCACCATTATCCATTCATTTCTCTTTTTCTAAAATACTTCCATATTTTTCTCTAATTTCATCAAAAGGAAATCATCATCCAAATTCGTTCAAGAAGGATTCAATCAAAACAAATTACATATTTGAACTCCTCGTGATCTCCTCTTCGATTCCATACCGATTTCATCAATTTTGGGTAACTTTCTAAAATCACTAATTTTATGTGTTCTTGAGATTTTTGAGTTATAAAGTTGTTAATTAGTGTCTATGGCTCAAGTCTAGTATGATTATGTGTTTTGTATGCTTGTTCTTGCTATTTTGATGTAACTAGTTCATATTGAAAGTTCACATGCTTAATCTTGAATTTTGAGTGTTCATATGTTGTTTGATGCTAAGAGTTCATGTTTTAATCTTATTCCTAGTGTTACTAGCTTCGTTATGATGTATGGTTTGGTTAAAGAAACCTTCTAAACTTGATTATGAAATTTGGTGAATTTGAGTTAGGGTTTCATGAACCAGAAATGGACTTTTGATGCTTTAAATGACACGAAATGCTAATTGTAAGTGTTAGGTTGTGTTGTATGCTCAATTACCTACAAAATGGCATGTCATATGTATGCATTGAATGCCCGAATCATTAAATGTGCATTGGTGAGTTTGAAGCATTAATGTGTGCATTGAATGATCACTTGGTTTGAAAACTCGGTTGTTACAAATGAGGTTTTTGATTGATGAATTGTGTTTAGTTGCATTCTACGTCAGAAGAGCTTTCCAACGATATAAGGTGCGAGTCCTAAGTGTTAGCGGTTTGTGTTTTATGCACAAAAAGGTTTTGGATTGAGACTTGAACATTTGGGACTGGCCAGGCACCAGCACCCGGCCTTTGCCGCGGCGCGGCCCCTTCCTGTCGCGGCGCGACATATAAGGGGGCCAGGTTCTGACCTCCTTGTCCCAAATGTGAAAAATGTTTGGCACGTTCTAGACCTCCAATTCACATGCAATTTGTTCTAACATGCTTATATATGAATAATTAGCATAGAAAATTTGTTCGGGACCCGACCCGAGCATGTTGACTTTTTCGTTGACTTTGACCGACCAAGTTTGACTTTTTTTCAAACTTAACCAATTAATTATGCAATCTTTCTAACATGCTTTTATACTTGTGTCTTGCATAAAACTTGATGATTTGATTCACATGCTATATTAATCGAGTTGTATTGAGCCATAGGACTAATTGAACATCTTTGACCCTTCGTGACTATCGTTATTGATACAACCTATTTTTTTAGGTCAAGACTAGCATTGTTCTTTGCACACGTTACTTGTCGAAGTACTTTTTGATTCGTGCATACAAGGTGAGATCATAGTCCCACTTTTACTCTTTTTGAACTTACTTTTGGGATGAGAAAACATAAACGTTCTTTTAAACTACGTGAACACAAGTACAGGGAAAACAAACATTCTACATACGAGTTTGAACACAAATCCTCAATTCGATTATCATTAGTTACATCAGATGGTGTAAGCGAGAACTTATGTTATATGGCCATATGGGTTTGACAAACCCTCACTTCGGACGGTTCGCTACCGTCTACGGGTGAAATATATTTTCGGGAAACAGTGTATGTTCTAACACTATTATTACGGGGTTCAACGGACGGAATGTTAAGCTTTGATAATTGAGTGCTCGTGAATATTAACTTTTAGAATGTACTATGACTTTATCGATGTTGCAAATCTTGTGGTTCAACTTACTATTACTCACTTACTTATTTAAACCTATGATTTCACCAACGTTTTCGTTGACAGATTCTCTATGTTTTTCTCAGGTCCTTGAACTTAGGTGATACATGCTTCCGCTCATACTTTTTGATACTTGCATTGGATGTCGAGTATACTTGCATACGTGGAGCGTCTTTTTGACTACTTTTAATTGTGTCGCACGTGTTTCATACAAACTTTAAACATTATTATGTACTTGTTATGGAAACTACTTTTGTAAACTTTGAAACATCCTTATTTATGAAATGAATGCGACATATTTTTCGATCAAACTTCGTTATAAAGACTTACAACCATGTATTGGGACCATACGTAGATGACGCCGTCATTTGACGATTTGTCGGGGTCGCTACATATATATATTATAAGATGTACAAGTAAAACACTAATTGCTACTGTAAAAACGACTTTGCTACAGTAAAAACGACTTTGTACAGTAAAACACTATTTGCTACAGTGAAAACGATTTTGCTACAGTAGCTACAGTGAAAACGCTATAGTGAATTGCTACAGTGAAAACGACTTTGCTACAGTAGCTACAGTGAATTGCTACAGTGAAAACGACTTTGCTACAGTAAACACTATTTGCTACAGTAAACACTATTTGCTACAGTAAACGGTATTTGATGTCGACGAACTAGAAAACAAAGCAAAAATGAGCTGTCCAGCCTAGCCATGCGATTGCATGACAAAAGCACTGAAAACCCATGCGATCGCATGGGGACCAAATTCAAGAAATGTGCCTATAAAAGGCCAGTTTGTTTGACGAAATATATACACTTTATTTTCTCTGTAATCAGTAATTATATTTATAATTATAATTTTAATTATAATTTAAGTTTAATAATAATAAGGTATATTCGAGGGTGTTTTAATTCGGGTTTCAAACCGCTTTAAGCTAAGGAAATATTGGGTATTGTTCGGGGTATTGTTCTTGAATCCAAGTCCAACCATACAGTAGTCTACCATCATTACGTCTACACAATTTGCCTACAATATTGAGTCTCAATATTGAACTGTGAGTTTATAGTCTCCCTTTTTAAATACTTTAAATATTTTTGGGCTGAGAATACATGCAATTTATTTTAAACGCAATAAGACACAAGTACATACTAAATTCTACACTGAGTTAAACCAAAAATCCCTTAGCTTTGGTAACTAGTAGCTGCCAGTACATAGGATATGGACTGGTAGGCGCGAATAATTGTATATGGATCCATGGGGCTTGACATCCCCGTCCGAGGTAGAGCGCTAGCCTTTTAACGGACGTATGTTATTTGAGTTTATGACACGTTGGTTTACGTGTATTAAAACGAATGGGGTAATTATCATTATAACGTTAAATTTTAGTTACCAGGGTGCTCTATTACGTAGAATCTATTGATAAACTTTTGATGAAATCTTGTGGTCTATCTTTATATATATTTATGACTCGAGCAATTAAACCTATAACTCACCAACATTCGTGTTGACTTTTAGCATGTTTTATTCTCAGGTCCTTAGACTGCTTCCGCTGTGATGTGCTTGTTGCCTGCATGAAGTCTCTCATGCTTTGTATAAAGTTTATTGCATTCGAAATAAAACTGCGTTGTGTAATAAATAATTTGACTGTGATGTCAAACTGTATGATAAAAACTTATGTATTTTGGGGATTTGCTTATACCTAAGCACTCACCCACATGTTTATAACTTTCTATGTTTAGAAAGTCACTTATTTTAATGAATGCAATATTTTATAAAAACGTATCATATGGAGGTCAAAACCTCATTGTGAAATCAATGATTAACGTGCCGCGTCAATAGAGATTTTGACGGGTTGTTACACGGAATAATATAAAGTTAGAGTTTAAATTTGGTCGGAAATTCTCGGGTCGTCACAAAATGCACAGCGGAAGATTTCTTTCATACCTGAGAATAAACATGCTTTAAAGTGTCAACCAAAAGGTTGGTGAGTTCATTAGTTTATCATAAACAATCATTTCCATTATTTTAATAGACCACAAGATTTTCTTTATTCAATAATCATACACTCGCAAGTGTTTAAAAATCATTCATATAGATTGAATACCTGGTAACCGACATTAACATCATGCATATAGAATATCCCCAAAACATAAATTCATCTTTATAATATAAACTCGAAGTACTAAAGCATACCATTTTCCAGTATGGGGGGAGTTAGTGCCCGTAGATCTACCTTTAGAATTCGCGTCAATTAGGGTGTATGTTCCCTAATTCTTAGGCTACCAAGCTAAAAGGGGTGATATTTGATTCGATAATCCAACCATAGAATGTAATTTTAAGTACTTGTGGCTATTTCGTCAAACATTTATAAAATCAACGCATGTATTCTCAGTCCCAAAAATATATAATTTCAAAAGCATTTAAAAAGGGAGTAAATGAAACTCATAATACTATATTTTGTAGTAAAAATATATATGACGACATTGAACAGTGCAGGGTTGGCCTCGGATTCACGAACCTATATCATTTGTATATATATTAAAACATATAATCGTAACTGAACAAATTTATTTATTATATTCTTAATGTATATTTTATGTATATTTAATTTGTGTATCTATTCAAAATGATTAATATATATAGTTATATTAATATATCCATAGTTATATTAATATATCCATAGTTATATACATACTTGTTTAATGTTATATTTAAAAATCGATAGTTTGTTATCTGTAAGTATTTATATAAATAATTTTAGTAGGTTTGATAGATATAGTTATGTGAAATTTTAATATAATTATAGTATATGTAATAAGTATATTTTATGTACAAAATATTTATTTGCTTAAAAGGGTAGTTTTTGATATTAATAATGATAATATTAATAATCATATTACTTAAAAATAATACTTATATTGATAATAATATTAGTAATAACAACAATAATAATTATTATTATATTATAATTGTAATTAAGGTTATGATAATAATAATAATAATAATAATAATAATAATAATAATAATAATAATAATAATAATAATAATAATAATAATAATAATAATAATAATAATAATAATAATTATGTAGTTGTAATGATATCAAAATAACAATTTTTGGTAAAAATGACAATAATTTTAGTTATGATAATAACAACTATTTACATGATAATAATATGTAATTGCTTTATTATAGTAATACTAATAATTAAATTAACCATAATAATATTAATAACCATTTTGATAATAATAATCATTTTAATAATAATAATTGTAATATTAATAATAACACTTATCATATTTATAATGATAGTAATGTTACTAACAATTGTAAATATGATGATAATATTAATTTTTAATGATAATAATAATAAATCGTAGTATGATAGTTATAATAATACTTATCTTAACAATAATAATAATAATATTTATTTTTGTAATCATAATCATAATAATAATAACAATGATATTTACTACTTGTGTTGGAAATGATAATAACACTTGTAATCATTTTAATACTAACAATATTAACAACAACAACAACAATAATAATAATAATAATAATAATAATAATAATAATAATAATAATAATAATAATAATAATAATAATAATAATAATAATAATAATAATAATAATAATAATAATAATAATAATAATAATAATAATAGAAGTAAGAGTAAAAGTGTATACCCTTCAAAAAAACGTTTCTAAAAAGAATTGCCCTTGCCCCGGCTCGAACCCCCGACCTCTCGTTCACCCGACAAACACCCAACCAGTTGCTCTGCTATTGTTTTTCTGTTTTAAATCATAACCGAATTTTATATAACCCGTTACCAGTCAATTACCCTTCTTCTCCTTCATCAGTTTCAATTCGATCAACCAATAATCAATACGTGCAGTAATTTGTTGGCTTTAGGTATGTTAATTGGACTTATACGACTCTCATTGATTTCCAAATTAATAGCAACAATGAAAAAAAAAATAACAACAAAACAGCAGTTGCTGTTTAACAAAAAAAATGAAGAATAAGGAATTCGATTTCGACATGGAGACTGTTTTAAATAAAAATTTATATACGAATTAGTTTTCAAATCGTGTATACAAACTTTAGGAATCATTAACTTCAACAGAAACATTAAAACAGATTCCAATTTAAACATGAACACTTCGGTTGACTTTTGAAAACCAAAACTTTGACCCTAAAATCGGAACCCGATACGAACAATTGGGATTTGAATCTTTCCAGGAAGTTTAAATAAAAGATTTTGAACAGAACTGCATTAATATATTTTTAAATGAAACAAGAATTCGAAGTTTTGCAAAATTGGTGAAATGTCCCGTTCATATTGCTTATAAACGTTCCATATTAATTGATTTCGTTGCGAGGTTTTGACCTCTATATGAGACATTTTTAAAAGACTGCATTCGTTTTTAAAACAAACCATAACCTTTATTTTATCGACAAGGTTAAAAGGACACCACCTAGATTATCAGAAATGATAATCTAAAAATATCACACTTACACACTACCAATACATATTGGTTTACAATATTAATATGTTACAACAAAGTAAATCTCGAATGCAGTTTTAAACAATATTATACAAGCATGCTGACACCAAGTCTTGTCCATATATTAGCATGTAACAGTGGAAGCTCTTAATAATCACCTGAGAATAAACATGCTTTAAACATCAACAAAAATATTGGTGAGTTATAGGTTTAACCTATATATTATCAAATTAATATAATAGACTACAAGATTTTATTTATTCAATAATCCTACACTCGCAAGTGTATAAAAATCATTCTATGATGAACACCTGGTAACCGACATTAACATAATGCATATAGAATATTCCCCGCATACTCGCAAGTATGTCATAAATTGGCAATCGCAATCACCATATAAATCGAAGTATTAAAGCATTTCAAATTCCAGAATGGGGTTTGTTAGGCCCATAGATCTATATTTAGGATTCGCGTCAATTAGGGGTTATTTCCCTAATTCTTAGGCTACCATACTTGAAGGGGAAATATTCGGTTTAATAATCCAACCATAGAATGTAGTTTCACATACTTGTGTCTATTTTGTAAAACATTCATAAAGCTGCATGTATTCTCATCCCAAAAATATTAGATTTTAAAAATGGGACTATAACTCACTTTCATAGATTTTTACTTCGTCGGGAAGTAAGACTTGGCTACTGGTCGATTCACGAACCTATAACAAATATGTACATATATATCAAAGTATGTTCAAAATATATTTACAACATTTTTAATATGTTTTACTGTTTTAAGTTTATTAAGTCAGTTGTCCTCGTTAGTAATCTACAACTAGTTGTCCACAGTTAGATGTACAGAAAATAAATCGATATATATTATCTTGAATCAATCCATGACCTAGTGTATACACGTCTCAGGCTAGATCACAACTCAAAGTATATATATTTTTGGAATCAACCTCAACCCTGTATAGCTAACTCTAACATTACTGCATATAGAGTGTCTATGGTTGTTCCAAATAATATATATAAATGGGTCGATATGATATGTCAAAACATTTGCATACGTGTCTATGGTATCCCAAGATTACATAATATATTAGAATACATGTATAATACAATATGAGTTAGCTAGGATATGATTTGTATAGATTTGTTACAAATTTCACGTAGCTACAACAAGCAAAAATATCCAATCTTGTTTTACCCATAACTTCTTCATTTTAAATCCGTTTTGAGTGAATCAAGTTGCTATGGTTTCATATTGAACTTAAGTTTATGAATCTAAACAGAAAAAGTATAAGTTTATAGTCATAAATATAGGTTACAAGTCATTTTTATAAAGGTAGTCATTTCAGTCGAAAGAACGACGTCTAGATGACCATTTTGGAAAACATACTTCCACTTTGAGTTTAACCATGATTTTTGGATAAAGTTTCATGTTCATAAGAAAAATCATTTTTTCAGAAGAAAAACTTTTAAATCAAAGTTTATCATAGTTTTTAATTAAGTAACCCAAAACAGCTCGCGGTGTTACTACGACGGCGTATATCCAGTTTTACGGTATTTTTCGTGTTTTCAGGTCTTAAATCATTAAGTTAGAATATCATATAGATATAGAACATGTGTTTAGTTGACTTTAAGTTAGAAGTATTAACCTTATTTGCGAACAAATTTAGAATTAACTAAACTATGTTCTAGTGATTACATGTTCAAATCTTCGAATAAGATAGTTTTATATATATATATATATATATATATATATATATATATATATATATATATATATATATATATATATATGAATTGAATGATGTTATGAACATAATTACTACCTCAAGTTTAGTAGGTAAACCTACTGGAAGTGATAAGAAATGATCTAGCTTCAAAGGATCTTGGATGGCTTGAAAGTTCTTGAAGTAGGATCATGACACAAAAACAAGTTCAAGTAAGATTTTTTACTCGAATTAAGATAGTTTATAGTTATAGAAATCGAATCAAAGTTTGAATATGAATATTACCTTGAATAAGAAAGATAACCTACTGTAAATAACAAAGGTTTCTTGATCTTAGATGATTACTTGGAATGGATTAGAAAGCTTGGAAGTAAACTAGTAAACTTGAAAGGATTTTTGAAGTGTTCTTGAAGTGTTCTTCCTATGATGATTATAGCTTGATTCTTGAAGTAATTTTTGATGAAGATGATGATTAGTTACTGTAAAAATTCGTTCATAAGTGTATGTAGGTGTTGAGAGAGAATTAGAAAGAGAATTGGAAGTGAAATGGAGTAGGTGGTGAGTGGTGAAGGGTGAGTGGGGTTAAAAGGAGTTCTAGTTTTGTTTCCTTGCTCATAAGTCATGCTAGTTGCCAAATAATGGTTCCTACATGAGTTAGGTGACTCACATGGGAAGCTAAGAGCTGATCATTAGAGTGTATATACCAATAGTAAATACATTTAGAAGCTGTGTATTGTACGAGTACAAATACGAGTGCATACGAGTAGAATTGTTGATGAAAATGAATGAGGATGTAATTGTAAGCATTTTTGTTAAGTAGAAGTACTTTGATAAGTGTCTTGAAGTCTTTCAAAAGTGTACGAATACATATTAAAACACTACATGTATATACATGTTAACTGAGTCGTTAAGTCATCGTTAGTCGTTACATGTAAGTGTTGTTTTGAAACCTTTAAGCTAACGATCTTATTAAATGTTGTTAACACAATGTTTATTATATCTAATGAGATGTTAAATTATTACATTATCATGATATAATGATGTATCAATATAACTTAATATGATATATATATACAGTTAAATGTCGTTACAACGATAATCGTTACATATATGACTCGTTTCGAAATCCTTAAGTTAGTAGTCTTGTTTTTACATACGTAGATCATTGTTATTATACTTAATGATATGTTTACATATCATTTAACATGTTTATATATAGTATGTCAATATCTTAAAATGATTCATATGTAATTAGTAAGACGTTGTTATAACGATAATCGTTGTATATACCGTTTTCAAGTTTCTTAATTCAATAGTCTCATTTTTATGTATATAACTCATTGTTAAAATACTTAATGAGATACATACTTATCATAATATCATGATAACTATATATATATATATATATATATATATATATATATATATATATATATATATATATATATATATATATATATATCCATATCTATGTCATCATATAGTTTTTACAAGTTTTAACGTTCGTGAATCGCCAGTCAACTTGGGTGGTCAATTGTCTATATAAAACCTATTTCAATTAATCAAGTCTTAACAAGTTTGATTGCTTAACATGTTGGAAACACTTAATCATGTAAATATCAATTTCATTATATATATATAAACATGGAAAAGTTCAGGTCACTACAGTTGGAACAAGAACAGAGCTGCTACTTGTTCTTCTTTCTTTTCTGATTAAATTCGCCCATGTGAAAGCAAATAATTGAAATGTATAATTTTTTTATGGATGATAGGAGGTCCTATTTATTGAATAATACTGAAGTTGATTAGATTATATATGGATTGCAGTCGACAGATTTTACTGTTAAGAACAGAAGGAAAAAAATTGATAACGATCTCTAACAGCTTTTGGATGTTATTGTGACTTATCGGAATTGAATCATACGAATTTATCAATCATAAACAGATGGAAAACGACCCTAAATAGAATTTGCAAATTGTTTGCTTAATGGAATTGCTCAGATAGTGATAGGGATTAGTTTAGCACGCGTTTTAAATCAATTTTTATATATATCTGAATTAATGTTTACGTATATATATTATTTATTTATTTATCTATTATATTAAATTCTGTAATATAAATTAATAATGTAAATTTGTTAATTAAATCTGTTAATATTATTAATTTTTAATAAGAATACTAATAATAATAATATTAAAGATACTAATATTAATAATGACAATATTAATGATAATAACAATAATTATATTAATAATAATAATACTAACATTAATAATAAATAATAAAAACTATAATAGTAATTATAACAATGATAATAGTAATCTTATTAATGATAATATTAATTATTTTTAATATTCAATATAATATTTATATTTATTAATATTACTAGTATTAATCATAATATTTAAAATTGCAATTTTACTTCTAGTTATAATAATAATGATGATGTTAACAATGATAGCAATTATATTAGTAAATATAATAACTTAAATGCATCAAATTTCATATTATAAATTTTAATAATATTATTAATATTGAATGTAATAATATAACAACTATACTTGTAATTACATTTAATATAATATACAATATTATATTTTGTGATAACATTTATTTAATATTTATATATTACAAATAATTATAAATTATATATATATTTATATATATTCATTTTAATAGTAACTTAATTATTATTTTACATTCTTAATTTCAATTGATTAAAGTGTATTTTGCTAATTTAAAATATTATACATATACCTATATTTATATTTACAAAATACATATATACATCTTTATTTACAAACCAATGTTCGTGAATCTTCGAGATTAGTCAAGGGTTAAATGTATTTATGAACACTGTTCAAAGTTTTTGAGACTTCAACATTACAAACTTTGCTTATCGTGTCAAAATCATATAAGAAAATTAAGTTAAAAACTGGTCGGAAATTTCCGGGTCGTCACAGTACCTACCCGTTAAAGAAATTTTGTCCCGAAATTTGAGTAAGGTGGTCATGGCTAACAATAAAAATGTTATCATGACGAATATGAGTTGATAAATAGAGTTTTATCATTATTGATTAATATAGCTAAAACGATTCGATTATGCGGAGCGTACAAGTGAAGCTATCACAAAATAGCGAAATGAAAGGATAAAGATTTGTCTTAGCTTTTGATAGAGTCAGGGTTGAATTTAGAAAATAAGGTGTGTCTTAACTTTTGACGTTGTCCTGGTTGAATTTCGGAATTCAAGGGATTTAAAGAAAATCTTTGGAATCTGTAAGATCTGATTCTTCGGCGAGTAAGGAAATTAAGATCTCTATAATTAAATACGGTGATCTGCCTCGATTACTCTGTCTGATATTTCCATTATAAATTAAACTCTTCCGTTCCATTATTCTCACCATTCCTATACTTTTTTTTTAGTTCATACATCCAAAAGACTGTAAAAATGCTTAATCCCGTTCTAATCCTTGATATTTTTCTAATTATCATTTCTGTCATCCTTTTTTTTTCAATCTTTCACCGGAAAAATCTGTTTACTTTTACTATTAACTTGGGGTGATACTATTCTTAATTATACCATGTCCTTATATTGCTATTCGTATTAATATCCACGGTTTGTAACCTCCGTATTGTTATTGGGCTTTATATTTTCTCTTATATTTTGAAGCTCTTTGCCTTTTTATTCTCTTCTAGACTTCTAGTAAAGCGAGTAATGGTCCAGAATTTGTAAGTACGGAGTTTCGAATGAACTTAATATTCTAACCAAGAAAGAACGTAATAACACGATTTGATTTGTCAAATTACCAGAATCATTGAGAATAGAACTATCAAGAATATACTTTCTTGATATTTTCAGAAGTTAAGCAGAATGAAAGAGTTATGTAACATGGCACATGATGACGTTATGATCTGTGAATCATCACGTTCCATTAGAAACTCAGCATGACTTACTGTAATATAATCACGTTGATCAAGTGTCATTATATTATACTAACTCATGCTTCAGTTCCCAACACTACTTCAGAATTCATTCATAGTTTATACTTAGATTTTACAGAAATTTGCAATACAATGTATTACATATAGCACGAAGAGGTATATAATTTTGGACGATAATATTTATGTAAATATCTTCGGAAGTATCAGAGATATTTATGATGATATTTTGGAATTTCTAAGTTCGAAAGTTGATAAGGAAAAATTTTCCGCAAGATTTTAACATGACTTCGGAGCAGGATATTCTCTAAAGATTTCATCGGGTCCAGAATTACCTGGATTCTTTGAATATATGGTTTGGTTCTTGTATTTGTCCTTGGTCTCCTTCATGGTTAGCTCAATCTGTTTTTCAGTACTAAATTTTCTATATAGCGTTCCCAACATTCCATTCTTTATTATCAAACTTTTGGCCGTTTAGACCATCTACGATTTTGCTGTTTCCTCTGCATTCAATGCTACCATACCTGAATCATCGGTTATCAATCGAGGTGGTTTCAAGAGAATTGTATTTTTAGATGATTAAACGCTGATGGTAATATGGTGGAATATAAAAGGTTCCCCGGTAACAATGAAAGAGCACACATATATATATCAAGGTTATAATAAGGTTGTTCCGAACGAAAAGTCGAAGTTGACTTGTTGGAGCTGTGACAAAATTGGCTACTTTGGAGAGGTATTGTAAAGTTATTTTCGGTAATAACATGCCAATGGATCATAGATTCGTGTTAAACTTCTACTTGGGTTCCGGAAGTTCTTCCAGGTGCATGACTGTGGATAACATGTGGTTGGATCATCATCTTGATTGAGGTGTTTTCAAGATTCATGAAAGGTTTGATCGCAGATTATAATGGTCAAGATACAAATGAGGTTTAAGATGAAATCAAGTGGCAAACTTGAAGAAAAGTTTAGTTTCATATGTCATAATCAATATTTTAATTTATTTTAATTCATTTTAATTGTCCAATGTCATTAGTTCATAGTTAGGAGTTCGCAATTAGTAGTTCAACAATTCATATATAGTTTAATATATAATATTCGAATTAATTAATACGTGTCGTGACCCATTATATACATGTCTCAGACTCGATCACAACTCAAAGTATATATATTATTGTAGAATCAACCTCAACCCTGTATAGCTAACTCAAGCATTACTGCATATAGAGTGTCTATGGTCATTCCAAATAATATATATAGATGCGTCGATATGATATGCCAAAACATTGTATATGTGTCCCGATAGTTAAAGTGCGTAAAATAAATAATAGAAATTAAATGACGATAAATAAAGTGCGTAAAGTAAATAACAGAAATTAAATGACGATAAATAAAATTGCGAGAATTAAAATTGCGATAAATAAAATGTAATCAGTTAGCTAGGAACAGTTAGCTGGAAACAGTTAGCGTGGATTCTTAACAAAAATTTTCTCATAGTTAATTCATTTGTTTCTAACAAATTTTATTTTGTCCAATGTTTTTCTTTATTATGCCACTTGTTGGATTATGATAAATCAAAATCCAAATATGAAATTGGATGAAAATGGTTATTCTGTGGTGAACGGATTCGTATATCGGTGGATGTAAGTAGGATAGTAAATGACTGTTGAATCAGCTTCGAAGAATGTACAGTGTAACTTATTAATGTGAAATCTAAATATTCCTCGGGTTTTACCTACCCGTTAAAATATTTTCACCATTAACAGTTTGTACAAAAGAATTTTTAATTACAATCTTTATGAAAATATACTTACATATATATTTTCTTCAGATATAATCATGGATTTAATGAGTTAATATGATATTAATCTCATTTGTTTTTTGGTTTGAGCTAGAATAAGTAATCTCTAAAACTCTTAGAAACCATATATTCTTCGCAGAATATTTCTTCAATGAAGTTATGGATCAATACTTCATCGTTCATTCTTGTTGGTACTCTTTGGTAGCTATGGTGCGTATGATGTTGATGTTCGTGGAACAGATTGTGAAATTGAGGCTTGTGATGCGGATGTTGAAACTTGGGTTGTTGGTGGTACTGGTGCTGTTACTGATGGTACTATTGATGCCGGTGATGTTGCTGAAGCTGCTAAATTTTGCACCATATTCTCCAACTTGATTACTCGAGCGCGACCCTCGTTGATTTCTTCCATTACCTCAGGATGATTGGCGGTTCAAACGAGCAGATGAATAAGATCTAGAATCTGAGATAGTATATAATCGTGACGAGATACTCTGGAAATGTGAGAAAAAATGGTATTACAAATAGGTTCGCGGTAAGTGATTCAGGTTTTTCGTCAAGATGTGAATTCGGTTGGTGGAAAGGATCACCTTCTTCGCGTCTCCATTGGTTAAGTTGACTACGAACCCATCAGATGAATTGGGGATGGCTGATTGGTTGATTCATTCTGGTGACGCTGCTTCCAGAGCTTAGGTGAACATCCATGTCGGAATAGCTGTCGGGTTCCGAAGAACTTGAATTAGTGACGAGTTCCATTTTGTACGATTGAGTAAAGGATTTTTCGATAGGAAATGATTTCCTGCTATTGGATGATATTCTAATGACATAGAATATATATATATATATATATATATATATATATATATATATATATATATATATATATATATATATATATATATATATATATATATATATATAGAACAAAAGGTTTCATAGATTACGGAGAAATTTACGGAATATAACAGGCAAAGCTTACAGTAACAGATACGCTCTGCTAAGATATAAATTTTGTCTATACACTATTCATGCAATCAATGTAATAAGATGTGTCTAGACTAAGAATGATAAGCAGGTAATTTTCGAAAAAAATGATAAGCAAAACTTTTGACATGCAGACACGGTCGATGTCCAGACTCACTAATGCATCCTAACGACTATCAGTTGGACACACTAATGCAAGACCTGGTTTGCTAAGACCACCGCTCTGATACCAACTCTAATGACCCGTCCATACCGATTATAAACGATTCACAATAGCTGATTTCATTGCGAGGTACTTGACCTCTATATGATACATTTTACAAACATTGCATTCGTTTTTAGAAGACAAACTTTCATTTCATCGAAAGTTGACAGCATGCATACCATTTCATAATATATCCAACTATAATTGACTTAATAATAATCTTGATGAACTCAACGACTCGAATGCAACGTCTTTTGAAATATGTCATGAATGACTCCAAGTAATATCTCTAAAATGAGCAAATGCACAGCGGAAGATTTCTTTCATACCTGAGAATAAACATGCTTTAAAGTGTCAACCAAAAGGTTGGTGAGTTCATTAGTTTATCATAAACAATCATTTCTATTATTTTAATAGACCACAAGATTTCCTTTATTTAATAATATACACTCGCAAGTGTTTAAAAATCATTCATATGGATTGAACACCTGGTAACCGACATTAACATCATGCATATAGAATATCCCCAAAACAGAAATCCATCTGTATAATATAAACTCGAAGTACTAAAGCATACCATTTTCCAGTATGTGGGGATTTAGTACCCGTAGATCTACCTTTAGGACTCGCGTCAATTAGGGTGTCTGTTCCCTAATTCTTAGGATACCAAGCTAAAAGGGGTTATATTCGATTTGATAATCCAACCATAGAATGTAATTTTAAGTACTTGTGTCTATTTCGTCAAACATTTATAAAATCAGCGCATGTATTCTCAGTCCCAAAAATATATAATTGCAAAAGCATTTAAAAAGGGAGCAAATGAAACTCACAATACTGTATTTTGTAGTAAAAATACATATGATGACATTGAACAATGCAGGGTTGGCCTCGGATTCACGAACCTATATCATTTGTATATATATTATAACATATAATCGTAACTTAACAAATTTATTTATTATATTCTTAATTTATATTTTATGTATATTTAATTTGTGTATCTATTCAAAATGATTAATATATATATAGTTATATTAATATATCCATAGTTATATATATACTTGTTTAATGTTATATTTAAAAATCGATAGTTTGTTATCTATAAGTATTTATATAAATAATTTTAGTAGGTTTGATAGATATAGTTATGTGAAATTTTAATATAATTATAGTATATGTAATAAGTATATTTTATGTACAAAATATTTATTTGCTTAAAAGGGTAGTTTTTGATATTAATAATGATAATATTAATAATTATATTACTTAATAATAATAATACTTATATTGATAATAATATTAGTAATAACAACAATAATAATTATTATTATATTATAATTGTAACTAAGGTTATGATAATAATAATAATAATAATAATAATAATAATAATAATAATAATAATTATTATTATTATTATTATTATTATTATTATTATTATTATTATTATTATTATGTAGTTGTAATGATATCAAAATAACAATTTTTGGTAAAAATGACAATAATTTTAGTTATGATAATAACACCTATTTACATGATAATAATAAGTAATTGCTTTATTATAGTAATACTAATAATTAACTTAACCATAATAATATTAATAACCATTTTGATAATAATAATCATTTTAATAATAATAATTGTAATATTAATAATAACACTTATCATATTTATAATGATAGTAATGTTACTAATAATTGTAAATATGATGATAATATTAATTTTTAACGATAATAATAATAAATCGTAGTATGATAGTTATAATAATACTTATCTTAACAATAATAATAATAATATTTATTTTTGAAATCATAATCATAATAATAATAACAATGATATTTACTACTTGTGTTGGAAATGATAATAACACTTATAATCATTTTAATACTAACAATATTAACAACAACAACAACAACAATAATAATAATAATAATAATAATAATAATAATAATAATAATAATAATAATAATAATAATAATAATAATAATAATAATAATAATAATAATAATAGAACTAAGAGTAAAAGTGTATACCCTTCAAAAAAAATGTTTCTAAAAAGAATTGCCCTTGCCCCGACTCGAACCCCTGACCTCTCGTTCACCCGACAAACACCCAACCAGTTGCTCTGCTATTGTTTTTCTGTTTTAAATCATAACCGAATTTTATATAACCCGTTACCAGTCAATTACCCTTCTTCTCCTTCATCAGTTTCAATTCGATCGACCAATAATCAATACGTGCAGTAATTTGTTGGCTTTAGGTATGTTAATTGGACTTATACGACTCTCATTGATTTCCAAATTAATAGCAACAACGAAAAAAAATAAATAACAACAAAACAGCAGTTGCTGTTTAACGAAAAAATGAAGAACAAGGAATTCGATTTCGACATGGAGACTGTTTTAAATAAAAATTTATACACGAATTAGTTTTCAACTCATGTATACAAACTTTAGGGATCATTAACTTCAACAGAACATTAAAACTGATTCCAATTTAAACATGAACACTTCGGTTAACTTTTGAAAACCAAAACTTTGACCTTAAAATTGGAACCCGATACGAACAATTGGGATTTGAATCTTTCCAGGAAGTTTAAAAAAAAGATTTTGAACAGAACTGCATTAATATATTTTTAAATGAAACAAGAATTCGAAGTTTTGCAAAATTGGAACAAGAACAGAGCTGCTACTTGTTCTTCTTTCTTTTCTGATTAAATTCGCCCATGTGAAAGCAAATAATTGAAATGTATAATTTTTTTATGGATGATAGGAGGTCTGATGTGTGCGAGGTGGTGTATAAAATAGTTAAATTTTTACTACAAAATACTATTAAATACGATACAATTTTACACAAGTGATTTATTTATTTATAGAGTGGATATACCTAAACCTTGCTACAACACTTATAGGCATTGTACCTAATCGTACAGTAGTGTAGTTTTTAGTAAGTCCGGTTCATCCTCAGGGAACTCGCCAAGTTTAACGCTATATTTTTTTAACTTATAATTGTAAAAATACAAAAATATATATAAGTAGTATTATTATTATAAAAGGGGGTTTTTACCGTTTAATGACCGGTTTGTCGATTTTAAAACTTTAGTCACAGTTAAAACCTAATGTAAAATATTAAAAATAAATATAACTTAATTTTAAGCGTAAAGTAAATAACGATAATAAAATTGCGATAAATAAAAGTGCGATAAATAAAAGTGCGATAATTAAAAAGTACGATAATTAAAATGACAATAAATAAAAGTACGATAATTAAAAGTGCAATTAAATATGAAATAAAGGAAATTAAATATGAAATAAAGGAATTATGCTTATTTAAACTTCCGTAATCATGATGTTTGACGTGTTGTTTTCAGTTTAATACCATGAGTTAATTGTTCTTTTTCCTGGATTATTCTATATGTCCATACGGATTCGTCCATAATAGTCCATCAGTCATAAATATAAAGTGCGACAGTCCTCGTCAAATTATCCTTATACCCGAAGTCAAATATTCCAACTAATTGGGGATTCGAATTGTAACAAGGTCTTAATATTTTGTTTAATGAATACACCAGGTTATCGACTGCGTGTAGTCCAAGGTTTTACTACTTTGTTAACAATTACACCAATTACCCTTGAATGTAATCCACCCCTGTTTCAACAAGTCTATTAACTATTAATCCAGTTCCGTGTCCGGTAAAATGAACAATTATTGGTATTTATAGATATCCCGCCCACCGTACCCGATTAAGCGTATGTGGTTATATATAAATAAGTCAAATTATAAGTCTATATATTAAATTAACGAGGTATCATTTAGTTAATATAAAGCCCATTAATAGCCCATAGTCTAATTTTCACAAGTGTCGTTCTTTTGTCCAAACCCCAATTATGGTACAAAGCCCAATTACCCAATTTTAATATTTAGCCCAACATCACGATTACTTCGGCATTAAATAAGCATAATAATAACTTAACTACAAGACATTAATTTAAAAAGGTTGAACATAACTTACAATGATTAATAATAGCGTAGCGTTACACGGACAGAGTTTCGACTTACACCCTTACAACATTCGCTAATATACCCTTATTATTAGAATTTAAAATTAAAATTAAAATTAAAATATAATATATATATATATATATATACACGTTGAGTGAGAGATAGATGGAAAAGATGTGTTTAATGTTGCTCAAAACTGCGAAATTTATAGGCATGTGGCCTCGGAACTACTGCCATGCGATCGGATGGATTTCTCTCATCCAGGCCATGTGATCGCATGGCCTGCTTTTCCAGGTCACATGTCTTTGTTTGCATTCTGCCGACGGTTTATAAATATATATATAATATATAAATAATTTTAAGAATTATTTAAATATTATATTATATTTATGTGCATAGTTGACTTGTAATTTTTAGTCCGTTGCGTCGAGCCTTGAGAGTTGACTCTGGTCCCGGTTCCGGATTTTCGAACGTCCTTGCGTACAATTTAATATCTCGTACTTTGCGTTTTGAATCTTGTACTCTTGTAATTTCGAGACGTTTCTTATCAATAATTGGAACCACTTTGATTGTACTTTGTACTTTTTAGCTTTTTGGTCGTTTGAGTCTTCAATTCGTCGAATCTGTCTTTTGTCTTCACCTTTTATTATTTAAACGAATATCACTTGTAAATAGAACACTTGCAACTAAAAGCTTGTCTTTCTTGAGGGATAATGCTATGAAATATATGTTCGTTTTTAGCATTATCAAATATTCCCACACTTGAGCATTGCTTGTCCTCAAGCAATATAGTCTTGAAATAAAAATATTAGAATCACTTCTTTATTCTTCACACTTTTTACATCAGTGATTTTTATACGGCGGTATGAACAATGGTAGTAACGATGTGGTTTACAGTCCCACATGACTATGAAAATTTAGATCCTTAAGGAAATTGGATCTTTATGAAAACATTTGATCTTTTGAAAATACAATCTAGCTTTTACCCTAGATAAGTTTTCCGAAATAACCCTTCATCGGTGTTTGCAAATTTTTTTTGTGGGTTTGGTGGGTTTCAGATTTGAAAATTTTAGCTCAAAACTTGCGGTTTTATGTCACCCATTTGCTAACCTTGTATTAGGAAAGCAACACGTCTAGTATACTTGCTCCGTATATTACCTTTCGATAAACTACCGTCCGGTTGTAAAGGAAAGCGTTGAACAAGCAACTGTTAGGGCAATGTCCCCTGGCATGCTTTTAATTATGGTCTATAACGTGTCGGATGCAATTACTATCCTTGGTAGGAGCAATAGTAAAGCTCACCTTTATGATTTTTTCGGTCTGGCACAAGGTCCTGTCTTTGACCATGCTATGCAACCACCGTTCTTACGGTTGACACCCGATTTGGTTCAGGTGAACTAATGAATTCCAGGTGAATTCCTATTATTTTACGTTCAATGGTAATGAATGCATTAAAAATGGGTTTTCAGAAAACAAATCGGTTTGTAATTTGATCAAAATATTTTCTCGTTCAAGCTCGAGTTTAGATATCATCGAATTCCATGAGTTTGTAATTCTCAATCCTTAAAGTCAATCTCAAGGATTGAGTAATATCAGTCTTAAAAGCTGATTTTTAATCTTTAAGGAGATTATCCTTTTCTGTGGGTCTGATTCATTAGTCTTATCAAGCTAATTTGTACGGCGCCCTCCCCATTTTACGAGATAGATCCTCTCATGGTTAGGATAAGTCTGACCACTTGGCGACCCTGTTTGATGCTGAGGTCCGTGGATTTCTGATGTTCTGCGAGGTGTATATAAAATAGCTTATATTTTACAAGGAAATACTATTAAATATGATACAATTTGAAAGGACCCGTTCATATACATTATAAACGATTCACAATAGTTGATTACATTGCGAGGTATTTGACCTCTATATGATACATTTTACAAACATTGCATTCGTTTTTAAAAGACAATCTTTCTTTACATCGAAAATTGACAGGCATGCATACCATTTCATAATATCCACTATCCAACTATAAATTGATTTAATAATAATCTTTGATGAACTCAATGACTCGAATGCAACGTTCTTCGAAATATGCTATGAAAGACTCCAAGTAATATCTTTAAAATGAGCAAATGCACAGCGGAAGATTTCTTTAACACCTGAGAATAAACATGCTTTAAAGTGTCAACCAAAAGGTTGGTGAGATCATTAGTTTATCATAATCATTTATTTCCATCATTTTAATAGACCACAAGAATTTCATTTCCAGTTCTCATAAATATACGTCCCATGCATAGAGACAAAAATAATCATTCATATGGTGAACACCTGGTAACCGACATTAACTAGATACATATAAGAATATCCCCTATCATTCCGGGATCCTCCTTCGGACATGATATAAATTTCGAAGTACTAAAGCATCCGGTACTTTGGATGGGGTTTGTTAGGCCCAATAGATCTATCTTTAGGATTCGCGTCAATTAGGGTGTCTGTTCCCTAATTCTTAGATTACCAGACTTTAATAAAAAGGGGCATATTCAATTTCGATAATTCAACCATAGAATGTAGTTTCAATTACTTGTGTCTATTTCGTCAAACATTTATAAAAGCGCATGTATTCTCAGTCCCAAAAATATAAAGGGTAAAAAGGTAAATGAAACTCACCATACTGTATTTCGTAGTAAAAATACATATAACGTCATTGAACAAGTGCAAGGTTGGCCTCGGATTCACGAACCTAAATTAATTATATATATTTATGTGTTGGTCAATATTTGTCTAACAAATTAGGTCAAGTCATAGTGTACCACAATCCTAATGCTCGAGACTAATATGCAAAAGTCAACAAAAGTAAATTTGACTCAAAATAATTTCCAAAAATCTATACATGATTAATATATAGTTTAAATATCGTCGTTTTATATTTTTAAATATTTTTAAAAGATTTATTAGAGTAAATAATATAATTTATTTATTAATAACTAAAATTTTATATTAAATTTATATAATAAAATATACTTTTATATATATTTAAGTAATAAAATTTATAGGGTTCACTTAATATTATAAAGATAATATGATAGGTATTATTAAAGTAAGTTATTATACGTAGTAAAATATGTTTGTATCACATATTTATTTGATAAAATAATATCTATAATGATAGTAAGTAAAAGTTGTATTATTTTGTAATAATAATTATTATTATAAAAATATCAATATTTATAATTACTAAGATGATATTATGATAAAACTATAATTCTAATTATGATAACTTTAATATTTACGATAATTTTTAATATTATCTTTAAAATAATAATTCTATTTAAAATAATAATAATAATAATGGTATTTTATAGTAACAATGACATTTCTATTAAAATGATAATTTCTGTTAAAATGATAGTTTTAATACTAACTATACTTTTAATAATAATAGTAATGATAAAAATAATAAGAACGATAATTTTATCTAAATCAATATCGTATAATATTTTAATTTCATCATGAAACTCTTACCCATTATTTCCTAATCGTTTCGTTTAATAGCTTTTAATCGTCTTTTATATCGTGTTCATAATAATGATAATAATAGTAATCAAAATAATTAGGTGTTACAAATATTTGTTTTAATTACACTAATATTAATAATGATAGTTACTATAACATTATTAACGATAATACTAATAATTATCTTAATGATAATATAGTAATAATAATAATAACAATAACAATAACTATTTTTAAATAATGATATATATATTAATAATGATAATAATAATAATAATACCAATAATAATAATAATAATAATTGGATAATAATAATAATACTAATTATAACTTTAACGATAATAACGATAGTAATAAAAAAAATAACAATTTTTAATGATAAATCCCTTTTATTGATAAAGATAATAATAATGATAATAATAAGATAAAACTAGAACGACGATAAAAACGACGATAATAATAATCATTTTTAATAAAAATATCGAAAATTCAATTGATTATAACTTCTAATTCGTTCATCGAAACCATTCGATATCTAAAGGAAAAGTTCTTAATTTTTCGCTAGCTTTCTAAGGACATGCATATCTTATACCTTATCTCAACCGCAAGTGTAACGAATTCAAGATTCAACCTAACCTGTCTAAGGGCAATATCAAAAGTACAACCATGCATAATCCTAAATACTCGAGCACTAGTCAGGGATACACTATTAGTATGTAAAAGTTAAATTATGAGTACTCACGTATCAATATTGAGATTCAATATTGCAGGAAAGGTACGTAGACGCAACGGAAATGATAAACACTATATTGACCTCACGAGCATACCCATGAACCATACACAATCACCTCCATAGCTATAACCCATAATTTCCTTAATCCTATCCCACTCGAAAAACAATTTCGAAATCACTCGGACAGCACTCTGTCGTAATATTTTATGTATACTAATAATATCTTGAAATAATACGGAGTAAATATATATATGTAAATCGATTGAGAGAGTTTAGAGAAAAATATTTTCAAGTTTCTATGAAATAATGAAACCTATTGAATTCTATTTATAATAGATTTTTGAATTATTAAAGTGAATTATTAAAGTATGAATTATTAAAGTGAATTATTAAAGTATGAATTATTAAAGTGAATTATTAAAGTATGAATTATTAAAGTATGAATTATTAAAGTGAATTATTAAAGTATGAAATATTAAAGTGAATTATTAAAGTTAAAGTAAAGTAAAAATAAAGTAAAGGTAAAGTTTAAGTATAGTAAAAGTATAAAACTACATAATACGTATAATACGCGTATAAATATATATAATATTAATTTAAATCATTATATATATTTAATAAAATAAAATATAAATATCGTTATCTTTATCATACTAGTTAAGTAATGAGTTGTCAAAAGTGGTTCTAGATATTTATAAAAGTTATATACGTTTTAATAATAAAGTTCTTTTTAAACTGAAAACGTTTTTGTACGTTTGAAACTAAATAGATCAATCGAGTCTTTATGAGATTCAATCTTCCACTATCCTTTGTCTAGTTCTCAATGATTAACAATTTGTTCTTATTTATAAATCACTTTACCATTTTCCGAATATTGTTAAAATAGAAAGATTTCTCAAATCAACGTGGGCCTTTCAACAGAGACTTGTAATCATAATTCAATATATCTGATAATTCAATCATTTGATCTTATCTTCTAATTCCATTGATAAACATTTTGAAACAGATACAATCATATAAAGTATTTAATCTAATATTTTGTTTACGTTTCAAGTTATAATATATATACACATATACATATATAATCATATTAATTTAATGGTTCGTGAATCGTTGAAACTTGGTCGAGGTTGAATGAATGTATGAACATAGTTTAAAATTCTTGAAATTTAACTTAACAAATATTGCTTATCGTTTCGGAAACATATAAAGATTAAAGTTTAAATTTGGTTGGAAATTTCCGGGTTGTCACAGTACCTACCCGTTAAAGAAATTTCGTCCCGAAATTTGAGTGGAAAGGTCGTGAATGATAATAAGTATGTTTTCATGATGCATACGGGCTGAAAATTAGAGTTTTATTATCAGCGAATAATTTGGATAAACAATCCATTTATATGAAGAGTACGAATGAAGCTAACATAGAAGAGTGAAATGAGTAAGTGTAGATTCATCTTATCATTTGACGTAGATATGATTGATTCCCAGATTTCAAGGGATTTGAAGAAAATCTTCTTAATAAGATTTGACTCTCCGGTAATCAAGGGAATTAGGATCCGCTTTAAATGCGATCGTCCATTTTAATTGTTCTGTCGGAGATTTTCTTATAAATTCACCTCCTTCGTTTCCTTACAACTCACACCTTCTGTTGATGCATTTTATGCAAGTCCCTAGACATCTACCCACGTCCATTGCAGGTACAACAGTTTACAGGCCACCATGATTGTTCGTTATTATATTATCCGTGTTTGTATGTGGTTACAGGAACTGCAGGAACGAGATTTAGATGTTTGACTATGTTAGACTTAGTCAGACATACGAGTGAAGCCTCACTAGTACAACTGACAGGCTTATACGCATGGTTGATGCTGAGCTAAGTCACAATTACGACCTAAATAAGAAGACACGAGTGAGTGATCACCCGTACGGCTGATGAAGCCAACTCGTACGTGTGATGAATGAATCGTATGGGTGAGTCAACAGCAGGGGTATATAAAGTCTTATGTTCTTCATTTTAGGTTAAGCCTCTCATTTGTTACACACACTCAGATCTAGTGAGCTCCTCCGATTCTCTCTCAGTCCAAATCACCCAGGTGGTGAATAATAGCTCTAGGTGTTGATCTAATCACACTTGATTTAGCTGTGATTTGACTAAATTAATCAAAAAAAAACTTAACCTATTCACTAGAGGATTTGATTCACTTATTCCGCCATTGTGTGAGTTAAATCTGTTGATTTCTAAGTTCCTAATCATGTTTCATCACCTTCTATTTTTTCCCCCTCAACTCATATTTTAAAGTATTCATTAATATGCTCCATCCAGTTCTGATTCTCGATATACTTCTAACTTCCATATCGGTCATTCTTCTTTTTCATCTACCGCCAGAAGAATCTATTTACTTCTACTATACTCTTGGGTTTATAGTGTTTCTAGTTCTCCCGTGTCTTTATATTGCTATATGCATCGATATATATGGTTTATAATTTATGGTTTATCGTTGGGCTTTATATGTTCCCTTATATTTCAAAGTCTCTGCTTCTGTCTTCTATAATCATTATCATTCACAATTAATGCTCTCTTTTATTTGCTGCAATTTATACCCCAATTTCTATTTCGGAGTTTTGTCCTTTCGTTTCTTCTTCTTGCGATTAAGCACCGCTTGTAATGGTCCAGAATTCACAGATATGAATTTTGAAATGAACATTGTTAATGTTCTAGGAAGGAAATTGTGATGGCACGATCTTGACTTGTCAAATTACTAGAATACCTTGGAAAAGGCCGAATCATCAAGAAATATTTTCTTGATATTTTAGAGGTTAAATAGAATACAAGAGTCGTATAACATGGCACATGATGATGTTATGATCTGTGAATCATCACGTTCCATTTAGAAACTCAGCATGACTTACTGTAATATAATCACGTTGATCAAGTGTCATTATATTATACTAATTCATGCTTCAGTTCCCAACACTACTTCAAAATATTTCTATTTTAAACTTGAATGTTTCAGAATTTAGAAACTAAAATAGTTTCTTTTATGATGTAATACAGATATCGCGAAGAGGTAAATGATTTCAAATAAGAAAAATTAAGAAAATATCTTCAGAAATATGGAGGATATTTATAATGAAAGATATGATGATATTTTAGAATATCTAAGATCAGAGGATGATGAAGAATATTATTCACAAGGGTTTAGAGTCAGGAGTAAGGTATTTGATAATAATTTCAGCAGACACTGAATCATTTGGATCCTTTGAAGGCAGGTTTAGTCTTTGTGATTTGTCCATAGCCTCCTTCATGGTTTGCTTAATCCGTTTTCCAGTTCCAAACCTTCTCTTTAAGCTTTTCCAACACACTATCCTTTATTACCAAACTTTTGACTGTTAAGGTCGTTTACAGTTTTTGCTGCTTCATCAGCATTTTCCAAACTTCGGAGAACTAGTTCGCAGTTTAGGGTGTTTTTCAGAAACTTCACATTCAAAGTATATAAGTCTAGGAGATAGACGTTATATATACATCTATAACCGTTGGCAGAGACATGCTGCAAGATTTCAAAATACTAATTGCTGATTCCCAGTAATTGGCATGACAATTCTTGTTACAAGATGCGAATGAGTAAATGATGGGGTTTCGATAAATATAATGACTTTTCAGAAAGTCAAAGATCAGTGAAGTTGTTGGTAAGTTTATTTTTAATGTGGTGAGACATAAAAGGTTCTCCGGTAACGATGACGAAAGGGCAACGTCTATATCAAGGTTATAATAAGACTGTTTCAACTGAAAAGTCGAAGTTGACTTGCTAAAGCTGTGACAAAACTGACTAATTTGAAAAGGAATCGCAAAGTTATTTTTGCTAATAAATGTCAAAGGGTCTGACACGGATACGTGTTAAATTATGACTCTGGTTTCGAGAGCTTTTCAGATGCAAGACTGTGGTTAATATGTGGTTGGATCATCATCTCGATTGTTTATTATTTGAAGTGTCTTCAGGAATTTTGAAGGGTTTTGAACACAGATTGTAATCGTTAATATACATATGATGTTCTAACACAGTTTTGAAGTCAAAGTATAGCTTGTGAAAGATGTAAGGATCTAAGAGTGATGATTTCGGTCATATCTCGAGTTGAATTCTGAGATTTCAAAATCAGAATATGTAATTAAATTTTGAATGAGTATGGTTGTTTTGATTTCTATAAAAGAATATATATTGTTTGAGAAAATAGTGAGTATAGTTGATGATTGCTGAATCAGATTCGAAGAATGTAACATATTAATTGTGAATTTATATATCTCTCGGGTATTACCTACCCGTTAAAAAAAATATTTCACAATTAATATTTTGTACAAAAGAATTTTTATTACAGTCTTTTTGAAAATATATATATATATATATATATATATATATATATATATATATATATATATATATATATATGTATATATATATATGTATATTTTCTTCAGATGTAATATCGATTTAATGAGTTAATATTAAATTAAACTCATTTAATTTACGGTTGAAACTAGAATTGAATAATCCCTTAAAGGCTTTAGAGATTACATAAGTATTACTTCAATAATATTGAAATTATGAATCAATACTTCGTTATTTGTTGGGGCATGATGTTGGTTTTCATTAAATTCTTGTGAACTTCGCAAAGTACGAATGATGTTATCTGAAAAGTTTCGAGTACATTGATGACGAAAGTGTAAAATCAATATATATTTGAATAATACACTTGATTTATTATGAATTGGAATTTATTGAATTGAGACAGAGGTTGTAGTTAACGATAGTTAAGTTGCGGACGAAGGACGTGCATTATTGCATATTAGTAATATGAATTAACCGAGTAGTTAAGATTCACACATAATAGCTTAGTACGGAAAGATTTATTATGGTTTAAAGATTTATATATAAGATATACATATAAATCCTTCAGTGGAAATGAGTTAATTCTTCATAACTCGTTGATACAATATACTCGTTGTTGATTCATAATGATGTCCGCAGTGATTCTTGAACTGACGGAGCTTGTGAGGTTATAGGTGCTGCTAATGCTGATGCTGACAAACCTGACGATGCTGGTGATGCTGGCGGTACTGTTGATGCTGTTGGTAAAACAAGTCTAGTTTGTAAATCGTGCACCATTCTGGTCAGGATTTCTTTTATCATTTCGGTCCACTCATCTGATTTATGGTTAGATCTAGAATAAGTAATCTCTAAAATTTTAGATATTACATAATCACCGTAAAATATTTCTCCGATGAAGTCATGAATTAATACTTCATCGTTTATTGTTGTTGGTCTTCCATGTTATTTATAGGACGTATGACCTTGATACTCGTGGGACAGATTATGGAGTTGAGGTTTACGACGCGGTTATGGTTGGGGGTGGTAATGGTACTGTTGACGTTGATGTTGGTGGTACTGATTATGCTGTTGGTGCTGCTGCTGGTGTTTGTAACCTTTGCACCATATTCTCCAAAGCCACTACCCGAGCGCGAAGCTCGTTGACTTCTTCTATTACATCGAGATGATTGTCGGTTCAGACAAGCGGATAAATAAAATCTAGAATTTGATGTAGTATATAATCGTGACAAGATACTCTGGAAATGAGAGAGAAAATAGTGTTTCGGACAGGTTCACCAGTAAGTGCTTCAGGTTCTTCTTCAAGAGGACAATGTGGTGGATGGAAGGGATCACCTTCTTCTTGTCTCCAATGATTGAGGAGGCTACGAACCCATCCCCAATTCATCCAGAATAGGTGATGACTGATTGGTTGATCCATTCCGGTCACACTGCTTTCGGAGCTTGAGTGGGATTCCATTTCATAATCTGAGGAACTTGAACTAATGACGAATTCCATTTCATACGATTGAATAAAGGGTTTTTCGATATGAAATGATTTTCCGACTATCGAATGGTATTCTAATTACATAGAATATATATATATATATATATATATATATATATATATATATATATATATATATATATATATATATATATATATATATATATATAGATCAAAAGATTTCGTAGATTACGGAGGACTTTGCGGGATATGTCAGGCAAAGTTTAAAGTAACAGATACGATAAGATATGATTTAGCAGATATGCTAAGATATGAATTTTTGTCTATACACTATTCATGCAATCAATGCAGCAAGACGTGTCTTAGACTAAAAATGATAAGCAGGTAATTTCCTGAGGATGATAAGTAGTTAATTTTCGATACAAAATGATAAGCAAAACATTTGACATGCAGACACGGTCGAAGTCCAGACTCACTAATGCATCCTATCGACTTATCAGTTAGACACACTAATGCAGACCTGGTTCGCTAAGACCACCGCTCTGATACCAACTGAAAGGACCCGTTCATATACATTATAAACGATTCACAATAGTTGATTACATTGCGAGGTATTTGACCTCTATATGATACATTTTACAAACATTGCATTCGTTTTTAAAAGACAATCTTTCTTTACATCGAAAATTGACAGGCATGCATACCATTTCATAATATCCACTATCCAACTATAAATTGATTTAATAATAATCTTTGATGAACTCAATGACTCGAATGCAACGTTCTTCGAAATATGCTATGAAAGACTCCAAGTAATATCTTTAAAATGAGCAAATGCACAGCGGAAGATTTCTTTAACACCTGAGAATAAACATGCTTTAAAGTGTCAACCAAAAGGTTGGTGAGTTCATTAGTTTATCATAATCATTTATTTCCATCATTTTAATAGACCACAAGAATTTCATTTCCAGTTCTCATAAATATACGTCACATGCATAGAGACAAAAATAATCATTCATATGGTGAACACCTGTTAACCGACATTAACTAGATATATATAAGAATATCCCCTATCATTCCGGGATCCTCCTTCGGACATGATATAAATTTCGAAGTACTAAAGCATCCGGTACTTTGGATGGGGTTTGTTAGGCCCAATAGATCTATCTTTAGGATTCGCGTCAATTAGCGTGTCTGTTCCCTAATTCTTAGATTACCAGACTTTAATAAAAAGGGGCATATTCGATTTCGATAATTTAACCATAGAATGTAGTTTCAATTACTTGTGTCTATTTCGTCAAACATTTATAAAAGCGCATGTATTCGCAGTCCCAAAAATATAAAGTGTAAAAAGGTAAATGAAACTCACCATACTGTATTTCGTAGTAAAAATACATATAACGTCATTGAACAAGTGCAAGGTTGGCCTCGGATTCACGAACCTAAATTAATTATATATATTTATGTGTTGGTCAATATTTGTCTAACAAATTAGGTCAAGTCATAGTGTACCACAATCCTAATGCTCGCGACTAATATGCAAAAATCAACAAAAGTAAATTTGACTCAAAATAATTTCCAAAAAATCTATACATGATTAATATATAGTTTAAATATCGTCGTTTTATATTTTTAAATATTTTTAAAAGATTTATTAGAGTAAATAATATAATTTATTTATTAATAAATAAAATTTTATATTAAATTTATATAATAAAATATACTTTTATATATATTTAAGTAATAAAATTTATAGGGTTCATTTAATATCATAAAGATAATATGATAGGTATTATTAAAGTAAGTTATTATACGTAGTAAAATATGTTTGTATCACATATTTATTTGATAAAATAATATCTATAATGATAGTAAGTAAAAGTTGTATTATTTTGTAATAATAATTATTATTATAAAAATATCAATATTTATAATTACTAAGATGATATTATGATAAAAAGATAATTCTAATTATGATAACTTTAATATTTACGATAATTTTTAATATTATCTTTAAAATAATAATTCTATTTAAAATAATAATAATAATAATGATATTTTATAGTAACAATGACATTTCTATTAAAATGATAATTGTTGTTAAAATGATAGTTTTAATACTAACTATACTTTTAATAATAATAGTAATGATAAAAATAATAAGAACGATAATTTTATCTAAATCAATATCTTATAATATTTTAATTTCATCATGAAACTCTTACCCATTATTTCCTAATCGTTTCGTTTAATAGCTTTTAATCGTCTTTTATATCGTGTTCATAATAATGATAATAATAGTAATCAAAATAATTAGGTGTTACAAATATTTGTTTTAATTACACTAATATTAATAATGATAGTTACTATAACATTATTAACGATAATACTAATAATTATCTTAATGATAATATAGTAATAATAATAATAACAATAACAATAACTATTTTTAAATAATGATATATATATTAATAATGATAATAATAATAATAATACCAATAATAATAATAATAATAATAATTGGATAATAATAATAATACTAATTATAACTTTAACGATAATAACGATAGTAATAAAAAAATAACAATTTTTAATGATAAATCCCTTTTATTGATAAAGATAATAATAATGATAATAATAAGATAAAACTAGAACGACGATAAAAACGACGATAATAATAATCATTTTTAATAAAAATATCGAAAATTCAATTGATTATAACTTCTAATTCATTCATCGAAACCATTCGATATCTAAAGGAAAAGTTCATAATTTTTCGCTAGCTTTCTAAGGACATGCATATCTTATACCTTATCTCAACCGCAAGTGTAACTAATTCAAGATTCAACCTAACCTGTCTAAGGGCAATATCAAAAGTACAAGCATGCATAATCCTAAATACTCGAGCACTAGTCAGGGATACACTATTAGTATGTAAAAGTTAAATTATGAGTACTCACGTATCAATATTGAGATTCAATATTGCAGGAAAGGTACGTAGACGCAACGGAAATGATAAACACTATATTGACCTCACGAGCATACCCATGAACCATACACAATCACCTCCATAGCTATAACCCATAATTTCCTTAATCCTATCCCACTCGAAAAACAATTTTGAAATCACTCGGACAGCACTCCGTCGTAATATTTTATGTATACTAATAATATCTTGAAATAATACGGAGTAAATATATATATGTAAATCGATTGAGAGAGTTTAGAGAAAAATATTTTCAAGTTTCTATGAAATAATGAAACCTATTGAATTCTATTTATAATAGATTTTTGAATTATTAAAGTGAATTATTAAAGTATGAATTATTAAAGTGAATTATTAAAGTATGAATTATTAAAGTGAATTATTAAAGTATGAATTATTAAAGTGAATTATTAAAGTATGAATTATTAAAGTGAATTATTAAAGTATGAAATATTAAAGTGAATTATTAAAGTTAAAGTAAAGTAAAAATAAAGTAAAGGTAAAGTTTAAGTATAGTAAAAGTATAAAACTACATAATACGTATAATACGCGTATAAATATATATAATATTAATTTAAATCATTATATATATTTAATAAAATAAAATATAAATATCGTTATCTTTATCATACTAGTTAAGTAATGAGTTGTCAAAAGTGGTTCTAGATATTTATAAAAGTTATATACGTTTTAATAATAAAGTTCTTTTTAAACTGAAAACGTTTTTGTACGTTTGAAACTAAATAGATCAATCGAGTCTTTATGAGATTCAATCTTCCACTATCCTTTGTCTAGTTCTCAATGATTAACAATTTGTTCTTATTTATAAATCACTTTACCATTTTCCGAATATTGTTAAAATAGAAAGATTTCTCAAATCAACGTGGGCCTTTCAACAGAGACTTGTAATCATAATTCAATATATCTGATAATTCAATCATTTGATCTTATCTTCTAATTCCATTGATAAACATTTTGAAACAGATACAATCATATAAAGTATTTAATCTAATATTTTGTTTACGTTTCAAGTTATAATATATATACACATATACATATATAATCATATTTGTTTAATGGTTCGTGAATCGTTGAAACTTGGTCGAGGTTGAATGAATGTATGAACATAGTTTAAAATTCTTAAAATTTAACTTAACAAATATTGCTTATCGTTTCGGAAACATATAAAGATTAAAGTTTAAATTTGGTTGGAAATTTCCGGGTTGTCACACAATTTTACACAAGATATTTATTTATTTATAGAATGGATATACTTAAACCTTGCTACAACACTTATAGGCAGTGTACCTAATCGTACAGTAGTGTAGTTTTTAGTAATTCCGGTTCGTTCCACAGGGAATCTTTTAACAAAGCTTAACGCTATATTAGTTTTATTTTATAAAAATACAAATATATATATATAAGTAATATTATTATTATAAATGGGGTTTTTACCGTTTAATGACCGGTTTGTCAATTTTAAAACTTTAGTTGCAGTTAAAACAAAATGTAAAAATATTAAATAAATAAAAGACTTAATTTAAAGCGTAAAGTAAATAACGATAATGAAATTGCGATAAATAAAAGTGCGATAAAATAAACTTGCGATAATTAAAAAGTACGATAATTAAAAGTGCAATTAAATACAATAACAATAAATAAAAGTGTGATAATTAGAAGTGCAATTAAATATAAAATAAAGGAAATTAAATATGAAATAAGATAATTATGCTTATTTAAACTTCCGTAATCATGATGTTTGACGTGTTGATTTTAGCTTTATGCCCATGGGTTAATTGTCCTTTGTCCTGGATTATTTAATATGTCCGTCTGGTTTTTGTCCATAACAGTCCATCAGTCATAAATATAAAGTGCGAGTGTCCTCGTCAAATTATCCTTATACCCGAAGTTAAATATTCCAACTAATTGGGGACTTAAACTGTAACAAGATTTTAATACTTTGTTTAATAATTACACTAGGTTATCGACTGCGTGTAACCCAAGGTTTTAATACTTTGTTAACAATTATGCCAAGTGTCCTTGTACATAATTTCACCCCTGTTTTAATAATTCCATAGACTATTAATCCATTCCCGTGTCCGGTTAAATGAACGATTATTCGTACATATAAATTCCCCGCCCATCGTGCCCGATCGAGTGTATATGGTTATTTATAGGGACGTCCAATTGTAAATCTTTATATTAAAATTAACAAATTATCATTTAGTTAAACAAATATAAAGCCCATTAATAGCCCATAGTCTAATTTCCACAAGTGTCGTTCTTTTGTCCAAACCCCAATTATGGTACAAAGCCCAATTACCCAATTTTAGTAATTAGCCCAACATCATGATTACTTCGTTTTAAATAAGCATAATAATAACTTAGCTACGAGACATTAAATTAAAAAGGTTGAACATAACTTACAATGATTAAAAATAGCGTAGCGTTACACGGACAGAATTTCGACTTACACCCTTACAACATTCGCTAACATACCCTTATTATTAGAATTAGAATTAAAATTAAAATTAAAATTAAAATATATATATATATATATATATATATATATATATATATATATATATATATATATATATATATATATATATATATATATATATATATATATTACGTTTACATATAGAGAAAGAGAGATTTTTTGGATATTTTTACGATCAGAATTCGCTGGCTTTTATAGGAATTTTCATTCAGGTGAGCTCCGCGAGTCGCGGTTCTTTTAGTCTTCGAACTCCGCAAGTCGCGGAGTTCGTTTTTACAGCTCACTCAGCCTTGGCTCTTTGTTTGCCGACGGATTTAAATATAAATATAACATATAAATAATTTTTAAGAATTATTTAAATATTATATTATATTTATGTGCATAGTTGACTTGTAATTTTTAGTCCGTTGCGTCGAGCCTTGAGAGTTGACTCTGGTCCCGGTTCCGGATTTTCGAACGTCCTTGCGTACAATTTAGTATCTCGTACTTTGCGTTTTGAATCTTGTACTCTTGTAATTTCGAGACGTTTCTTATCAATAATTGGAACCACTTTGATTGTATTTTGTACTTTTGAGCTTTTTGGACCTTTGCGTCTTCAATTCGTCGAATCTGTCTTTTGTCTTCACCTTTTATTATTTAAACGAATATCACTTGTAAATAGAACAATTGCAACTAAAAGCTTGTCTTTCTTGGGGAATAATGCTATGAAATATATGTTCGTTTTTAGTATTATCAAATATTCCCTCACTTGAGCGTTGCTTGTCCTCAAGCAATATAGTCTTGAAATACTAGAATCACTTCTTTATTCTTCACACTTTGTACATCAGTGATTTCTTTACGGCGGTATAAACAATGGTAGTAAAGATATGGTTTACAGTCCCACATGACTATAAAAATTTAGATTCTTAAGGAAATTGGATATTTATGAAAACATTTGATCTTTTGAAAATACAATCTAGCTTTTACCCTAGATAAGTTTTCTGAAATAACCCTTCATCGGTGTTTGCAAATTGTTTTTGTGGGTTTGGTGGGTTTCAGATTTGAAAATTTTAGCTCAAAACTTGCGGTTTTATGTCACCCATTTGCTAACCTTGTATTAGGAAAGCAACACGTCCAGTATACTTGCTCCGAATATTACCTTTCGATAAACTACCGTCCGGTTGTAAAGGAAAGCGTTGAACAAGCAACTGTTAAGGCAATGTCCCCTGACATGCTTTTAATTATGGTCTATAACGTGTCGGACGCAATTACTATGCTTTGTAGGAGCAATAGTAAAGCTCACCCTTATAATTTTTCGGTCTGGCACAAGGTCCTGTCTTTGACCATGCTATGCAACCACCGTTCTTACGGTTGACACCCGATTTGGTTCAGGTGACCTAATGAATTCCAGGTGAATTCTTAGGATTTTACGTTCAATGGTAATGAACGCATTGAAAATAGGTTTTCAGAAAACAAATCGGTTTGTAATTTTGATCAACATATTTTCTCGTTCAAGCTCGAGTTTAGATATCATTGAATTCCATGAGTTTGTAATTCTCAATCTTTAAGGTCAATCTCTAGGATTGAGTAATATCAGGCTTAAAAGCTGATTTTTGATCTTTTAAGGAGATTATCCTTTCTAGGGGTCTGATTCATTAGTCTTATCAAGCTAATTTGCACGGTGCCCCCCCATTGTACGAGATAAATCCTTCTCATGGTTAGGATAAATCTGACCACTTAGCGACCCTGTTTTATGCTGAGGTTCGTGGATTTCCTGCTGATTTTAGTGATGACTTTTCTAGGTTTTTCGTCAACCTACAGCTGGTCTGGACGACAACTTCATGACCTAAATCAAGAAGCGCGTGTCTTTTTCGGAAGACTTTACTTCCTTTTAATGATGGAATTGATTCATCGTGTAGATCCATCTTTTCTTTTCTTTCATCGGGTAAAATAGTTTAGTTTAGTCCAAAGCAAAAGTATCTTCAATTATTTGTTACAGAAATATGTGACATATGTTTAAGATAACTTGGTAATTTTTTCCCACACTTGGCTTTTATTTTCCTTTTTATTGTCCTCTATTCCATTTTAAATGAATTTTAACTTTTTGATTTGTTTCTCAATTTATGTCCTTTCCGAGGTAACAATAATTTCGGTGTTAACACCTAGTTTTATCATTCATAAATATGTATAAACATGATTTTGAGTTCATTTAATTGAAAATTTTGAAAAATTTTACTAGAATTGGGTAGTCAGTATATAAGACTAGGGCTGTTCTTTATTATCAGAGAGCACTAGATTCTAATACAACTACTACTTTACTAGTATTTCTAATGGTAACCAAGTGTATAAAGTAAAAATTTTAAAATCCGAAAGAATTTAACCCCTTCCCACACTTAAGATCTTGCAATGCCCTCATTTGCAAGAAATCAGTAACAATTTAAATTATTGAGGGTGATTAGCGTAGAAATGATTAAATTTTACCAAAGTTTCCAAACATATTGTTGTTTATGTTGAATGATAAATGGTGCACATCATTTGTTCATTCCGTCTTGTTGTTATTTCACATATATTTTGCATCTTGTCGTCAAAATTAGTTGCTTTTGCTGAACTTAATGCCAGTCTTTGAAAATGCGTTGTTTTACCCTGTTGTGTACATAAGATAAACTGCAAACATATATACATATTTTTGAAGTTTGGTATATTACCCCACATTCAAAAATTATTAAAATCTAATAATAAAAGTTAGAAAATTATAAAAACTATTACAATATTAACATAAGTATTAAATGTATCAACATTACAAATTATAAAATAAATAAAACTAAGTAAACTAGGGATGATACTGATACCAGTAGGGGTTCCATGCATAACCATATGTGTTATAAAATGCTTCGGCTGGGTTATACGTAGGATACGGTGGTTGGATCTCTATAGACCAGGGAGGAAATACGGGCGATGGAGTAGGAATATAGTTTCTACCTACATGTTGGCAATGAGCTATGATTTGGTTTTGATGAACTTGCCAATCTTCAAATGCTCTATGTCTAGCATTTTCATACTCTTGTGAAGCTATAAACCTTTGCATTTCTGTCATTTCATTTCCCCCTCCCACATTACCTGGCTATTGGTTTCTCTCAACCTGTGGATGTCTACCATTATATCGTACTGAGGCGTTATTTCGCCTCTTCAAAACTTTAGCACCATGGTATACATTTAAACCAATTGTATCGTGGGGTTCTGGTTCTTCGATTAATAATCCCCCCGACTTATATCCACACCGAGATATTCAGCAATCAAAGTAATAAATATACCACCTCTTATTATACTGTGCGGTCTCATGCCCCTAACCATAGCTGATAAATAATAACCCACACAATAAGGTATACTTACAGCGCTTTGTGGGTCTCGAATACACATGTGGTAAAACAAATCCTGTTCATTTACCTTTTCCTTATTCTTACCTCGTTGTGTAATCGAATTAGCTAAAAACCTATGAATTACTCTTAACTATGCTCTATCTATATTCAAATAAGAGTAATTTCCCCCTTTAAATCGGTGATGGCTAGTCATTTGACTCCATACACCATGCGTATCAAAATTTTCATCAATTTTCCTACCGTTCAATATCAACCTTCTACAATCGGCAGATGCTAACTCCTCAGGCGTATATATACGTAAGGCCTGAGCCATGTCTAGTAAAGACATGTGGCGCATCGAACCTCCTAACAAAAATCTAATAAAAGATCGATCGGTTAAACTAACTACCCGATCATTTATTTCTATACTACACAATAATTCTTCACACCATACTTTATATACAGGTCTACGCATGCTGAATAATCGTACCCAATCGTTAAAAGTAGAATTACCATACCTCTGTGTAAGTAATTCTCTAATTGGCCCGGCCAATTCTACAGCTTCTAATGGTGCCCATTCTATTATCCTAGGTACTTCAACAGCTTTAGAATGAAGAGTATGCAAACCCCTTTGGTATTTTGGATAATCTATCCAACGTCTGTCAAATCTCAAGTTCGGGTGCAAATCTTCCAAGTGCATATCTGAAAATGTCATGACTGGATGAGGTATATCTTGTTTGTAGTAGTTATCCACCTCCTGTTGTTCCGCATTCTCAGCAGGAGCATTGCGAGCTTGGGATGAAGATTCACCCCTTTCAGTCTGCAAAACACATCAAACACAATCTTTGTGCATCCAAATATGCATTAGTGTCAGCAGAATTATCAATCAAAATAATTACAATGACATGTTCAATTTATATCAAACTTAAGCTCATTTTCATATTTTTATCAAATCTACACTTTTTCAAATAAGCATATACGAAAATGTTCGCCAAGTTCATAAGCATTCAACTCAAATAACATGTCAAAATAATCATTACTAGCATTTAAACAAGTTTCAAATGGCATTATTTCTCAAAAATCAAGTTCATGAATTTTAGACTTGAAAAAGTCCACTTTAATTCTCAAAATCATGTTTAGGCTCAAAGTTTGGATCATTTAACTACCTAAACATGTTACACTACTTAATTTAGCAACAATTCATGACAAAAATCGGCCATAACCTGTTTATATCAAAAAGCCTCAAATTGCTCAAGAACACAAACCCTAGATTACTCAAAATTTGAAGTTTAAGGCTTCTAATCATGTTAAATAGCATCAATCTAGGTTATACAAGCATAATACATAAGCAATTTAAGCATAATTACACTAAAAAGCATTAAAATCGAATTGGGGAAAAAAATTGCTCAAGAACACTAATTTTCGGATTAAATGGTGTTTAGGTGTAGAAATTTACCGTTTTTCTTGTGTAATTCCTTGATAGCATCCTTCTCAACATGATTTTAGTAAAAGATTTGATGATTTTCGGTGAAAAAATTCGATTTTGGGAGTATTTTTTCGGTATTTTCGCAGTTTATGTGGGTGTGGGTGAGCAACTGATCTGTTTCTGGCCGTTTTATTTTTTTCTGGGTTTTTGGTCCTCCGCGAGTCGCGGCGTTTGGCAGTTTCAAATACCGCGAGTCGCGGCGTTTGGCAGTTTCAAATACCGCGAGTCGCGGTGTTTGTTTTTTTGTTTTTTTTTTAAATAAAATCTTTAACTTATAAAACAAATATAAAATAAATTTAAAATTTTGTTTTCCTTTGTTTTAGGACGAGGTCGTTTCGGAACGATGTCCTAGTCAGTCCTTCGACAAAATTTTAAAATTTGTCTATTTGTAGCGATTGTTTTAAAAGCTAAGATTTTTGGGTTTTTAATGTTTTTGGCATACTTTAATTCAATAAGATTAAAAATAATGATAATAAAAGTTCTCGTCCCTCCCTCGGGTAAAGCAATTTCGGTTCAAAGACCTAGTCTTCAACTTACGATGAATTTTAAAAATCATATTTTTAACTTAGCGAAATAAAGTAAATTTTTGTTTTTAAATTCACACCAAACTTAAATTAAAAATACTTAAAATTAAAAATTCATATTTTAAAAATTAAAAATTCACACCAAACTTAATTTAAAAATTCATATTATAAATTCACACCAAACTTAAATTAAAAATGCATAAAATTAAAAATTCATATTTTAAAAATTAAAAATTCACACCAAACTTAATTTAAAAATTCATATTATAAATTCACACCAAACTTAAATTAAAAATTCATATTATTAATTCACACCAAACTTATATTATATTTTTGTTGTTATACATACAAACTTAAAAATATTAATTTTTCAAATATTTACAATTTTAAATATATTGATTTAAAAAGTTTACAATATTAAATTAATAACTATATATTAATTTTAAAAAAAACATGGTAAAAATAAAATTAAAAATCTTTTTGGCTTTTATCCCACTTTAATCAATCAAATATTATCAAAAACATACGCCCCTCTTTTCGGTAAAGTAATTTCGGTTCCATGACCTAATTTAACTCATGACGAATTTTTGAAATATTTTGGGTTGATTGATGAAAGATATTTATACCTTAAGAATAAACGTTAAATTTCGCCGTGATGTAATAAATTTTTGAATGATATCAATAATTTCGGTCGCCAAACCTAATTTTATTCAATACCAATTTAATACTTTATAGCGAACAAATTAGCGTTTATTATCTAAAGATTAAAAATAAAAATAAAAAAAATAAAAACTGTACAGACTTACCTGTGAGATAGTATTCTTAGTGATACGATCTATCCCACTCATAAGATAGTCGGTTTAATTGGTTTTCCATGGCTACATAGGCGTAACCTCGATCATTCAGTGTTTTTTCTTCTAAACATATGAACGGTCCGTCTCTGCATAAAGTAACAAATTTGGTGTTTGAATAGGTTTGATTATTTGAACATTTACCTCCATGTGACCATTTTCCGCATTTGTGACATCTTTCTAGGTGTCGTGCTCTTCTTTTCGCTGCGGATTTTGATTTTCCTTTACCAAATTGTAACTTATTATCTTCGCATCTGGATTCTTTTCTTACTCCGTCCAATCTTTCTCTGATTACTGATACTATTTCACTCCGAAGTGTGTCATTATTACGTTTAGTGATCAAAGCGTGTAGCATTAGACCATGGTTTAGTTCACAGGAAGTCTTCATTTCGTAAAAACCTAAAAAAATAAAAATTCAGAATGGGGGTAGAAGACTAGTTCTTTAGGGTCTGCTAGGGAAAGACCATTCGGGTTCCATTTTCGAGAACTACACGAAAACAGAAAATCTAACTCTAACAGAAATACATATTATCCTTTAAAAGACTTGATTCTCCCCATACTTAGTTAGCTGTGGTATCGAAATTGTGATTAACTTCATTGTTAACTTCCATTGGACTATCTATGTAATGTTTAACTCTGTGACCATTAACCTTAAATTCAATCCCATTTGAATTTTTTAATTCTATCTTTCCGTATGGAAAAACTCTTTTGACTATGAATGGTCCAGACCATCTTGATTTCAATTTTCCAGGAAATAGCTTGAATCGTGAATTGAAAAGAAGAACTCTGTCACCTTCTTTAAATTCTTTTGAACTTCTGATTCTTTTATCATGCCATTTCTTCGTTCTTTCCTTATAGATTAACGAATTTTCGTATGCTTCTTGTCTTAATTCTTCTAATTCGTTTAATTGACTTAACCGTAGACGTCCAGCTTCATGTAAATCAAGATTACATGTCTTCAAAGCCCAAAATGCTTTGTGTTCAATTTCTACTGAAAGATGACATACTTTTCCATAAACAAGTCTAAAAGGTGTGGTTCCAATTGGAGTTTTTTAGGCTGTTCTAAAAGCCCAGAGTGCATCCTCCAATTTAATGGACCATTCCTTAGGATTTGATCCTACGGTTTTCTCTAGAATACGTTTTAAAGCTCGGTTGGTATTTTCAACTTGCCCACTTGTTTGTGGATGATATGCGGTGGAGATTTTATGAGTTACTCCATATCTTTTGAGAACTTTCTCAAGTTGATTGTTACAGAAATGAGTTCCCCGATCACTTATTAAAGCTTTCGGTGTTCCAAACCTTGCAAAAAGACGTTTTAAAAAGTTGACTACAACTCGTGCATCGTTAGTTGGGAGAGCTTGTGCTTCCGCCCATTTAGATACATAATCAATGGCTACGAGAATATAGAGATTATTATGAGATTTTGGAAATGGACCCATAAAGTCAATACTCTAAATGTCAAATACTTCACATACTTGAATGATATTTTGTGGCATTTCATCACGTTGACTTATTTTTCCGGCCCTTTGACAAGCATCACAGGATTTGCAAAGAAGGTGTGCGTCTTTGTAAATTGTAGGCCAATAGAATCCAGCATCATAAACTTTTCTTGCTGTTAGTTGAGGCCCATAATGCCCTCCTGTTGGTCCTGTGTGACAATGGTTTAAAATTTTACTAGCTTCATCTTCGAATACACATCGGCGTATTATTCCATCTGGACAACTTTTAAACAAATGTGGATCTTCCCAGAAATAGTGTTTTATATCACTGAAGAATTTCTTTCGTTTTTGGTACGACAATCCTTTTTCAAGGTATCCACATACTAAGTAGTTTTCATATTCTGCAAACCATGGAATTTCATTATAATCTATCTTCAATAGATATTCATCAGGAAAGTTGTCTTGTATGGCCGATTCATTTAGAACTTCTAATTCAGGATTTTCAAGACGAGAAAGATGATCAGCGGCGAGATTTTCTGCTCCTCTTTTATCTCGAATTTCAATATCGAACTCTTGTAAGAGTAAGATCCAACGGATTAATCTAGGTTTGGCATCTTGTTTTGAAAATAGGTATCTAAGAGCGGAATGGTCGGTATAGACCACCGTTTTTGCTAGAACGAGATATGAACGAAATTTGTCAAAAGCAAAGACAATAGCAAGGAGTTCTTTTTCAGTAGTTGTGTAATTTGTTTGTGCTCCTTGTAATGTCTTACTAGCATAATATATAGGTTGAAATTGTTTTTCAATCCTTTGTACTAAAACGGCTCCCATTGCAAAATCACTTGCATCGCACATAAGTTCAAACGGTAGATTCCAATTTGGAGTTATCATGATCGGCGCATTAGTGAGTTTCTCTTTAAGAATATTAAAAGATTTGATGCATGCATCTGAAAAGATGAATGGAGCATCCTTTTCTAGGAGTTTATTCATAGGAGTGGCAATTTTAGAAAAATCTTTTATAAAACGTCGGTAAAAACTGGCATGCCCTAGAAAACTCCTAACTCCTCTAACATTGGTGGGGATGTAGAAGTTTAGCAATTACATCTACTTTATCTCTATCCACTTCAATTCCTTCCTTTGAGATTTTATATCCAAGAACGATGCCTTCTTTAACCATGAAATGGCATTTCTCCCAATTAAGAACTAGATTTGATTGTTCGCATCTAATAAGCATTCGTTCAAGATTAGCTAGACATGATTCAAATGTATCACCGAAGACTGAAAAGTCATCCATGAAAACTTCCATGCATTATTCTATCATGTCGTGAAAAATCGCCATCATGCACCTTTGAAAGGTTGCAGGGGCGTTGCAAAGTCCAAATGGCATGCGTTTGTAAGCAAAAGTACCATAAGGGCATGTGAATGTGGTTTTCTCTTGGTCTTCGGGTGCTATTAGAATTTGAAAATATCCGAAAAAACCATCAAGAAAACAATAGTAACTGTTTCCGGCTAATCTTTCCAACATTTGATCAATAAAAGGTAAGGGGAAGTGATCTTTTCTGGTGGCGTCATTTAATTTTCTATAATCAATACATACACGCCATCCTGTTACAGTCCTAGTAGGAATAAGCTCATTTTTCTCATTTGTAATGACAGTCATGCCACCCTTCTTAGGCACGCATTGAACTGGGCTTACCCATGGACTATCAGAAATTGGATAAATTAAACCTGCGTCTAGCAGTTTAATAATTTATTTTTTCACTACATCTTGCATATTAGGATTTAGTCTTCGTTGGCGTTGCACATACGTTTTATGACCTTCTTCCATAAGGATTTTATGTGTGCAATACGAAGGACTTATTCCTTTTATATCATGAATCTTCCATGCAATAGCTGGTTTATGAGCTTTCAACACAGAAATAAGTTGTGATTTCTCATTTTCAGTAAGAGAAGACGATATTATTACAAGTAATTCAGATTCACCATGTAAATAAGCGTATTCCAAATGGTTTGGAAGTGGCTTTAACTCTAGTGTCGGAGGTTCTTCTATCGATGATTTATATCGATATCTGTCTTCTTCTTTTAGCATTTGAATTTCTTCTGTTGTTGGTTCATATCCATTAGCTATTAGTGTAGCTAACATTTCAGCTTCATCAATTGGTTCAGTTCCTTCTCCTAAAGAACATTCTCCTGTTCCTTGTAATTCTGGAAATTCTTCTAACAATTCTGCATGTGAATCTATAGTTTGAATATAATAACATGTATCATCTGCAGATTGCGGTTATTGCATTGCTCTATCAACTGAAAAGGTAACACTCTCATCCTCTATACTTAGGGTCAGTTTCTTACCAAACACGTCTATCATTGCTTTAGCCGTGTTTAAGAATGGTCTTCCTAATATGAGAGGAACTTGAGAATCTTCTTCCATGTCCAGAACAACAAAATCTACTGGAAATACTAAAGTACCAACTTTAACTAGCATGTTCTCCATTATCCCTCTAGGATATTTTATTGATCTATCGGCTAGTTGTATGCTTATTCTTGTTGGTTTCAATTCTCCAAGGTCTAGTTTAGCGTATAGTGAATACGGCATTAAATTTATACTAGCACCTAAGTCTGCCAATGCTTCTATTGAACTAAGACAACCCAGAAAACATGGAATTGTGAAACTTCCTGGATCAGATAATTTTTCTGGAATCTTATTCAACAGCACTGCTGAACAATTAGCATTCATAGTAACGGCCGAGAGTTCTTCCATTTTCTTTCTATTTGTGATTAGATCTTTCAAGAATTTAACATATCTAGGCATTCCTGAAATCACATCAATGAAAGGAAGATTTACATTTATCTGTTTAAACATATCTAAGAATTTGGATTGCTCGGCTTCAAGTCTTTCTTTTTTCATTTTACTCTGGTAAGGAAGTGGTGGTTGGTATGGTTTAACATAAGGTTTAGCCTTAACTGTGTTATCTTCATTAACCTTTTCAACTACCGGTTCTTTTTCCTTATCTTGTTCAGATTGTGGTTCTTGTGGAGTAGGAATAGCTTCATCAGAAATTACAGGTATTTCAGATGGTTTAAGTGTTGTACCACTTCTTGTGGTAATGGCTTTAGCTGTTTCATTCCGGAGGTTTGCATTTGTATCACTAGGTAAACTTCCCGGTTTTCTTTCACCTATTAACCTTGCTAGGTTACTTACTTCTTGTTCCAAATTTTGAATAGAAGCTTGTTGATTTCTAAATGCTTGAGCATTTTGTTCATTCATTTGTTTCTGAGATGTGAAAAACTGCGTTTGAGTTTCAACTAGCTTCGTCATCATATCTTCTAAATTCGGCTTTTTATCATCGGGTTGTGGTTTGTTTTGAAAATTAGGTCTTTGCTGGTTGTAAGTATTGTTGGATACTTGTTGATTGCTAGAACCTTGTTGGTTGTTGTATGGAATATTTCGGTTATAGTTCTGATTTTGATTGTAAATAGGTCTTGGCGGTTGATAATTATTCTGATAATTATTTCCAGGCCTTTGGTTTAGATATGAAACATTCTCTCTTTGTTCCATTGTTAGTTCAATACTGAGACAATCTTTTGTCAAATGTGGTCCTCCACACTGCTCACAACTAATTCGTATTGAGTGGATATCTTTAGTCATCTTTTCCATTCGTCTCTCGACAGCATCTATCTTTGCAGAAATGGAATCTAAGTCATGGCTAGAATCGGCTCTAGCTGCTTTAGATGATCTAACGATATCTTTTTCTTGGTGCCACTCATGTGAGTGGGAAGCAGTGTTATCAATAATTTTGTAAGCATCAGTTTCGGTTTTCTTCATAATAGAACCACCAGCTGCTATATCGATGTCTTTCCTTGTAGTGATGTCGCATCCCTGGTAGAATATTTGTACTATTTGACAGGTGTCTAAACCATGTTGCGGACATCCTCTTAATAACTTTCCAAATCTTGTCCACGCCTCATATAGAGTTTCATTTGGTTTCTGTGTAAACGTAACAATTTCTCCTTGAAGTCTTACGGCTTTAGATGCCGAAAAGAATTGTTTAAGAAATTTTTCAACTAAAACGTCCCATGTATCAATCGCCCCTTCAGGTAACGATTCCAACCAATCTTTGGCTTCTCCCTTTAAAGTCCAGGGAAATAACATGAGATATATCTGTTCATCTTCCACTTCTCGGATTTTAAATAGTGTGCAGATCCTATTAAAGGTACGAAGATGTTCATTTGGATCTTCCTTCGGAGCACCACTAAATTGGCATTGATTAGTCACCATATGTAGAATTTGTCCTTTGATTTCATAATCTGGCGCATTAATGTCTGGATGAGTAATTGCGTGACCTTGGCCAGTGCATTTAGCTCTCATTCGGTCTTCCATACTTAAAGGTTCCAGATTCTCCATAATTGAATTTGTTGAATCAGAATCACTAGAGGATTCTGATTTAATGGTTCGTTCCTCAACAATCTCTGTTTGAATGATTGGTGGTTCCGGAGGAAAAATTAATGGTTTAGGATCTACGAATCGTCCCTGAATATTCTCCGGATTCTCAATTGTGAGGTCGGGTTCAAAAAATGGATTATCGGAAATTTGAACTGAAGTACTTGGTTGACTGGATGACGATTCTAAAGAAAAATCAACGGCGGTAATATTAGCTAGATGTCTTTATCTAGTTACAGGTGGTGAACGTACAAAAGGTGGTGAACGTCTTGCTCGGTGCATTCACTGAATATCCTATTAGTTTTTAAAAGGAAAGAAAAATTATATAAGTTATCCAATCAATAGACTTTTCTGATTTTGCCCACGTTTCGAATAGCCAAAAGATGCAGCAGAGGGGCAGGATTTGTTTGGTCTCAATATAATTGAGGACTGTTTGGCTCCAATAACCCGGTCCACGTACAAATCCAACTATTACTACGAACCAGAAAATTTTGATGTCTATCATTTTAACCACTTAAAATAAATTTTCGTAATTTAAAGAAATTTAGATAAGAAGTAGAATAAAAATCTATGTCCTAAAACTAGAATGGCGAGAAATAAGAAAGAAAAAGAAAGTGCGTCGAAAAAGAAAAAGACGTCGAAAAATAAGAAAGAGAAAGAAAAAAAATGACTTATAGAACTTAAAAACACTCGATTAACCCAACCTTATTACTACCACTAACTTAAAATTATAATCGCAAATTAAGATTACTAATTGGAATGATAATTGATACATAGTAAAAGGCGTCTAAATATATTAAAGCTTACAAGTAAAACTATATCCCAAATGGCAATATCTTAAAAAGGTATTAAAACTTAAAAAGGCGTCGCACAATTCTAAAGCACCTAAATCTTAGTCTAAAGAAAAGACACTTAATGAATTTTACGGCAAAGCCTAAAAATCTAGAAATAAAAATAACTATGGCAAAAACTATATCTTAAACTAAATACTAGCGAAAAACACAAATATTACGCTAAAACAATTAAAAAGGGACAAAATATAAAAATATACTAAAAGTTGTAAAAAGTATAATTTTTATAAAAATATTATTTTTATATTATTTATTTTATAAAACTATTAATTTTTATATATTAATAAAACTAAATAAACTTAATATTACAAATTAAATAAATAAAACTAAATTAATTAATATTAATTAACTAAACAAACCCTAATTAGGGTGTTAATAATAAAAATTAAAATATACTCCGTAATTAATGCGATATTAGGGTTCTGTGTGGCCCGTGTCAGACGGCTCCGTGAGTCGCGGTTGGTCCGGTTCAATAACTCCGCGAGTCGCGGAGGGTTCAGGCTCAGACGAGATGCAGGTCAAAATTCAACAGGTCAGTTTTATTTATATTTTATTTATTTATTTTTCTATTTTAAATAAAATATATTTATATAAATTTAATAAAACTTATATTTTAAAACCTAAAATAAAAATAGAAATATTTTATAATTTTATAAATAAAACTCTTAAAACTAGATTTATAAATGTTTTTTTTTTGATTTTTTGATTTTATGTTTAAAATAAAAACAAAATAAATAAAACTTATATTTTTATAAAATAAAAATAAAGAAACTTTATAAAATTTAATATTTAACAAACTCTTAAAAATATTTATATTTTTGTTTTTCTTTTTATGTTTTCGAATATTTAAAACGTATTTTTACAAAAGCGTATTTTTTTATATTAGTAAACTAAAAAAAATCTTTTTTTATATATTTATTAGCGTTGCGCTTCCGGCTTTTAAGCTAGATTGTCCCCGGCAACGGCGCCAAAAATACTTGATGTTCTGCGAGGTGTATATAAAATAGCTTATATTTTACAAGAAAATACTATTAAATATGATACAATTTTACACAAGATATTTATTTATTTATAGAATGGATATACTTAAATCTTGCTACAACACTTATAGGCAGTGTACCTAATCGTACAGTAGTGTAGTTTTTAGTAAGTCCGGTTCGTTCCACAGGGAATCTTTTAACAAAGCTTAACGCTATATTAGTTTTATTTTATAAAAATACAAATATATATATAAGTAATATTATTATTATAAAGGGGGTTTTTACCGTTTAATGACCGGTTTGTCGATTTTAAAACTTTAGTTGCAGTTAAAACAAAATGTAAAAATATTAAATAAATAAAAGACTTAATTTAAAGCGTAAAGTAAATAACGATAAAGAAATTGCGATAAATAAAAGTGCGATAAAATAAACTTGCGATAATTAAAAGTACGATAATTAAAAGTGCAATTAAATACAATAACAATAAATAAAAGTGCGATAATTAGAAGTGCAATTAAATATAAAATAAAGGAAATTAAATATGAAATAAGATAATTATGCTTATTTAAACTTCCGTAATCATGATGTTTGACGTGTTGATTTTAGCTTTATGCACATGGGTTAATTGTCCTTTGTCCTGGATTATTTAATATGTCCGTCTGGTTTTTGTCCATAACAGTCTATCAGTCATAAATATAAAGTGCGAGTGTCCTCGTCAAATTATCCTTATACCCGAAGTTAAATATTCCTACTAATTGGGAACTTAAACTGTAACAAGATTTTAATACTTTGTTTAATAATTACACCGGGTTATCAACTGCGTGTAACCCAAGGTTTTAATACTTTGTTAACAATTATGCCAAGTGTCCTTGTACATAATTTCACCCCTGTTTTAATAATTCCATAGACTATTAATCCATTCCCGTGTCCGGTTAAATGAACGATTATTCGTACATATAAATACCCCGCCCATCGTGTCCGATCGAGTGTATATGGTTATTTATAGGGACGTCCAATTGTAAATCTTTATATTAAAATTAACAAATTATCATTTAGTTAAACAAATATAAAGCCCATTAATAGCCCATAGTCTAATTTCCACAAGTGTCGTTCTTTTGTCCAAACCCCAATTATGGTACAAAGCCCAATTACCCAATTTTAGTAATTAGCCCAACATCATGATTACTTCGTTTTAAATAAGCATAATAATAACTTAGCTACGAGACATTAAATTAAAAAGGTTGAACATAACTTACAATGATTAAAAATAGCGTAGCGTTACACGGACAGAATTTCGACTTACACCCTTACAACATTCGCTAACATACCCTTATTATTAGAATTAGAATTAAAATTAAAATTAAAATTAAAATTAAAATATATATATATATATATTACGTTTACATATAGAGAAAGAGAGATTTTTTGGATATTTTTACGATCAGAATTCGCTGGCTTTTATAGGAATTTTCGTCCACGTGAGCTCCGCGAGTCGCGGTTCTTTTAGTCTTCGAACTCCGCAAGTCGCGGAGTTCATTTTTACAGCTCACTCAGCCTTGGCTCTTTGTTTGCCGACGCATTTAAATATAAATATAACATATAAATAATTTTTAAGAATTATTTAAATATTATATTATATTTATGTGCATAGTTGACTTGTAATTTTTAGTCCGTTGCGTCGAGCGTTGAGAGTTGACTCTGGTCCCGGTTCCGGATTTTTGAACGTCCTTGCGTACAATTTAATATCTCGTACTTTGCGTTTTGAATCTTGTACTCTTGTAATTTCGAGATGTTTCTTATCAATAATTGAAACCACTTTGATTGTATTTTGTACTTTTGAGCTTTTTGGACCTTTGCGTCTTCAATTCGTCGAATCTGTCTTTTGTCTTTGCCTTTTATTATTTAAACGAATATCACTTGTAAATAGAACAATTGCAACTAAAAGCTTGTCTTTTTTGAGGAATAATGCTATGAAATATATGTTCGTTTTTAGCATTATCAATTTCCAGCTGATTTTTGAGAAAACTTTTCAAGGTTTTTCGTAGACTCTACAACTGGTCTGGACGACAACTTCCTGACCTAAATCAAGAAGCGCGTGTCTTTTTCGGAAGACTTTACTTCCTTTTAATGATGGAATTGATTCATCGTGTAGATCCATCTTTCTTTCAAATATATTACAAGAAATTGGGTAAAACTGATAAAATTGTCCAAAACAAAAGTATCTTCAGTTATTTGTACAAAAATATGTGATATATGTTCAAAATAACTTGGTAAATTTTTCCCACACTTGGCTTTTATTTTCCTTTCTTTGCCTTTTTATTGTCCTATATTCCATTTTAAATGAATTCTAACATTTTGGGTTGTTTCTCAATTTATGTCCTTTCCGAGGTAACAATAATTTCGGTATTAACACCTAGTTTTATAATTCATAAATATGTATAAACATGATTTTGAGTTCATTTAATTGAAAATTTTGAAAATTTTACTAGAATTGGGTAGTCAGTATATAAGACTAGGGCTGTTCTTTATTATCAGAGAGCACTAGATTCTAATACAACTACTGCATTACTAGTATTTTTAATGGTAACCAAGTGTATAAGTCAAAAAATTTTAAAAATCCGAAAGAATTTAACCCCTTGCCACACTTAAGATCTTGCAATGCCTTCATTTGCAAGAAATCAGTAACAATTTAAATTATTGAGGGTGATTAGCGTAGAAAAATGATTAAATTTTACCAAAGTTTCCAAATATATTGGCGTTTGTTTGTTAAATGATAAATGGTGCACATCATTTGTTCATTCCGTCTTGTTGTTACATTACATTTGTTTTTTGGTTTTTCGTCAAAATTAGTAGCTTTTGCTGAACTTAATGCCAGTCTTTGAAAATGCGCTGTTTTACCCTGTTGTGTACATTTGACAATATACATACATACAAATATAAACATGCATAGTAATTTGAAATGGGACTTAAAATCCCACTTTCAAATCAAATATGAAATATTAGTACAAAATAATAAAAATTTTAAACAATACATTAATGTATCACAATATCATATGTTTAAACATAAATAAATAAAAATAATAAAAAGATAAAAATCATAAAAATCACCAACATGAACTATATCAATCTGGATAGGGGTTCTAGTTCATGTCGTTGTCCTAGTCCGTCCCTCGACAAAATTTTAAAATTTGTTAATTCAAAGCGCGGTTTTAAAAGTAAAGATTTTTGGGTTTTTTAATGTTTTTGGCTTACTTTAATTCAATAAGATTAAAAATAATGATAATAAAAGTTCTCGTCCCTCCCTTGGGTAGAGCAATTTCGGTTCAACGACCAAGTTTTCAACTCACGGCGAATTTTAAAAATCAATTTTTAACTTAACGAAATAAAGTAAATTTTTGTTTTTAAATTCACACCAAACTTAAATTTAAAATGCATAAAATTAAAAATTCATATTATTAAAATTTTAAAAATTCACATCAAACTTATATTAAAAATATTAATTTTTTTAAGTATTTACAAATTTAAATATATTGATTTAAAAAAAAATTTACAATATTGATTTAATATTTATATATTAATTTTAAAAACATGTAAAAAAAATAAAATTAAAAATTTTTTTGGTCTTTTATCCCACTTTAATCAATCAAATATTATCAAAAGTATACGCCCCTCTTTTCGGTAAAGTAATTTCGACTATATTACCTAGTTTTACTCCTGACGAATTTTTGAAATATTTTGGGTTGATTGATTAAAGATATTTATACCTTAAGAATAAACGGTAAATTTCGCAGTGTTGTAATAAATTTTTGTATGATATCAATAATTTCGGTTACGCATACCTAATTTTATTGAATACCAATTTAATACTTTATAGCGAACGATTCAGCATTTATTATCAAAAGGTTAAAAGCAATAAAAATAAAAATAAAAACTGTACATACTTACCTGTGAGATAGAATTCTCAGTGACCTGCTTTAGCCCACTCATAAGATAGTCGGACTAATTGGTTTTCCATAGCTACATAGGCATAACCTCGAGCATTCAACGATTTTTCTTCGAAACATATGAACGGTCCTTCTCTACATAAAGTAACGAACTCGGTATTGGAATATGTCTGATTCGTCGAGCATTTTCCTTTGTGTGACCATTTTCCGCATTTGTGACATCTTTCAAGGTGTCGTGCTCTTCTTTTCGTTGCGGATTTTGATTTTCCTTTACCAAAATGTAACTTATTATGATCGTTTCTGAGTTCTTTTCTTACTCCGTCCAATTTGACTCTTATTACTGATACCAGGTCACTCGGGAGTGTGTCATTATTACGTTTAGTGATCAAAGCGTGTAGCATTAGACCATGGTTTAGTTCACAGGAATTCTTCATCTCGTAAAACGTAAAAAAATAAAAATTCAGAATGGGGGGAGAAGACTAGTTCTTTAGGGTCTGCTAGGGAAAGACCATTCGGATTCCATTCTTGAGAACTACACGAAAACAGAATATCTAACTCTAACAGAAATACATATTACCCTAAAAAGATTCGAATCTCCCCATACTTAGTTAGCTGTGGTGTTGAAATTGTGATTGACTTCATTGTCAACTTCCATCGGACCATGTATGTAATGTTTAACTCTGTGACCATTAACTTTAAATTCAATCTCATTTGAATCTATTAACTCTATTGTTCCGTATGGGAAAACTCTTTTGACTATAAATGGTCCAGACCATCTTGATTTCAATTTTCCAGAAAATAGCTTGAATCGTGAATTGAAAAGAAGAACTCTATCTCCTTGTTTAAATTCTTTTGAACTTCTGATTCTTTTATCATGCCATTTCTTCGTTCTTTCTTTATAGATTAACGAATTTTCGTATGCTTCTTGTCTTAATTCTTCTAATTCATTTAGCTGACTTAATCGTAGACGTCCGGCTTCATGTAAATCAAGATTACATGTCTTCAAAGCCCAAAATGCTTTGTGTTCAATTTCTACTGGAAGATGACATGCTTTTTCGTAAATAAGTTTAAAAGGTGTGGTTCTAATTGGAGTTTTATAGGCGGTTCTAAAAGCCCAGAGTGCATCCTCTAATTTCATGGACCATTCCTTCGGATTTGATCCTACGGTTTTCTCTAGAATACATTTTAAAGCTCGGTTGGTATTTTCAACTTGTCCACTTGTTTGTGGATGATAAGCGGTGGAGATTTTATGAGTTACTCCATACTTTTGAGAACTTTCTCAAGTTGATTATTACAAAAATGAGTACCCCGATCACTTATTAAAGCTTTCGGTGTTCCAAACCTTGCAAAAAGACGTTTTAAAAAGTTGACTACAACTCGTGCATCGTTAGTTGGGAGAGCTTGTGCTTCCGCCCATTTAGATACATAATCAATGGCAACGAGAATGTAGAGATTATTATGAGATTTTGGAAATGGACCCATAAAGTCAATACCCCAAACGTCAAATACTTCACATACTTGAATGACATTTTGTGGCATTTCATCACGTTGACTTATTTTTTCGGCCCTTTGACAAGCATCACAGGATTTGCAAAGAAGGTGTGCGTCTTTGAAAATTGTAGGCCAATAGAATCCAGCATCGTAAACTTTTCTTGCTGTGAGTTGAGGCCCATAATGCCCTCCTGTTGGTCCTGTGTGATAATGGTTTAAGATTTGACTGGCTTCATCTCCGAATACACATCGGTGTATTATTCCATCGGGATAACTTTTGAATAAATGTGGATCTTCCCAGAAATAGTGTTTTATATCACTAAAGAATTTCTTTCGTTTTTGGTACGATAATCCTTTTTCAAGGAATCCACATACTAAGTAGTTTGCATAGTCTGCAAACCATGGAATTTCATTATAATCTATCTTCAATAGATATTCATCAGGAAAGTTGTCTTGTATGGCCGATTCATTCAGAACTTCTAATTCAGGATTTTCAAGACGAGAAAGATGATCAGCGGCGAGATTTTCTGCTCCCTTTTTATCTCGGATTTCAATATCGAACTCTTGTAAGAGTAAGATCCAACGGATTAATCTAGGTTTGGCATCTTGTTTCGAAAATAGGTATCTAAGAGCAGAATGGTCGGTATAGACCACCGTTTTAGCTAGAACGAGATATGAACGAAATTTGTCAAAAGCAAAGACAATAGCAAGGAGTTCTTTTTCAGTAGTTGTGTAATTCGTTTGTGCTCCTTGTAACGTCTTACTAGCATAATAAATAGGTTAAAATCGTTTTTCAATCCTTTGTCCTAAAACGGATCCCATTGCAAAATCACTTGCATCGCACATTAGTTCAAACGGTAGATTCTAATTTGGAGTTATCATGATCGGCGCATTAGTGAGTTTTTCTTTAAGAATATTAAAAGATTTGATGCATTCATCTGAAAAGATGAATGGAGCATCCTTTTCTAGGAGTTTATTCATAGGAGTGGCAATTTTAGAAAAATCTTTTATAAAACGTCGGTAAAAACCGGCATGCCCTAGAAAACTCCTAACTCCTCTAACATTGGTGGGATGTGGAAGCTTAGCAATTACATCTACTTTAGCTCTATCCACTTCAATTCCTTCCTTTGAAATTTTATGACCAAGAACGGTGCCTTCTTTAATCATGAAATGGCATTTCTCCCAATTAAGAACTAGATTTGATTGTTCGCATCTAATAAGCATTCGTTCAAGATTAAATAGACATGATTCAAATGTATCACCGAAGACTGAAAAGTCATCCATGAAAACTTCCGTGCATTCTTCTATCATGTCGTGAAAAATCGCCATCATGCACCTTTGAAAGGTTGCAGGGGCGTTGCAAAGTCCAAATGGCATGCGTTTGTAAGCAAAAGTACCATAAGGGCACATGAACGTGGTTTTCTCTTGATCCTCGGGTGCTATTGGAATTTGAAAATATCCGAAAAAACCATCAAGAAAACAATAGTAACTATTTCCGGCTAATCTTTCCAACATTTGATCAATAAAAGGTAAGGGAAAGTGATCTTTTCTGGTGGCGTCATTTAATTTTCTATAATCAATACAGATACGCCATCCTGTTACAGTCCTAGTAGGAATAAGCTCATTTTTTCATTTGTGATGATAGTCATGCCACACTTCTTAGGTACGCATTGAACTGGGCTTACCCATGGACTATCAGAGATTGGAAAAATTAAACCTGCATCTAGCAGTTTAATAATTTCTTTCTTAACAACATCTTGCATATTAGGATTTAGTCTTCGTTGGCGTTGCACATACGTTTTATGACCTTCTTCCATAAGGATTTTATGTGTGCAATACGAAGGACTTATTCCTTTAATGTCATGAATTTTCCATGCAATAGCTGGTTTATGAGCTTTTAGCACAGAAATGAGTTGAGATTTTTCATTTTCAGTAAGAGAAGACGATATTATTACAGGTAATTCGGATTCACCATGTAAATAAGCATATTCCAAATGGTTTGGAAGTGGCTTTAACTCTAATGTCAGTGGTTCTTCTATCGATGATTTATATCGATATCTGTCTTCTTCTTTTAGTATTTGAATTTCTTCTGTTGTTGGTTCATATCCATTAGCCATAAGTGTAGCTAACATTTCAGTTTCATCAATTGGTTCAGTTCCTTCTCCTAAAGAACATTCTCCTGTTCCTTGTAATTCTGAAAATTCTTCTAATAATTCTGCATGTGAATCTATAGTTTGAATATAATAACATGTATCATCTGCAAATTGCGGCTGTTGCATGGCTCTATCAACTGAAAAGGTAACACTCTCGTCCTCTATACTTAGGGTCAGTTTCTTACCAAACACGTCTATTATAGCTTTAGCCGTGTTTAAGAATGGTCTTCCTAATATGAGAGGAACTCGAGAATCTTCTTCCATATCCAGAATAACAAAATCTACTGGAAATACTAAAGTACCAACTTTAACTAGCATGTTCTCCATTATCCCTCTAGGATATTTTACTGATCGATCGGCTAGTTGTATGCTTATTCGTGTTGGTTTTAATTCTCCAAGGTCTAATTTAGCGTATAATAAATACGGCATTAAATTTATACTAGCACCTAAATCTGCCAATGCTTCTATTGAACTAAGACTACCCAGAAAACATGAAATCGTGAAATTTCCTGTATCTGATAATTTTTCTGGTATCTTATTCAACAGTACTACAGAACAATTAGCATTCATTGTAACAGCCGAGAGTTCTTCCATTTTCTTTCTATTTGTGATTAGATCTTTCAAGAATTTAGCATATCTAGGCATTCCTGAAATTACATCAATGAAAAGAAGATTTACATTTATCTGTTTAAACATATCCAAGAATTTGGATTGCTCGGCTTCAAGTCTTTCTTTTCTCATTTTACTAGGGTAAGGAAGTGGTGGTTGGTATGGTTTAACATAAGGTTTAGCCTTAATTGTGTTATCTTCATTAACCTTTTCAACTACCGGTTCTGTTTCCTTATCTTGATCAGGCTGTGGTTCTTGTGTAGTAGGAATAGCTTCATCAGAAATTACAGGTATTTTAGGTGGTTTAAGTGTAATACCACTTCTTGTGGTAATAGCTTTAGCTGTTTCATTCCGGGGGTTAGCATTTGTATCACTAGGTAGACTTTTCGGTTTTCTTTCACCTATCAACCTTGCTTGGTTGCTCACTTCTTGTTCCAAATTTTGAATAGAATCTTGTTGATTTCTAAATGCTTGAGCATTTTGTTCATTGGTTTGTTTCTGAGATGTGAAAAATTGAGTTTGAGATTCAACTAGCTTCGACATCATGTCTTCTAAATTTGGCTTTTTATCATCGGTTTGTGGTGTTTTGTTTTGAAAAATAGGTCTTTGCTGATTGTAAGTATTATTGGATACTTGTTGATTGCTAGGACCTTGTTGGTTGTTGTATGGAACATTTCGGTTATAATTCTGATTTTGATTGTAAATTGGTCTTGGCGGTTGATAATTAATCTGATAATTATTTCCAGGCCTTTGGTTTAGATATGAAACATTCTCTCTTTGTTCCATTGTTGGTTTAATACTGAGACAATCTTTTGTTAAATGTGGTCCTCCATACTGCTCACAACTAATTCGTATTGAGTGGATATCTTTAGTCATTTTTTCCATTCGTCTCTCGACAGCATCTATCTTTGGAGAAATGGAATCTAAGTCATAGCTAGAATCGGCTCTAGCTGTTTTAGATGATCTAACGATATCTTTTTCTTGGTGCCACTCATGTGAGTGGGAAGCAGTGTTATCAATAATTTTGTAAGCATCAGTTGCGATTTTCTTCATAATGGAACCACCAGCTGCTATATCGATGTCTTTCCTTGTAGTGATGTCGCATCCTTGGTAGAATATTTGTACTATTTGACAAGTGTCTAAACCATGTTGCGGACATCCTCTTAATAACTTTCTAAATCTTGTCCACGCCTCATATAAAGTTTCATTTGGCTTTTGTGTGAACGTAACAATTTCTCCTTGAAGTCTTACGGCTTTAGATGCCGGAAAGAATTGTTTAAGAAATGTTTCAACTAAAACGTCTCATGTATCAATCGCCCCTTCAGGTAACGATTCTAACCAATCTTTGGCTTCTCCTTTTAAAGTCCAGGGAAATAACATGAGATATATCTGTTCATCCTCCACTTCTCTTATTTTAAATAAAGTACAGATCCTATTAAAGGTACGAAGATGTTCATTTGGATCTTCCTTCGGCGCACCACTAAATTAGCATTGATTAGTTACCATGTGTAGGATTTGTCCTTTGATTTCATAATCTGGCGCATTAATGTCAGGTTGAGTAATTGCGTGACCTTGGCCAGTGCGTTTAGCTCTCATTCGGTCTTCCATACTTAGAGGTTCCAGATTCTCCATGATTGAATTTATTGAATCTGAATCACTATAGGATTCTGATTTAATGGGTTGTTCCTCGACAATCTCTGTTTGAATGATTGGTGGTTCCGGAGGAAAGATTAATGGTTCAGGATCTCTGAATTGTCCCTGAATATTCTCCTAATTCTCAATTGTGAGGTCGGGTTCAAAAAATGGGTTATCGAAAATTTGAATTGGAGTACTTGGTCGACTTGATGACGATTCTAACGAAAAATCAACGGCGACAATATTGGCTAGATATCTTGATCTAGTTACAGGTGGTGAACGTACAAAAGGTGGTGAACGTTTTGCTCAGTGCATTCACTGAATATTCTATTAGTTATAAAAGATAAAAATTATATAAGTTATCAAATTAATAGACTTTTCTGCTTTTGCCCACGTTTCGAATAGCCAAAAGATGTAGCAGGGAGCCAGAACCCTTTAAATCGGAAGCTCACAACTCAGCCACTAACAAATCCAACTATTTCTACGAAGCAGAAAATTTGGATGTCTATCAATTTAACCACTTAAAATAATTTTTAGTTGAAATTTAAAGAAATTTTAGAGAAGAAATAGAAAATTCTATGTCCTAAAAACTAGAGCGTCGAGAAATAAGAAAGAAAAAGATCGCGTCGGAAAACGTTGAAAAATAAAAGGTCGAAAAAAATAAAAAAAAAGAACGTAGCGCGTCGAAACTTAAAAGTCTAAAAACTAAGAATTAAAATTTGCATCTAAAAGTATTAAAGCTTAAAAGGAATTCTATATCCAAAACGGCAATATCTTAAAAAGGTACTAAAATATAAAAACGGCGTCGCAAAATTCTAAAGCACCTAAATCTTAGTCTAAAGAAAAAGTACTTAAGGGATTTTACGGCAAAGCCTAAGAATCTAGATGAAAGGACCCATTCATATACATTATAAACGATTCACAATAGTTGATTACATCACGAGGTATTTGACCTCTATATGATACGTTTTACAAACATTGCATTCGTTTTTAAAAGACAAACTTTCTTTACATCAAAAATTGACGGCATGCATACCATTTCATATTACATCCAACTATAATTGACTTAATATTAATCTTGATGAACTCAACGACTCGAATGCAACGTCTTTCAAAGTATGTCATGAATGACTCCAGGTAATATCCTTAAAATGAGCTAATGCACAGCGGAAGATTTCTTTAATACCTGAGAATAAACATGCTTTAAAGTGTCAACCAAAAGGTTGGTGAGTTCATTAGTTTATCATAATCAATCATTTCCGTAATAGTAATAGACCACAAGATTTCAGTTTCCATAAATATCCGTACACTCGCAAGTGTTTAAAAGTATTCTATAAGTTGTAGGCACCCGGTAACAAGCCTTAAAATTCATGTTTTACCCTCTGAAGTACACCAGATCAGGTGTGTTTAAAATAACCTCGAAGTACTAAAGCATCCCATAGTCAGGATGGGGTTTGTCAGGCCCAATAGATCTATCTTTAGGATTCGCGCCTACCGTACATAGACAAGTAGTTTAATGTTACCAAGCTAAGGGTATATTTCTGGTTTAAACCCACATAGAATTAGTTTTAGTACTTGTGCCTACTTCGTAAAACATTTATAAAACAGCGCATGTATTCTCAGCCCAAAAATATATATTGCAAAAGCAATTAAAAAGGGAGCAAATGAAACTCACAATACTGTATTTCGTAGCAATTATGTATATGATGGCACTGAACAAGTGCAAGGTTTATCTCGGATTCACGAACGTATCAATATTGTGATTCAATATTGCAGGAAAGTACGTAGACGCAACGAAAATGATAAACGTTAGGTTGACCTCACGAGCAATACCCTCGATCAATACCCATAACCTCCATAGCTATAACCCATAATTTCCTTAGCTCTATCCCGTTTGAAAACTTATTTTGAAATCGTCCGAGTATAACTCCGTCGTAGTATTTTATGTATACTAATAATATCTTGAAATAATACAAAATATATATATATATATATATATATATATATATATATATATATATATATATATATATGTAATTCGATTGAGAGAGTTTAGAGAAATATATTTTCAAGTTTCTATGAAATAATAAAACCTATTGAATTCTATTTATAATAGATTTTTGAATTATTAAAGTGAATTATTAAAATATGAATTATTAAAGTGAATTATTAAAGTATGAATTATTAAAGTGAATTATTAAAGTGAATTATTAAAGTATGAATTATTAAAGTGAATTATTAAAGTGAATTATTAAAGTATGAATTATTAAAGTGAATTATTAAAGTATGAATTATTAAAGTATGAATTATTAAAGTTAAAGTAAAATAAAAGTAAAGTAAAGGTAAAGTTAAAGTATAGTAAAAGTATAAAACTATATACGTATAATACGCATATAAATATATATAATATTAATTTAAATCGTTATATATATTTAATAAAATAAAATATAAATATCGTTATCTTTATCATACTGGTTAAGTAATGAGTTGTCAAAAGTGGTTCTAGATATTTATAAAAGATATATACATTTTAATAATAAAGTTCTTTTTAAACTGAAAACGTTTTTTGTACTAAATCAAATAAATATGATAATTTTGTTTTCCAAAACTAAATATATTTAAGAATCATTTTGTTAAAAGGTTAAAATAATGGAAATCGTTATACCACAAAACATTTTAGAAAAGTAGAATTATATATATTCATAATAGGTTTCAAGTTTTTAAATTACAGTTTGTTGGTGAAGCATGGGATAAAGTCCAAAGGTTAAATAAACGTATGAAATCATCTTAATGAAAAATGTCGAGTTACTTAACTTGTCGATATCCAACATCTAAGTTATTTACACTCCACGTTCTTATTTTCATATTAAATAAAATGAAAGTTAACATAGTTATCTTATCAAGGTCACGAGGAAAATATTATAAAACATGCCTTGGAAATTAAACAGGAATTTCCACTAACCCTTGTCTAGTTCCCGTTAATTGACACATTTGTTCTTATTTATAAATCACTTTATCATTTTCCGAATGTTGTCAAAAAGAATAGATTTCTTAAATCACAGTGGACCTCATAACATAGGCCCGTAATCATATCATAATGTATCTGATAATTCAATCATTTGATATTATCTCTTAATTCTGTCGATAAATATATCAAAACAAATACGTTCATGTAAAGTATCATATATCTAACACTTTGTTAATGTTTCAGTTAATATTATATATTATATATACATATCTATATACTCATAATTGTTCGTGAATCGTCGAACACGGTCAAAGGGTAATTGATTACATGAATGTAGTTCCAAACTTTTTGAGATTCAACATTACAAATTCTGCTTATCGTGTCGGAAACATATAAAGGTTAAGTTTAAATTTGGTCGGAAATTTTCGGGTCGTCACAGTACCTACCCGTTAAAGAAATTTCGTCCCGAAATTTGATCGAGGTCGTCATGGCTAACAATAAGAATGTTATTATGACGAATATAAGTTGATTCATAGGGTTTTATCATGATTGAGAAATATGGATAAAATAATTCGATTACTCGAAACGTATGAGTGAAGCTATCGTAAAAGAGTGAAATGAGAAAATAGGGATTCATCTTATCTTTTGACGTCATCACGGTTGATCTCCGGATTAAAGAAAATCTTTGTAATCTATATAGGATTTGATTCTTCGATGATTAAGGAAATTATGATCCTCTTCGATTTAATGCGATGATTCATCTCGATTTTTCTGTCAGATATTTCACTATAAATCCACCTCCTTCGTTTCCTTTTAATTCACACCTTCTATTCTTTTTCCCTCAATTCTTACTTTAAAATTATTCGTCAATATGCTTCATCCAGTGCTGATTCTCGATATATTCCTCACTTTCATATCTGTCGTTCTTCTTTTTCATCTACCTCCGGAAGAATCTATTTACTTCTACTATACTCTTGGTTTTATAGTGTTTTTTGTTCTCCCGTGTCTTTATATTGCTATATGCATCGATATATACGGTTTATAGTTTCTGGGTTGTTGTTGGGTTTTATATCTTCCCTTATATTTCGATGTCCCTGCTTCTGTCTTCTATAATCATTGTCATCCCCAATTAATGCTCTCTTTTATTTGCTGCGATTTATACCCCAATTTCTATTTCGGAGTTTTGTCCTTTCGTTTCTTCTTCTTGCGATTAAGCACCGCTTGTAATGGTCCAGAATTCGCATATATGAATTTCGGAATGAACATTGTTAATGTTCTAAGAAGGAAATTGTAATGGCACGATCTTAATTTGTCAAATTACTAGAATACCTCGGATAAGGCCGAATCATCAAGAAATATTTTCTTGATATTTTAGAGGTTAAAGAGAATACAAGAGTCGTGTAACATAGAACATGATGACGTTATAATCTGTGAATCATCACGTTCCATTTAGAAACTCAGCATGACTTACTATAATATAATCACGTTGATCAAGTGTCATTATATTATACTAGTTCATGCTTCAGTTCCCAACACTACTTCAAAAATATTCCTATTTTAAATTCGAAAGTTTCAGAATTTAGAAACTAAAATAGTTTCTTTTATGATGTAATACAGACAGCACGAAGAGGTAAATGATTTCAGATAAGAATAATTATGGAAATATCTTCAGAAATATGGAGGATATTTATAATGAAAGATACGATGATATCTTAAAATTTCTAATATCAGAGGATGATGAAGAATATTATCCGTAAGGGTTTAGAGTCAGGAGCAAGGTATTCGATAATGACTTCAGCAGACATGGAATCATTTGGATTCTTTGAAGGTAGATTTCGTCCTTGTGATTTATCCACAGCCTTCTTCATGGTTTGCTCAATCCGTATTTTTCAGTACCAAATCTTCTCTTTTTCTGAGCTTTGCTAACACACTACTCTTTATCATCAAACTTTTTACTATTAAGGTCGTTTATAGTTTTTGCTGCTTCATTAGTATTTCGAGAACTAGTTCGCAGTTTAGGGTATTTTTCAGAAACTTCACATTCAAAGTATATAAGTCCAGAAGATAGACACATATAATTATTGGAGTAGACATGCTGCGAGATTTCAAAATACTGATTGCTAATTTCCGATGATTCGTATGGCAATTCTCGTTACAAGATGCAGATGAGTAAATGATGGGGTTTTGATAAATATAAAGATTTTTCAGAAAGTCAAAGATCAATGAAGTTGTTAATAAGTTTACTGCAAATGTGGCGAGATATGAAAGGTTCCCCGGTAATAATGATGAAGGGGTAATCATTATAATAAGGCTTATTCGATTGAACAATTGAAGTTGGTTTGCTGGAGCTGTGACAAAACCGTCTATTTTTAGAAGGGATTGAAAAGTTATTTTAGCTAGTAAATGTCAAAAGGTCTGACATGGATACATGTTAAATTATGACTTTAGTTTCAAGAGTTTTTCAGGTACGTAACTGTGGATAACATGTGGTTGGATCATCATCTCGATTGTTCATTATTTGAAGTGTCTTCAGGTATTTCGAAGGGTTTGAACACATATTATAATCGTTAATATACATACGATGTTCTAACACAGTTTTGAAGTTAAAGTATAGCTTTGAAAGATGTAAGAATCTAAGAGTGATGATACCGGTTATAACTTGAATTGAATTCGGCGATTTCAAAATCAGAATATGTAATTAGATTATTGAATGAGTATGGTTGTTTTGATTTCTATAAAAGAATGTATATTGTTGTGAAAGTAGGGAGTATAATGGATGATCTGCTGAATCAGATTCGAAGAATGTAACATATTAATTGTGAATTTATATATCTCTCGGGTATTACCTACCCGTTAAAAAAAATGTCACAATTAATATTTTGTACAAAAGAATTTTATTACAGTCTTTATGGAAATATATGTATATATTTCTTCAGATGTAATATAGATTTAATGAGTTAATATTAAATTAAACTCACTTGATTTATGGTTAAGGCTAGGATAGATAATTTATAAACTTTAGAAATTACATAATCGTCGTAGAATGTTTTCCCAATGAAGTTATGAATCAATACTTCATCGTTGTGGTATTCCTTAGTATCTACAGGGCGTATGACGTCGATGCTCATGGGACAGATTGTGAAGTTGAGGTTTGGGATGCGGTTGTTGTTGGTGGTGGTAATGGTACTGTTGATGTTGTTGATGGTGGTACTTGTTATATTGCTGGTGCTGCTGATGGTGTTTGTAACCTTTGCACCATATTCTCCAAAGCCACTACCCGAGCGCGAAGCTTGTTGACTTCTTCTATTACACCTGGGTGATTGTCGGTTCGGACAAGCGGATAAATAAGATCTAGAATTTGGTGTAGTATATAATCATGACGAGATACTCTGGAAATGAGAGAAAATGGTGTTTCGAACAGGTTCGTCGGTAAGTGCTTCAGTTCATTGCCAAGAGGGCAATGTGGTGGATGGAAATGATCGCCTTCTTCTTGTCTCCAATGATTAAGGAGGCTACGAACCCATCCCCAATTCATCCAGAATAGATGATGGCTGATTGGTTGATCCATTCCAGTCACACTGCTTTCGGAGCTTGAGTGGGATTCCATTTCGGAATCCGAAGAACTTGAACTGATGATGAATTCCATTTCGAACGATTTGATAAAGGATTTTTCGATACGAAATGATTTTCCGGCTATCGGGTGGTATTCTAACTACATAGAATATCTATATATATAGATCAAAAGATTTCATAGATTACGGAGGAATTTACGGAATATGTCAGGCAAAGTTTACGGTAATAGATACGATAAGATATGATTTAGCAGATACGCTAAGATATGAATTTTGTCTATACACTATTCATGCAATCAATGCAGCAAGACGTGTCTAGACTAAGAATGATAAGCAGGTAATTTCCTAAGGATGGTAAGTAGATGATTTCCGACTAAAAATGATAAATAAAACTTTTGACATGCAGACACGGTCGAAGTCCAGACTCACTAATGTATCTTAACAACTATCAGTTAGACACACTAATGCAAGACCTGGTTCGCTAAGACCACCGCTCTGATACCAACTGAAAGGACCCGTTCATATACATTATAAACGATTCACAATAGTTGATTACATCACGAGGTATTTGACCTCTATATGATACATTTTACAAACATTGCATTCGTTTTTAAAAGACAAACTTTCTTTACATCAAAAATTGACGGCATGCATACCATTTCATATTACATCCAACTATAATTGACTTAATATTAATCTTGATGAACTCAACGACTCGAATGCAACGTCTTTCAAAGTATGTCATGAATGACTCCAGGTAATATCCTTAAAATGAGCTAATGCACAACGGAAGATTTCTTTAATACCTGAGAATAAACATGCTTTAAAGTGTCAACCAAAAGGTTGGTGAGTTCATTAGTTTATCATAATCAATCATTTCCGTAATAGTAATAGACCACAAGATTTCAGTTTCCATAAATATCCGTACACTCGCAAGTGTTTAAAAGTATTCTATAAGTTGTAGGCACCCGGTAACAAGCCTTAAAATTCATGTTTTACCCTCTGAAGTACACCAGATCAGGTGTGTTTAAAATAACCTCGAAGTACTAAAGCATCCCATAGTCAGGATGGGGTTTGTCAGGCCCAATAGATCTATCTTTAGGATTCGCGCCTACCGTACATAGACAAGTAGTTTAATGTTACCAAGCTAAGGGTATATTTCTGGTTTAAACCCACATAGAATTAGTTTTAGTACTTGTGCCTACTTCGTAAAACGTTTATAAAACAGCGCATGTATTCTCAGCCCAAAAATATATATTGCAAAAGCAATTAAAAAGGGAGCAAATGAAACTCACAATACTGTATTTCGTAGCAATTATGTATATGACGGCACTGAACAAGTGCAAGGTTTATCTCGGATTCACGAACGTATCAATATTGTGATTCAATATTGCAGGAAAGTACGTAGACGCAACGAAAATGATAAACGTTAGGTTGACCTCACGAGCAATACCCTCGATCAATACCCATAACCTCCATAGCTATAACCCATAATTTCCTTAGCTCTATCCCGTTTGAAAACTTATTTTGAAATCGTCCGAGTATAACTCCGTCGTAGTATTTTATGTATACTAATAATATCTTGAAATAATACAAAATATATATATATATATATATATATATATATATATATATATATGTAATTCGATTGAGAGAGTTTAGAGAAATATATTTTCAAGTTTCTATGAAATAATAAAACCTATTGAATTCTATTTATAATAGATTTTTGAATTATTAAAGTGAGTTATTAAAATATGAATTATTAAAGTGAATTATTAAAGTATGAATTATTAAAGTGAATTATTAAAGTGAATTATTAAAGTATGAATTATTAAAGTGAATTATTAAAGTGAATTATTAAAGTATGAATTATTAAAGTGAATTATTAAAGTATGAATTATTAAAGTATGAATTATTAAAGTTAAAGTAAAATAAAAGTAAAGTAAAGGTAAAGTTAAAGTATAGTAAAAGTATAAAACTATATACGTATAATACGCATATAAATATATATATAATATTAATTTAAATCGTTATATATATTTAATAAAATAAAATATAAATATCGTTATCTTTATCATACTGGTTAAGTAATGAGTTGTCAAAAGTGGTTCTAGATATTTATAAAAGATATATACATTTTAATAATAAAGTTCTTTTTAAACTGAAAACGTTTTTTGTACTAAATCAAATAAATATGATAATTTTATTTTCCAAAACTAAATATATTTAAGAATCATTTTGTTAAAAGGTTAAAATAATGGAAATCGTTATACCACAAAACATTTTAGAAAAGTAGAATTATATATATTCATAATAGGTTTCAAGTTTTTAAATTACAGTTTGTTGGTGAAGCATGGGATAAAGTCCAAAGGTTAAATAAACGTATGAAATCATCTTAATGAAAAATGTCGAGTTACTTAACTTGTCGATATCCAACATCTAAGTTATTTACACTCCACGTTCTTATTTTCATATTAAATAAAATGAAAGTTAACATAGTTATCTTATCAAGGTCACGAGGAAAATATTATAAAACATGCCTTGGAAATTAAACAGGAATTTCCACTAACCCTTGTCTAGTTCCCGTTAATTGACACATTTGTTCTTATTTATAAATCACTTTATCATTTTCCGAATGTTGTCAAAAAGAATAGATTTCTTAAATCACAGTGGACCTCATAACATAGGCCCGTAATCATATCATAATGTATCTGATAATTCAATCATTTGATATTATCTCTTAATTCTGTCGATAAATATATCAAAACAAATACGTTCATGTAAAGTATCATATATCTAACACTTTGTTAATGTTTCAGTTAATATTATATATTATATATACATATCTATATACTCATAATTGTTCGTGAATCGTCGAACACGGTCAAAGGGTAATTGATTACATGAATGTAGTTCCAAAATTTTTGAGATTCAACATTACAAATTCTGCTTATCGTGTCGGAAACATATAAAGGTTAAGTTTAAATTTGGTCGGAAATTTTTGGGTCGTCACACTAGAAATAAAAATAACTATGGCAAAAACTATGACTTAAAACTAAATACGAACGAAAAATACAAATATTACGCTAAAACAAATAAAAATAAACAAAATATAAAAATAAACTTAAAGTTGTAAAGAGTACAATTTTTATAAAAATATTATTTTTATATTATTTATTTTATAAAAGTATTAATTTTATAATTTATAAAACTAATTAAACTTAATAATACAAATTAAATAAAACTAAACTAAAACTAATATTAATTAATATACTAAACCTAATTAGGGTTATTAATTAATAATAATAATTAATATAATCTAACCCTAAACTGGTCGGCTGAGGTTTCAGACTTGTCAAATCAGGACATGCGATCGCATGGCCTGAACGTTGCAATACCATGCGGTCGCATGGTCTGCGAATTCGGGCCAGAACCTGGGCTGCTACAGTACCGGGCCTCGTGTTTTATTATATTTTTTTCTGATTTCTGTTTTAATATTTATATAAAATATTTATAATAAAACTTATATTTTTACAAACTAAAATAAAAATAAAGAAACTTTATAAAACTTATATATTTAACAAACTCTTAAAAATATATAAATTTTGTTTTTGTTTTTATATTTTTAAAAATCCAAACGTATTTTTACAAAAGCGTATTTTTACAAAAATAAATTAAAAATCTTTTTTTTATAGCGTTGCGCTTTCGGCGTTTTAGCTTTCCCCGGCAGCGGCGCCAAAAATACTTGATGTGTGCGAGGTGGTATATAAAATAGTTATATTTTTACTACAAAATACTATTAAATACGATACAATTTTACACAAGTGATTTATTTATTTATAGAGTGAATATACCTAAACCTTGCTACAACACTTATAGGCAGTGTACCTAATCGTACAGTAGTGTAGTTTTTAGTAAGTCCGGTTCGTCCTCAGGGAACTCGCCAAGTTTAACGCTATATTTTTTTAACTTATAATTGTAAAAATACAAAAATATATATAAGTAGTATTATTATTATAAAAGGGGGTTTTTACCGTTTAATGACCGGTTTGTCGATTTTAAAACTTTAGTCGCAGTTAAAACCTAATGTAAAATATTAAAAATAAATATAACTTAATTTTAAACGTAAAGTAAATAACGATAATGAAATTGCGATAAATAAAAGTGCGATAAATAAAAGTGCGATAATTAAAAAGTACGATAATTAAAATGACAATAAATAAAAGTGCGATAATTAAAAGTGCAATTAAATATGAAATAAAGGAAATTAAATATGAAATAAAGGAATTATGCTTATTTAAACTTCCGTAATCATGATGTTTGACGTGTTGTTTTCAGTTTAATACCATGGATTAATTGTTCTTTGTCCTGGATTATTCGATATGTCCATACGGATTTGTCCATAATAGTCCATCAGTCATACATATAAAGTGCGAGAGTCTTCGTCAAATTATCCTTATACCCGAAGTCAAATATTCCAACTAATTGGGGATTCGAATTGTAACAAGGTCTTAATACTTTGTTTAATGAATACACCAGGTTATCGACTGCGTGTAGTCCAAGGTTTTACTACTTTGTTAACAATTACACCAATTACCCTTGAATGTAATCCACCCCTGTTTCAACAAGTCTATTAACTATTAATCCAGTTCCGTGTCCGGTAAAATGAACAATTATTGGTATTTATAGATATCCCGCCCACCGTACCCGATTAAGCGTATGTGGTTATATATAAATACGTCAAATTATAAGTCTATATATTAAATTAATGAGGTATCATTTAGTTAATATAAAGCCCATTAATAGCCCATAGTCTAATTTCCACAAGTGTCGTTCTTTTGTCCAAACCCCAATTATGGTACAAAGCCCAATTACCCAATTTTAATATTTAGCCCAATATCACGATTACTTCGGCATTAAATAAGCATAATAATAAATTAGCTACGAGACATTAATTTAAAAAGGTTGAACATAAATGATTAATAATAGCGTAGCGTTACACGGACAGAATTTCGACTTACACCCTTACAACATTCGCTAATATACCCTTATTATTAGAATTTAAAATTAAAATTAAAATTAAAATATAATATATATATATATACGTTGAGTGAGAGATAGATGGAAAAGATGTGTTTAATGTTGCTCAAAACTGCGAAATTTATAGGCATGTGGCCTGGTACCTACTGCCATGCGATCGCATGGATTTCTCTCATCCAGGCCATGCGATCGCATGGCCTGCTTTTCCAGGTCATATGTCTTTGTTTGCATTCTGCCGACGGTTTATAAATATATATATGTAACGACCCGTCAAAATCGCTATTGACGCGGCACGTTAATCATTGATTCCACAGTGAGGTTTTGACCTCTATATGATACGTTTTGATAAAATATTGCATTCATTAAAATAAGTGACTTTCTAAACATAGAAAGTTATAAACATGTGGGCAAGTGCTTAGGTATAAGCAAAACCCCGAAATACATAAGTCTTTAATTTACAGGTTGACATCACAGTCCAATTATTTATTACACAACGCAGTTTTATTTTGAATGCAATAAACTTTGTACAAAGCATGAGAGACTCCATGCAGGTAACAAGCACATCAAAGCGGAAGCATTCTAAGGACCTGAGAATAAAACATGCTAAAAAGTCAACACGAATGTTGGTGAGTTATAGGTTTAATTGCTCGAGTCATAAACATATATAAAGATAGACCACAAAATTTCATCAAAAGTTTATCAATAGATTCTACGTAACAGAGCACCCTGGTAACTAAACTTAACGCTATAGTGATAATTACCCCATTCGTTTTAATACACGCAAACCAACGTGTCTTAAACTCAAATAACATACGTCCGTTAAAAGGCTAGCGCTCTAGCTCGGACGGGGATGTCAAGCCCTATGGATCCATATACAATTATTTGCGCCCACCAGTCCATATCCTATGTACTGGCAGCTACTAGTTACCAAAGCTAAGGGATTTTCGGTTTAACTCAGTGTAGAATTTAGTATGTACTTGTGTCTTATCGCGTTTAAAATAAATTGCATGTATTCTCAGCCCAAAAATATTTAAAGTATTTAAAAAGGGAGACTATAACTCACAGTTCAATATTGCGATTCAATATTGTAGGCAAATTGCGTAGACGTAATGATGGTAGACGACTGTATGGTTGGTCTTGGATTCAAGAACAATACCCCGAACAATACACAATATTTCCTTATTTTAAAACGGTTTGAAACCCGAATTAAAAATACCCTCGAATATATTTTATTATTATTAAACTTAAAATTAAAATTAAAATTATAATTATAAAATTTACGTACAGATATAATTTATGAAAAATTTCGTCGAGCAAAACTGACCTTTTATAGTACTTTTCGATTTACTGTAGCTCATGCGATCGCATGAGTTTTCAGTGTTTTTGCCATGCGATCGCATGGCCGCCTTTTCTGTTTCTGTTTGCTAGTTCGTCGACATCAAATAGTGTTTACTGTGGCAAATAGTGTACTGTAGCAAATAGTGGTTACTGTAGCAAATAGTGTTTACTGTAGCAAATAGTGTTTTACTGTAGCAATAGTGTTACTGTAGCAAATTGTGTTTACTGTAGCAAATCACTGTAGCAAGCTCGTTTTCACTGTAGCACTGTAGCAAAATACGGTTCTGCTGTAGCAAATAGTGTTTTACTGTAGCAAATTGTGTTTTACTGTAGCAAAATAATTTTTACTGTAGCAAATAGGGTTTTACTGTAGGAAAGTCGTTTTTACTTGTATATATATATATACATACATATAATTGTTCATGAATCGTCGAGAGTAGTCATAGGTAATTGTATATATGAAACAGTTCTAAAATTTTGAGACTCAATCTAACAGACTTTGTTTAACGTGTTAAAATAATAAATCGTATAGAGAATTGGTTTAAATAAGTCAAAAAATTTCGGGTCATCACAATATATAATATATAAATAATTTTAAGAATTATTTAAATATTATATTATATTTATGTGCATAGTTGACTTGTAATTTTTAGTCCGTTGCGTCGAGCATTGAGAGTTGACTCTGGTCCCGGTTCCGGATTTTCGAACGTCCTTGCGTACAATTTAATAACTTGTATTTTGCGTTTCGCGTCTTGTACTCTTGTAATTTTGAGACGTTTCTTATCAATAATTTGAACCACTTTGATTGTACTTTGTACTTTTTAGCTTTTTGGTCGTTTGAGTCTTCAATTCGTCGAATCTGTCTTTTGTCTTCACCTTTTATTATTTAAACGAATATCACTTGTAAATAGAACACTTGCAACTAAAAGCTTGTCTTTCTTGAGGGATAATGCTATGAAATATATGTTCGTTTTTAGCATTATCAAGGTTGTATTTATTGAATAACACTGAAGTTGATTAGATTATATATGGATTGCAGTCGACAGATTTTACTATCAAGAACAGAAGAAAAAAATAATAAAAATTTGATAACGATCTCTAACAGCTTTTGGATGTTATTGTGACTTATTGGAATTGAATTATACGAATTTATCAATCATAAACAGCTAGAAAACGACCCTAAATAGAATTTGCAAATTGTTTGCTTAATGGAATTGCTCAGATAGTGATAGGGATTAGTTTAGCTCGCGTTTTAAATCAGTTTTTATATATATCTGAATTAATGTTTACGTATATATATTATTTATTTATTTATCTATTATATTAAATTCTGTAATATAAATTAATAATGTAAATCTGTTAATTAAATCTGTTAATATTATTAATTTTTAATAAGAATACTAATAATAACAATATTAAAGATACTAATATTAATAATGACAATATTAATAATAATAACAATAATTATATTAATAATAATAATACTAACATTAATAATAAATAATAAAAACTATAATAGTAATTATAACAATGATAATAGTAATCTTATTAATGATAATATTAATTATTTTTAATATTCAATATAATATTTATATTTATTAATATTACTAGTATTAATCATAATATTTAAAATTGCAATTTTACTTCTAGTTATAATAATAATGATGATGTTAACAATGATAGCAATTATATTAGTAAATATAATAACTTAAATGCATCAAATTTCATATTATAAATTTTAATAATATTATTAATATTGAATGTAATAATATAACAACTATACTTGTAATTACATTTAATATAATATACAATATTATATTATGTGATAACATTTATTTAATATTTATATATTACAAATAATTATAAATTATATATATATTTATATATATTCATTTTAATAGTAACTTAATTATTATTTTACATTCTTAATTCTAATTGATTAAAGTGTATTTTGTTAATTCAAAATATTATATATATACCTATATTTATATTTACAAAATACATATATACATTTTTATTTACAAACTAATGTTCGTGAATCTTCGAGAATAGTCAAGGGTATTTATGAACACTGTTCTAAGTTTTTGAGACTTCAACATTACAAACTTTGCTTATCGTGTCAAAATCATATAAGAAAATTAAGTTAAAAACTCGTCGGAAATTTTCGGGTCGTCACAAAGTGATATTGCAAGATACATTCAAAGTAATGTGATTGATAAAATCGGCATAAAAGGAGCACAACAACTTACAAAAATGATGATGATGAATTGCCTTTGCAAAATGTGAGTAATATGAATATGAGAAGTGAGTATTTATAGAGAAAAATATAACTACTCAAGAAAAATGAAAGCAGTAGAAAGATGAAGTATTTAATTAGGGAAAATAAAATAATTGTAACTATTGATATTATTTAAGACATAACTTACTTTATTAATATAGAGTAATTCACATTGGCTAGTTATTATTTATTTTTATATTTATATTTACCTTTTTATCATTATTAAGTACATATTGTGTACTACTTTTTTTTAGTTCTTTTACCATTATTAAATAGATGAAGTAAGTCATAAATACTACGTAGTAGTCAATATTTAGATAGATCTAGATACATAGATATTTTTTCTAAACTATTTTACCTTAGATTAAATGGGAAGATTAATTAAATTAAAAAGCTAAATGGGGCTCCTTTATTGTTATTTGGAGTCACTTTTTAGTTATGTATAAATTTTGATAATGACAATCTTTAAGGCTGTCGATAACGTGTTTTATTTTGCTGTACGATGTGATTAGTGGCGGATCCAGAAACATTTTTCACCGAGGGAGAGAAATTGCAAAATTAAAAAATTAAACCAGAAAAATTGTCCTCTATATAAAGCAACGTCAAGTCAAATCGTAAAATAATTGTAATAATCAACATTTCAACATGAAAAATTAAAACAAAGAGATAGAAAACTGAAAAGGAGAATGAGAAAATTTAATGAAAAAAAAAGTATGCTTTGTGAAAGAACAGAATATATAAACGTTTAAACTTGAAACATAGGAGTTTATTAAAAAAAAGTGACGTTTCGAACCTATAACTTTAGGGTTAAAAGCACTATTAACTAACCAACTAAACTGTAAGACTTATCGTGTTTTCTTCTTATATTTCTCATATATCTTATACGCTCGTACTGATTTTAATAAAAGATACATCAAAAATCGTTAAAAATTTTCCGATCACTGGGGGCGGGTGACCCTGGTTTTCCCTCACTGGATGTGATTACCGTCGGCTAAAAACTGAATGATAACCAATGTGTACGATCACATAATGCATGTTAACGACAGTTTTAAAGAATATCATTAATAAAATTCTATGCAGTATTTATTAATTTATTAATCAATTATTACAGTATTATTTATATATTCATATTTTATATTTTATACTGTATTACGGAGCTATGTATATATCTTATCGCTTTTTTTCGTGAAACCCGCTTTTTGGTCGTATAAATTTTTTCCTAACTTATATTTTTTGACATTAAAACCTGCCTGAAAACATTGAAAATACTCAAAATCCTGAAATGCAATCAAAAATAGAAAATTCAAAATAAAATAAAAATGGTGGTGAGAAAAGTTGGAAAGTATGAAGTTGGACGAACGATCGGTGAAGGAACATTCGCTAAAGTTAAATTTGCTCAAAATACTGAAACTGGTGAAAGTGTTGCTATGAAATTACTCGATCGTGCTACTATTATCAAACATAAAATGGTTGATCAGGTCCGTTTCTTCTATATACATATATCTGTATGTATATATATTTATGTCTATGTGTGTGTGCAGTTGATTTTGTATGTTAATCTCAAAATTAGGTTAGATTGATCTAATTGAAGCTGTTTAAATTGTAATTATTGCGGTTTAGGGTTTTAAGAAGCTGATTTTGTAGTTACATCGAATTTAATTAGATTATAGTTGCATTGATGTGTTAATTATAACTTACATATTTTCAAAATTAGGTCAAAATTGATTTAATTGTAATTGAATGCAGATCAAGAGAGAAATATCCATAATGAAGCTGGTTAGACATCCGAATGTTGTTCGATTGCACGAGGTTCGATATCTTAATCTGAAGTGTGAACTGATTTTAATTGTGACATTTGTTGTGTGTTTAAGTGTCAACTGATGTTTGATTTCGGTTTAGGTACTAGCTAGCCGGACGAAAATCTACATAATTCTGGAATTTATTACAGGTGGTGAGCTATTTGATAAAATTGTAAGTGTGTGAACAACATGAAAGTTTAGAGTATTTTAAGTTTGTGCGAGATCGTAATGTGATGCATGTTTCAACAGGTGCATCATGGACGGCTGAGTGAAGCCGAATCTCGAAGATACTTTCAGCAGCTCATTGATGGTGTAGAATACTGCCATAGTAAAGGCGTTTATCATAGAGATTTAAAGGTGTTTCTCTTTATTATAATCTTGTTATTGTTATATTCTAAGGGTCATATTTCATCATTTTTAACTGTTACTAACTTATTTTTCTTTGCAGCCTGAAAATCTTTTATTGGATTCACAAGGAAATTTAAAAATTTCAGATTTCGGACTAAGTGCATTGCCTGCAGAAGTAAGATTTTTGATGTTAACTACAAACTTTTGTATAAGATTAGTGTTGTGCCTCAGTGCCTATCATCATTATTATATATATATATCTACGTATTTGCAGGGTGTCAGTATCCTTCGAACAACTTGTGGTACTCCTAATTATGTTGCACCCGAGGTAATTACAGGTGCACCTTAATCTATTACATCATTTTTATACAAAATCAATCATTTGTGCATGTATGTGTTAAAACTATCCGATTATTTTTTTGTGTTTCGGTTTAGGTACTCAGTCACAAAGGTTATAATGGTGCTTTGGCTGATGTATGGTCTTGTGGGGTCATCCTTTATGTATTGATAGCAGGATACCTACCATTTGATGAAATGGATCTCACCACATTATATAATAAGGTATGTCAATTTTTAGTCACGTAGGCTAATACTATAGTTCGAAACTTCATGATCGTAAGGGTATAAAGTCATTAGTCAATACCGATTTTTGCAGATTGATAAAGCTGAGTTTTCATGCCCGTCATGGTTTCCGGTAGGAGCAAAATCGTTAATTCATCGAATATTGGATCCAAATCCTGAAACAGTGAGTTAGCCATGTTACAGTATGATGGCACATATGAACTTTGTTTCCACAATGGCCTAAATTATTTATATATTGTATGTATATGTGCAGCGTATATGTATAGATGAAATACGGAATGATGAGTGGTTCAAGAAAAATTATGTTCCTGCTAGACTTTTTGAGTATGAAGACGTTAATCTGGATGATGTGAATGCTGTCTTTGATGACTCTGAGGTTGGCGAAACATTCAAATTAGACTTTCTATTTATATGCTTTTCTTGTCAATTTCATATTTTTATTATGCAGATTCAAATGTAGATAAGACCAAACTTGCTTATGTGTTGTTTTTTTAGGAAGAACGGGTAGATGAGCAAAACGCAGATGAAGACACGGGTCCTTTATCTCTTAATGCATTTGATATGATAATTTTATCTCAAGGCTTGAACTTGTCTTCAATGTTTGACCGTGGTCAAGTATGAATTCTTAGCCCAAAAATCTACCTTATTGTTTGCAAATCTAAATTGGAATATATTTTTTTAGCTTTCTTGTTACAGAAGTTTCTATTATATGTTATACTTCAATGCGATAGTAATTTTTTAGTCCACAAGTTTCACAGTTTTTATTTATTTTGAGTTAAAGTCCTGATATATTTTACAGTCAGAAGTCGAATGATTACTTTTTTTACACCTAATGGCGACCAATTCACTATGTACATGTTATGTTCACACAGAGATAATTTAATTTCTTATTGAACTAAATTTATGTAACGTTAAGTTTCTTATTTTTTGACAGGACTCGGTAAAGCACATAACTCGTTTTGTTTCTCAAAAACCTGCTAAGATTGTTTTATCAAGTATGGAAGTTGTTGCTCAGTCGATGGGTTTCAAGACGCACATTCGGAATTACAAGGTTATATCTTTTAAGTTGTGTAAAAAAATTGATTAATATCATTAATTGTTTACAACTTGGAAAACTTCCCCAAAATACAAATTTATGGGATAGAAAATATGGTTTTTATTAGTTAATTTTTTTGTTTCAGATGAGAGTAGAAGGGCTTTCTGCTAGTAAGACATCACATTTTTCAGTTATCTTGGAAGTGAGTTTCTGGTATTCGAGATTTAATCATCTTTTTTGTATCTTAATTGTGTTATTTTGAGTAATTAATAAACTTTCAAAACAGGTTTATCAAGTGACTTCGACTTTCGTCATGGTTGACATCCAAAAATCAGCTGGAGATGGTGGTGAATACCTTAAGGTGTTTCCTTTTCCACTAAAAATATGTGCCTTTAAAGCTACTTCTAATAATATAATAATGTTTAAAATATTTTTAATTTAATAAAAATATTTTTTAATATTGCAGTTTTACAAGAACTTCTGCAACAATCTTGAGGACATCATCTGGAAACCACCTAATGAACATCAGGGGAAGTCCAAGGTCACGAAAACTAAGAGCAAACGGCGTTAGATCTTATATAGGGTTAGTTATCAGTTCAACTTTCTGCAAACTATTTTTTATACGTGACCATTAAGTTTTAAGCTTGAATCATACTTGACCGACCCCCATTCTATAATACGGTCAGATGTTTAGATCTCCTTTCATTTTTTGGTCTAATAAAAGATTTTATAATTTCACTATTTGAACATATTTTGTTGCTGTAAACTAACCAACCATTGTTAATTAAAGCAATAAAAAAGACCGATCATTATATAGAACCACATGGTGTTGGACATTGTGTTGCCTAAAGAAGATAGTCAGCCGAACACTAATTGTCAACATGATATGATTATTGATAGTTATTTATTTTTATATATATTTGCATTAAAATTAGCTCAAAATTTCTATCGTTACAGATTTTCACGTTGTGCTTATACAAAAATGATACTTTATTTCTAGCGAAAATGTCATAAATCTATGCATTTGGTGTTGTAGGTGAGGCGAAGACTTTAACAACCTTCTACTTCCTAAAGAACCAAAAAAAGAAAGTGAATCCGAAGTTGATGAATGTTCCTACACAAATGACTGAAATCCATAGGTGAGCGAGTTGACTCAGTAGCAGAGATTGTGTTTTGTTATGTTGTGAAATATGTGTGTAGACTTGAACATTAGTTTGTGTAAAGAGCATAGTAATGCGATGAATGCATGATATATTATTGTTTTGTTTGCGGAAACAGATTATATTGGATTTAGATTTAAGAAACCGTCGTCTTATTTCTTTGTTATTATCATTTTCATTCATTTCCAGCAAGTGGTACATAACACTTTACTTAAACCACTGAATGCATTCGAGTTTGTGAAGTCTGATTGTTGTTAGGTTCGAGAACTTGATAACGACAAGTTTAAAGGCTGTCGTTAAAAGCTTGAGACATGCACATATACTAGTGCTTAAAACATATAACAATCTTAAGTTAGTAAGCTTAAAGGCTATCGTTATAATCATCTAAAGTGGTAAGTTTGAACATTAAATTAACACTAATTGTTGATGCTTTTAACAAAGCCACAAGAAACTTTTTAACTTTTTACACACAATAGGAAAGATAGTGGCAATTTGAACAAATTGCATTTCAATCACCTAAGTTTGACTTTAAAAGTCTTGTTCACAAAATGCACTTCAACCCAAACATAATGACAACAATACGTCAATAACCACTTAACAAAACTGGATTTGGATCTCACTACCCTCTGAAACTAAACTCAACCAACAAACAAAAACATAAACTTTCATTAAAACACAAGAACCCAAAGAGCTGAAACGAACCTAGAGCTTCACCACAACCTGTTCAGCCGACCGTTTCTTCACAACCCCTCTTGAACACAACTCATTCAACAACTCCAACGCTTCCTCTGCAAACCCTTCATGAGCCAACCCTTCGATCAAAATCGTATAAGTACCTTCTGTAGGCTTACACCCCTTCGAAACCATATATCCTAAAAAGTCAATGGCTCGATCAGTTTTTCGAGCCTTACACAACCCCAACATCACCGCGTTATAAGTCAACACATTCGGTCGCACACCTAACCCTTCCAAATCATGAAGAAACTTAATCGCTTCTTCAACTTTTCCTTCCCGACTTAACCCACTTACAACCGAAGAATACGTGATTATATCCGGCTGCAACCCTTTTTGCTTCATCTCATCAATCAACATTATCGCACGATCCGTTTTACCAATCTTCGATAACCCATCGATTACAGTGTTGTACGTGATCAAAACGGGTGAACATCCTTCGAAACTCAAGTGATTAAGTATCTCAACCGCAAAATCAACTTTCCCGTCTTTACATAAAGCAGTGAGAAGCGTATTATAAGTCACAATATCAGGATAACACCCTCGAGAAACCATAACCTCCAAATACTCAATCGCTCGATCCATTTTCTTCTCTTTGCAAAAACCATGCAATAACGGGTTGTAACTTAACGAATTAGGTGTACAACCATGTTTCGACATCTTTTCCAATATATCAATCGCTCGTCCTAATAACCCTCTTCGACATAAAAAGTTTATCAAAATGTTAAAAGTAACAACACTCGGTGCACACCCTTTTTTCAACATATCCGCCACAAACTTCTCGGCATCCATCCATTTTCCCATACTACACATACTCCGTAATATGATATTATGTGTAACAACATTCGGTTGACAACCCATCGATGGCATATCGTTTAAAAACTTAATCGCATCGTTTAATCTCCCTTCTTTACAAAACCCGTTAATAAGCACATTATACGTAACAACATCGGGCTTACAACCTTTCGTTTTCATTTCATCTAAAAGCTTCATTGCTTGACCTACACCACTCATTTTACACGCAGCCTCTATCAAAATCGTGTATGTAATAACATCCGGATAACACTCTTTCTCCATTTGTCGAGCTAAAACGACCATCGCTTCTTCTAACTTCCCTTTATCACACAACGAACGTAATATCGTATTGTAAGTAACAACATCAGGTGCTACAGACATTTTATCAAAAACACTAAGCGCTTTATCAATCTCACCCGCTCTACAATACCCACTAATCAAAACATTGTAAGTAATTACATCAGGTACAGCACCAGATTCTTCAAGAATCTCCATAACCCTAGTAGCTTTTCGCGTTTTGCCTGTTCGACAAAAACCCCTAATTAGACTCGTACACGGGATTATATCCGGGATATCACCTCTATAAGCCATATTTTCCAAATACTTAAACCCTTCTTCTAATTCACCATTTCTAATCATTCTCCTAAGATGATTATTATTTTCAAATTCCTCAAAATTCCTTTTTGAGTTAACCTCATTAGTCCCATTCAATTTCAGAGTTTTCGACCCGTTAACCACCCGCCCATTTGGGATAAAAGTTTCGATTTTTGTTGCAGCAGACACCCTTTTGATCTTTCTATTCAAGAACCCATTTTTATCATTCAATTTACCATCATTTGCAGCACCTAAAACAACGGAATTAGATGTTCTAGGTCTAGAATTCTTGGAGGGTTTGTTATGAATATGTTGAAATGAACAAAACCCTTCATGGGTCTGCTTTAAAGATACAATTGATGCCATTTTTCAACCATAAACTTGTGGTTCAAAGGCGATGGTAGATGGTATACTTAATAAAGGTTGAATTTTTATGGTTTATATCAAGAACAAAAAGGGTAAACAGAAAGAAATCAAGAGAGCAAGTGAGGTTTGCTTACTTGGGGGTTTTTGGAGATGGAAGATGGTGCCGCCTAATTTTCTTATCCGAATTTGTTCGAGTAAAACGTTGAAAGATTTTTGTAAGGTATAGAGTATATGTATTGTACTCCGTATTGTCTAAGTACCGTTTGGGCCAAAAGCCCAATAAGAGTTGACGAAAAGATTGACCATCTCAGCCAGAAGAGAAAATTACCAGTCTCTAGAGAAGTGACAAAAAAAAAAAAAAAAAAAAAAAAAAAAAAAAAAAAAAAAAGCCTAAATGAAACACTTTTATTGAGCTTAAATAATGGAGTAATTAGAGAAAATGGTCAAAAATATCTTATTTTTAAATGTTTAACAATATGCTCTTAAAATTGTAATTGTAAAAACGTCGTATAAACAAGCACCACGAACCGTGCAAGGTGCTTGGTGTGTGGTGTGTGTTTTCTGGTGCACCACGCACCATGTGTGGTGCTTGGTGTGAGGTGCTTCTTGCGACTGAACTTTGAATGAGTCGAATCTTTTGATTCCTCGCTCCGATTTTGTCAATGTCTATTTTTTTTAAATAGTGTATTTTCGTGAGATCTAACCGTTGAAAAGCTGTTGATGTACAAAAATAACCTTGAAATTATACATGATATTTCCATTTATGTAAAACGGAGAAAATGTTCTATATTCCAAAATGTGTTGTTTATTCAAATTGATTGAGAGATTTCGTATACTTTTAGTCAAGACTGGTGGTGATAAATTTAACGAATTACAAATTAGAGTGTTTTATATGAAGTTATGAGTGGTCAGCGTAGGTTTAAAAGTTAAAATCAACGAAAACGTCAAAATTGAAGGTCTTAGAGGCCGGATAAAATTATGTTGCTTTGCTTTTCGGAAAAACCATTGAAACATAGCAAAAGTCACCGATGAAGTCGCGATTGTGGAGAATGTACCAGATAAAGAAACTGAAATTGCTAGGCATTTGAAAGACTATTCATGCGTGAAAGCTCCGACGAACAAGGATTATCTCCGAATTACTATCGAGACTTCTATGGCCGGCCGAAGATAAGCCGCGACATGTAGTTTGAAAAATAATTTAACGAAAGGATATCAGGAAAATACGATCAATCAAATAAAAAGATGGTCACATAAATTATATGTAGTAGATACGAAGTATAATATAATTTATCCGTCTAAAAAAACTGTCGAACTTATTATTTTTATTTGTCCAAAATTATTGTCTTTACTCTAAATAAAAACAAAATATTAATTGTTTTTGTTTTTTCATTAAAAATTTAACCTTAAATATAATAATTAACTTATTAGTTACTAAGGCAAATTAAATAATTTAAACCTAAGACTACTTGTATCGGGAGCAAGTGACGGGTCACTTGGTGATGTGGCGGAGAAGAAACGTCGGAATCCGGCGTAACAGGTCGTTACTTGGTGGCGTTTCTTTGGCGTCAGTTGGAAAGAGACGGGAGAAGAAACATGTGTTTCTTTTTTTTTATTAATTTAAAAATATTATTGTTATTTCGTTTTAATACTTACCCAATCATATTTTTTTTTTGGTAAGCAAGGAAACCCTCCTATGAAGGAGCACATTGGCTCCCCATAGAAGGTAAAACCTAGGGTAATCAAGCCTCCCGAGCGCGAGACCTGATACCTGATGAATTACGCATTATGCGCACCCTCTAGTCACACTCCCCTTTTGAACAATTTAGCATATCCAAGGATTTTGAACCCGGGTGGTGTGCTTCATTGGGACCCAATCATATTTTAACACATCATCACAATACTCCTAACCAACACAAAAAGAAAACACCACCATTGCTCCACCCAAAAAAGAAACATGTCCTACTAATAAAAAAATGCAAATGGTAAGAAACACGAAACGCCACCTAGCGTTACAAATGGTTAAAAAGTAAAACATGAAATTTTTTTTATGGGACTGAAGAGTAGTAAAATAAACAAATAAAATTACAAGGGAAATTACAAGTCATAACATAAACACCAAACTATTCGTTCTTTATGCAGGAAGCATCAATCATTCAGTTTTTCCAATCAAGGTTAAACTCTTAAGTATTTGAATCGTTCACTTTTAAATGCATTCTTAACATATCTTAATCATGTACTGTAGTTTAACTTGGGGATTTCGACATTCTTGATGTAATGATTCAGTTAACCTTGCTAAATCTATTAAATTTGATTTTAATTTACAGATTTTGCAGATTCTTTCGGTATTTCTGTTAGTAATTGCACAATGGAAGTTGTTTCTAATCGCCTCACAAACATTTGCAGTCACAGGTAATATTAATTTTTTTAACTCTTCATATTTGTTTGGGGAGGTGATTCCAAGTACACCACTTTTTAATTTATGTACACTTTTGTCTCATAAATTGACAGTTTTACCCCTACATTAATCTAGGTACTTGAACTTATAATATTATTTTAAGTATAATTAAGGGTATAATAGTAAGCTAGGTGTAGATGAATCAAAAAGCGGTGTGATCACCTCCCATTTGTTTAGGTTTAGCTGCCCTTTTATTACTTATTAATAAATAATAATTAGGATTAATATTAGTATTTTAAAAGATCTTTTTATTAGCTATTTCAGTTTTGTTGGTGTATATTTATATGTTTATATAATGCTGTTAAATATGGTACAAATCAAGGTTGCAAAAGACGCGAGACGGGGTCGAGACGGTCGGGTCCTAAAAGGGTCGAGACGGTCGAGACGGGGTCGAGACGGAGGTCTAGACGGATGTTGACTAACGTTGACTTTTAAATAAAAATGTTATATATTATATATATATTGTACATTACATTATTCCAAACATAAGCATTTCACACATGTTTAAATACTTCAACATTTCAAACATAAAAAAAGAAACCCTAAGTAATAGCACAACGTTTAATATTAAAAAAAAAAAAAAAAAAAAAAAAAAAACTTGAAAAAAATCAGAAAAACCCGTTTTTTCCCGTCTCGGACCGTGTTTGACCGTCTTTTGACCGTTTTTTGGCCGATTTCCGTTTTTTCAAACGTTTTATGTATAAACGGGACGGGGCACTCCAAAATCCGTCTACACCCCCGTTTTTTCCGTTTTTTACAACACTGGTACAAATTGTAAATGACCTAAACTTAACTATACAATTATATACTTGCAATATGATGCAACTACACAAGCTAAGCATACTCTTGGGAATTTTTATTGTGTAATTATAGGGCAACCATGAAGTCCATGAACAGTTCTGATAGTATGTTTATGGCATAAACAGAACCATACTATAAACAGAACCATACTGATAGTTTGATACTGGAGTGGCCTAAATGTTCGTTTGTGAAAGGATTTTTAGTCTAACATATTCAATACTTAGTTAGCCTATCGATACATCAATGTGATGTATTGATTTAATTTGTCAAGTCAACTGCAGTCAACAAAGTCTAGGGGTTACTTAGTCATTCTTTAAACTGTTCAAGGGTGTAATGTGAAAAGTTCTAATTTTCTGTTAGTGGTTAATAACGGATTAAGTTGTTAACCGTTTGCTAGTTACTGTAGTATAAGTATCTAGGGTTAGATTGGGGTTTTCTGATTCAATGTATTTTACTCTCAATTCTCTTGTAATTCATTTTCATATTGTGATGACCCGAAAATTTTCGACCAAATTTAAACTTAATCTTATATGATTTCGATACGATAAGCAAAGTCTGTTAAACTGAATCTCAAAATTCTTGAACTATTCAATTACCTTTCGTTTATTCACGATGATGCACGAATAATTATATGTAAATAGATACATATACTATAACTTGAAAACGTAACTAAGTGTTGGGTATATGATACTGTGCATTAATCTTATTTGATTGATTACCTGATTGATATATTTAACTACGGAGTTAAAAGATTATGCCAAACGATTCAAGTAAAAGACATTTACTGAGTCTCTTAAGGATTATGATATCATTACGGGTCTCTATTGAGAGGTCCACGTTGATTTGAGAAATTATTCATTTTTAACGGTATTCGGAACAAATGATAAAGTGTTTGTTTAAATAACGTAACTTGGACACATACAATAATAAGGAATATTAACTGTTGGAATTAGATATATGAATAACCTGTGTTATGTATTTTAAAAACGTGTTTATTAAATATTGAATATATATATTTAAATATAATATTAACTTGGTCATAAAACAATCTGTTATTATATATAATAACAAATAACGAGACGATGATTTATAGAAGTAAATGACCAAAATACTCGAAAGTTTAAGATATACTTTGAGTGGTATAGTTTAGGAATAATTTAAGACTATATTTTGACAAAGGTACGAGTCGCGAAACGTAATGTACAAGTTTTCTCAACGTACGAAGGGACACTCGAAAAACCGGAACCGGGACATAAGTCGAGTGATGACGTACGACTTATCGGAACAAAAATTACAAGTCAACTATGCATGTGAATTTAATATAATATATAATTAATTATTTAAATTAAATATATTATATATATTATATTAAATTATGTCGACAAACAAAATTACAAAAAATATGTGAGCTGGATCTGACGGCCATGCGATCGCATGGCAAATAGGCATAAAACCCATGCGATCGCATGGGCATCAGAATCAGGCCACATCTATAAATTCGAGCGATTTCATTTCATTTCAGCACACATATCTACTATCTATCTCTGTATTATTATTATTTCTATTATTATTATTATTATTATTATTATTATTATTATTATTATTATTATTATTATTATTATTATTATTAAGATTAATATTATTATTAATATTATTAATTAGTATTATACATAAAATACTACGACGAGGTTATGAGCGTGTCACTTTCAAAATGGTTTTCAAGCGGGATAGAGCTAAGGAAATTATGGGTTATTGCCAAGGAGGTTATGGGTAATGTTCGGGGGTATATTTGTGAGTCAAACCTAGTGTTTATCATCTCTGTTGCGTCTACGTACTTTTCTGAAATATTGTATCACAATATTGATACGTTGAGATCTACGATTATTTGGTAATCCGAGTTTCGGTCACATTACGATGAACAACTTTATGTGCTGCTAAGGTGAGTTTCATATGATCCCTTTTACTCTCTACATTTTTGGGCTGAGAATACATGCAAATGCTTTATTAACCGATATACAATATTTATATGCGTGAGTTTCATTTACTCCCTTTTTAATTGCTTTTGCAATCTATATTTTTGGGCTGAGAATACATGCAATTTATTTTAAACGCAATGGATACAAGTACATACTAAATTCTACACTGAGTTTAAACCGAAAATCCCTTAGCTTTGGTAACTAGTAACTGCCAGTTATAAGAACTGGTGGGCGCGAGTAGTAGTATATGGATCCATAGGGCTTGATATCCCCGTCCGAGCTAGAGCACTAGCCTTTTAACGGACGTATGCTATTTGAGAAGCATACACGTTGGTTTGCGTGTATTATTAAGATGATTATACAAAGGGTATAAATTATATATACGTTAAGTTTAGTTACCAGGGTGCTCAATTTCGTAGAATATTTTGATAAACGTTTCTGGATGAAACAACTGAAATCTTGTTATCCACTTTTATATGCAGATTATGCGAAACACTAAAACTATGAACTCACCAACCTTTGTGTTGACACTTGTTAGCATGTTTATTCTCAGGTTCCCTAGAAGTCTTCCGCTGTTTGCTTATATGATAGACAAGCTATGTGCATGGAATCTTACATGGCATATTTTTCAAGAAAACGTTGCATTCACCAATTCATCACCATGTACCTTATTTAGACTGCATTGTCAATGGAAGTACTATTGTAAACTATTATATAAGGTGATTGTTTATATGTAGAAATCATCAGATGTCGAAAACCTTTGATTTAATATTCATTTATGGTGTGCCTTTTCAAAAGAATGCAATGTTTATAAAACGTATCATATAGAGGTCAAATACCTCGCAATGAAATCAATGAATGACGTATTCGGCCAAATGGATTTGGAGCGATCGTCACAGTTGGTATCAGAGCGTTGGTCCTAGTGAACCAGGTCTTGCATAAGTGTGTCTAACTGATAGTTGTTAGGATGCATTAGTAAGTCTGGACTTCGACCGTGTCTGCATGTCAAAAGTTTTGCTTATCATTTTTTGTTGGAAATTACCTGCTTATCATTCCTAGTCTAGACACGTTTTACTGCATTGATTGCATGAATAGTGTATAGACAAAATTCATATCTTAGCGTATCTGTTACTATAAACTTTTCCTGACATCTTCCAAAAATTTCTCCGTGATTTATGGAATTTGGTATTATATATACATATGTAAATTATGTATTGAAGAATACCAAACTAAATTCTATAATCTAATTCATATAAAAAAAATCATCTCCCTAATTATACAAGATGGATCCCGTATCTAGTTCAAATTCCTTAAACTCTGACAGCTATTCCGATATGGATATTCACCTGAACTCTGAAGAAAGTGTAACCGGAATGGATCAACCAATTAGCCATCATCTATTCTGGATGAATTGGGGATGGGTTCGTAGCCTACTTAATTATTGGAGACAAGAAGAAGGCGATCCCTTCCATCCACCACATTGCCCTCTTGGCGAAGAACCTGAAGCACTTACCGGCGAACCTGTTCGTAATACCATTTTCTCTCTCATCTCCAGAATATCTCGTCATGATCATATACTCTCTCAAATTCTGGATCTTATTCATCCGCTCGTCCGAACCGCCAATCATCCCGGTATAGTAGAAGAAGTCAACGAGCTTCGCGCTCGGGTAGTGGCTTTGGAGAATATGGTGCAAAGGTTACAAGCACCAGCAGAATCTCCGGCAACAACAGTACCACCGACAACAACACCAACAGTACCATTACCACCACCAACAACATCCGCATCGCAAACCTCAACTTCACAATCTGTTCCACGAGCATCAACGTCATACGCACCGTAGTTACCAAGAAATACCAGCAACAATAACCGATGAAGTATTAACTCATTTCCCCTGAAGAAATTTTATGTATATTTAATATATATGAATTTTGAAATCAAAATAAATCTTTTCGTACTAAGCTATTACATGTGAATCTTAACTGGTAGGTACTACTCGGTTAGTTCATATTACTAATATGCAATGATGTACATCCTTCCTTAACAACTTAACCATTGTTAACTACAATATCTGTTTCAACTCAATGTATTCCATTTCATAATAAAACAAGTGTATTAATCAATTATATAATTGATTTTACATTTTCAATTTCGATATACTCAAAACCTTCCAGAAAACATCATCTGTACCTTGTAAGGTTCACAAAAATTCCACGAGCATCAACATTCTTCACCGAGGAATATCAACAAGAATAAATAATGAAGTATTGATTTCACTAGTGAAAAACTCCGCAAAGATTATGTAATCTTTAATGTTTTAGAGATTAATCATTTCTAAGTCAAGCCGAAAATCAAATGAGCTTAATATGATATTAACTCATCAAATCTGTATTACATCTGAAGAAAATATACATACATATATTTTCATAAAGACGGTAATAAAAATTCTTTTGTACAAAATATTACTTGTGAAATCTTTAACGGGTAGGTAATTCTCGGGAAATATTTAAGTTCACAATTAATATGTTACACTGTACATTCTTCAACTTTGATTCAAAAATTATTAACTATGCTCACAGCGATATACAATCGTTTCCATACAAATTCAATTACATATTCTGATATTGACGGATCAGAATCCAAGTCAAGATTTAACGGGTGACATCATTCTTAGATCTCTACATCTTTCAAAGCTATACTTTGACTTCAAAAATGTGAAAGATCCTTTAGCATTGTTATTACTGAAAATAACCTTGCAATTCCTTTCCAAAAGTATCCAGTATTATCAACCGTTCAACCAGTCAACGACGACCTTTCAGACTTGTAACTTTGGCATATACATTTTTGTTACTGGGGAACCTTTCATGTTCCACCACATTAGCAGTAAATTTACCAACAACTTCATTGATCTTTGACCTTCCGAAAAATCCTTATACTCATTGAAACCGTATCATGTACTCATCCACATCTTGTAACGGCAATTGCCATACCAACTATCAGGAATTAGCAATCAGTATTTTGAAATCTTGTAGCACGTCTACGCCAACAGTTATATGTGTACATATGACATCTACCTCTTGGACTTACATACTTTGAATGTGAAGTTTCCGAAAAACACCCCAAACTACGAAACTAGTTCTCCGAATTTTGGAAAAATGTTGATGAAGCAGCAAAAACTGTAAACGACCTTAACAGTCAAAAGTTTGATGATAAAGAATAGTATGGTGGTAAAGCTGAGAAAAAGAGAAAGTTTGGAACTGGAAAACGGATTGAGCAAAGTATGAAAGAGGCTGTGGATAAATCACAAGGACGAAACCTGTCTTCAAAGAATCCAAATGATTCAGTATCTGTTGAAGCCATTAACGAATACCTTGCTTCCGAATCTAAACCCTTGCGGACAATATTCTTCATCATCCTCTGATATTAGAAATTCTAAGATATCATCGTATCTTTCATTATAAATATCCTCCATATTTTTGGAGATAATTTCATAATCATTCTTATCGAAAATCAATTTTCTCTTTACGATATCTGTGTTACACCATAAAAGAAACTATTTTAGTTTCTAAATTCTGAAACTTTCAAGTTTAAAATATAAATGTTTTGAAGTAATGTTGGGAATTGAAGCATGAGTTAATATAATATAATGACACTTGATCAACGTGATTATATTACAGTAAGTCATGCTGAGTTTCTAATGGAACGTGATAAAGGTTCACATATCATACCCTCATCATGAACCATGTTACATAACTCTTTCATTCTATATAATCTCTAAAAATATCAAGAAAATATTTTCTTAATGATTCGGTCTTTTTTGAGGTATTCTGGTAATTTGACAAGTCAGATTGTGCTATTACCATTTCTTTCTTAGAACATTAGTTATGTTCATCTGAAACTTCATACCTACGAATTCTGGACCATTATCCGCTTGACTTAAGGTCGGGAAGAGAAAACGAAAGCATGAAGCTCCGAAATATAATGGAGAATATAAAGCCCGATAACAACCCCGAAATTACAAACTGTGTATATCAATGCGTATAGCAATATAAAGACACGAGAGAATGAAAAACACTATAACCCTAAGGTAATAGTAGAAGAAAATAACTTCCTCTGGTGGCAGATGAAAAAGAAGAATGAAGGATACGATAGCCAGGAAAATATCAAGAATCAGAACTGGATGAAGCATTTCACAATCTTTTGAAAGTATGAAATGAGGAAGAAGATGTAGGAGTAGTGAAAATAATGAAACGGAAGAGGTCAATTTATAGCAAAATATCGGACGCAGCAATAGAGGTAGATTACGCATTTAATCAAAGAAAATCCTAATTTCCACAAATTCCGAAAAAAATCAAATCTTATTTAAATTATGAAGATTTTCTATTCCTTAAAATCTGTAAATCAATCGTTACTACATCAAGAGATAAGACGAATCTCTATTCTCCATTTCACTTGATTACTATAACTTCTCTCATACGCTTCGAGTAATTGGATTGTGTTATCCATATTATTCAACGGTGATAAAACTCTAATTATCAACTCATATACGTCATGAAAACATTTTTATTGTTAGCCATGACGACCTCACTCAAATTTTGGGACGAAATTTCTTTAACGGGTCGGTACTGTGATGACCCGAAAATTTTCGACCAAATTTAAACTTAATCTTATATGATTTCGATACGATAAGCAAAGTCTGTTAAACTGAATCTCAAAATTCTTGAACTATTCAATTACCTTTCGTTTATTCACGATGATGCACGAATAATTATATGTAAATAGATACATATACTATAACTTGAAAACGTAACTAAGTGTTGGGTATATGATACTGTGCATTAATCTTATTTGATTGATTACCTGATTGATATATTTAACTACGGAGTTAAAAGATTATGCCAAACGATTCAAGTAAAAGACATTTACTGAGTCTCTTAAGGATTATGATATCATTACGGGTCTCTATTGAGAGGTCCACGTTGATTTGAGAAATTATTCATTTTTAACGGTATTCGGAACAAATGATAAAGTGTTTGTTTAAATAACGTAACTTGGACACATACAATAATAAGGAATATTAACTGTTGGAATTAGATATATGAATAACCTGTGTTATGTATTTTAAAAACGTGTTTATTAAATATTGAATATATATATTTAAATATAATATTAACTTGGTCATAAAACAATCTGTTATTATATATAATAACAAATAACGAGACGATGATTTATAGAAGTAAATGACCAAAATACTCGAAAGTTTAAGATATACTTTGAGTGGTATAGTTTAGGAATAATTTAAGACTATATTTTGACAAAGGTACGAGTCGCGAAACGTAATGTACAAGTTTTCTCAACGTACGAAGGGACACTCGAAAAACCGGAACCGGGACATAAGTCGAGTGATGACGTACGACTTATCGGAACAAAAATTACAAGTCAACTATGCATGTGAATTTAATATAATATATAATTAATTATTTAAATTAAATATATTATATATATTATATTAAATTATGTCGACAAACAAAATTACAAAAAATATGTGAGCTGGATCTGACGGCCATGCGATCGCATGGCAAATAGGCATAAAACCCATGCGATCGCATGGGCATCAGAATCAGGCCACATCTATAAATTCGAGCGATTTCATTTCATTTCAGCACACATATCTACTATCTATCTCTGTATTATTATTATTTCTATTATTATTATTATTATTATTATTATTATTATTATTATTATTATTATTATTATTATTATTATTATTATTATTATTATTATTATTATTATTATTATTATTATTATTATTATTATTATTATTATTATTATTATTATTATTATTATTATTATTATTATTATTATTATTATTATTATTATTATTATTATTATTATTATTATTATTATTATTATTATTATTATTATTATTATTATTATTATTATTATTATTATTATTATTATTATTATTATTATTATTATTATTATTATTATTATTATTATTATTATTATTATTATTATTATTATTATTATTATTATTATTATTATTATTATTATTATTATTATTATTATTATTATTATTATTATTATTATTATTATTATTATTATTATTATTATTATTATTATTATTATTATTATTATTATTATTATTATTATTATTATTATTATTATTATTATTATTATTATTATTATTATTATTATTATTATTATTATTATTATTATTATTATTATTATTATTATTATTATTATTATTATTATTATTAATTAGTATTATACATAAAATACTACGACGAGGTTATGAGCGTGTCACTTTCAAAATGGTTTTCAAGCGGGATAGAGCTAAGGAAATTATGGGTTATTGCCAAGGAGGTTATGGGTAATGTTCGGGGGTATATTTGTGAGTCAAACCTAGTGTTTATCATCTCTGTTGCGTCTACGTACTTTTCTGAAATATTGTATCACAATATTGATACGTTGAGATCTACGATTATTTGGTAATCCGAGTTTCGGTCACATTACGATGAACAACTTTATGTGCTGCTAAGGTGAGTTTCATATGATCCCTTTTACTCTCTACATTTTTGGGCTGAGAATACATGCAAATGCTTTATTAACCGATATACAATATTTATATGCGTGAGTTTCATTTACTCCCTTTTTAATTGCTTTTGCAATCTATATTTTTGGGCTGAGAATACATGCAATTTATTTTAAACGCAATGGATACAAGTACATACTAAATTCTACACTGAGTTTAAACCGAAAATCCCTTAGCTTTGGTAACTAGTAACTGCCAGTTATAAGAACTGGTGGGCGCGAGTAGTAGTATATGGATCCATAGGGCTTGATATCCCCGTCCGAGCTAGAGCACTAGCCTTTTAACGGACGTATGCTATTTGAGAAGCATACACGTTGGTTTGCGTGTATTATTAAGATGATTATACAAAGGGTATAAATTATATATACGTTAAGTTTAGTTACCAGGGTGCTCAATTTCGTAGAATATTTTGATAAACGTTTCTGGATGAAACAACTGAAATCTTGTTATCCACTTTTATATGCAGATTATGCGAAACACTAAAACTATGAACTCACCAACCTTTGTGTTGACACTTGTTAGCATGTTTATTCTCAGGTTCCCTAGAAGTCTTTCGCTGTTTGCTTATATGATAGACAAGCTATGTGCATGGAATCTTACATGGCATATTTTTCAAGAAAACGTTGCATTCACCAATTCATCACCATGTACCTTATTTAGACTGCATTGTCAATGGAAGTACTATTGTAAACTATTATATAAGGTGATTGTTTATATGTAGAAATCATCAGATGTCGAAAACCTTTGATTTAATATTCATTTATGGTGTGCCTTTTCAAAAGAATGCAATGTTTATAAAACGTATCATATAGAGGTCAAATACCTCGCAATGAAATCAATGAATGACGTATTCGGCCAAATGGATTTGGAGCGATCGTCACACATATGATTCAATAAAGTTCAGTAAATGTGTCAATTCGATTGTTCTTATTACAACAAGTGATATCAGAGCTGGTGTTGAGTTCACCGGAGACGAAGAACACTGTTTTGATCGGAAAACTAAAGGATGACGAATACGAAGTTTGATCTTGAAAAGTTTGATGGCAAGAATGATTTTGGGCTATGGAGGCTCTAGATGAAAGCTCTTCTGGTACATCAAGGTGTTGCATCTGCATTAGAAGGTGAAGAATCTTTACCTGATACTCTGTCAGAAAAAGAAAAGAAAGATATATTGGAGAAAGCACACAGTACGATCATCTTGTGTCTTGGTGATAGAGTATTACGAGAAATAGGGAAAGAAACTACTGCACAGGCAATTTGGGAAAAGCTTGAAGGTCTGTATATGACCAAATCTTTAGCCAATAGGCTGTACTTAAAGAAAAGGTTATATACATTCCAGATGAACTCAGGAAAAGTGATTGATGATCATGTATATGAGTTCAATAAGATCATTCTTGATCTTGAAAATATTGATGTAACAATAGAAGATGAAGATCAAGCCATTATGTTTCTAGCATCATTACCAGAGTCATATGCACACTTTGTTGATACCATGTTATATGGTAGAGATGCTTTGACAATGGAAGAAGTATTTGCAGCAGTTAACTCTAAGGAGTTGAAAAGAAAGAGTGAACAAAGTTCAGATTCTGGTGATGGTTTGTATGTTAGAGGAAGGTCAGAAAAAAGAGATGTCAAAAAGAGAAATATAAGTGACAGACCTAAATCAAGAAGTAAACCATTGAAGTGCTTTCAATGTCACAAAGAAGGCCATTTTAGAAGAGACTGTCCAGAAAGAAAGAAGAAGACTGATGGTTATCAAAAAGGAGGAAAAAATGTGCAGTCATCTGATACATGGTCTGAAGGTTATGAAAGTGCTGAAGCATTGGTTGTCACAGATAGTAAAGCAACAAAAAGTTGGATATTGGATTCTGGCTGCTCTTTTCATATGACACCCTGCAAAGAGTTGTTTACAGACTATCAAGAAGTTAACAAAGGTACAGTAGTTCTTGGTGATGATACTGCCTGTGAGGTTAAAGGTATTGGTAGGATTACTCTTATGAATGAAAATGGTTGTTGTTATGATTTGTTTGATGTTAGATATATTCCAAACCTTAAGAGAAATTTAATTTCTGTTGGTATGTTGGAAAGTAGAGGTCTTAAGGTTTCAATTGAAAATGGAAAACTTAAGATGAGTAAAGGAGCCATAGTTATTCTGCAGGGGAGTAGAATAGGGAATAACATCTATATGTTTAATGGTACAGCATTGACTAGTGATGCATCTGTTGTAGAGAGTAGGTCAATTGATAATACTATGATTTGGCATAAGAGGATGGGACACATAAGTAGTCAAGGGCTTGTTGAGTTGAATAAGAAACAAGTATTTGGAAAGTTGATACTTAGTGATGTTGAATTCTGTGAACACTGTGTGTTTGGTAAATCACATAGGGTCAAATTTAGTAAAAACAATTATACCACAAAGGGCATTATTGATTATGTGCATTCAGACTTGTGGGGGCCTGCTGGGACTTCATCTCTAGGTGGAGCTAGGTATTTTCTGTCAATTATAGATGATTGTTCAAGAAGGGTTTGGGTATACGTGATAAAACATAAGGATGAAGCTTTTGCCAAGTTTAAAGAATGGAAAGTTCTAGTTGAAAATCAAACTGGAAGAAGAGTTAAAAAGTTAAGAACTGATAATGGCTTAGAATTTTGTAATGGTCAATTCAATGGATATTGTAAAGAAAATGGTATAGCAAGGCATTTGACAGTTCCTGGTACTCCACAGCAGAATGGTTTAGCTGAAAGGATGAATAGAACATTACTCAATAAAGTAAGGTGCATGTTATCAGAATCTGGTTTACCTCATATGTTTTGGGCAGAAGCTGTTACCACAGCTGCATACTTGATTAATAGGTCTCCTTCCACTGCTATAGAGTTAAAGACACCTATGGAAGTATGGACAGGGAAAGCTGTAAGCTATGATCATTTGAGAATATTTGGTTGTGTTTGTTATGCACATGTGAATCAGGGTAAATTAGATCCTAGAGCAATAAAGTGTATTTTCTTAGGATATCCTGAAGGTGTCAAAGGTTATAGGCTTTGGAAATGTGTAGATGAGAAACCAAAAGTGATTGTAAGCAGGGATGTAGTTTTTAATGAAAAGCTAGTGTACAGAGATACCCTTGTAAAGAAAGATGATACAGTAGATAGTTTACCATTGGAGGTGGAGCTTAATGCACCTAAGATGGATAATGATACTGTAGAGTTGACCAGAGATAGTACTGTTGAGCAGAGGTTAAACACAGAGTATAGTGTGGCAAGAAATAGACCTAGAAGGACTATTGTACCTCCTGTTAGGTTTAGGTCTGATAAAGAAGATCTAACAGCATTTGCCTTAGCTGCTGCAGCATTGGAAGATTTAAATGAACCACAAACTTTTGAAGAAGCAATGAGTTCTAAAGAAAAGAGTGAGTGGTATGCAGGAATGAAAGAGGAGATGAGTTCTTTAGATAAGAATGGTACTTGGGTATTAGTTGATAAGCCAGATGGTCAAAAGCTTGTGGGTAGTAAGTGGATATACAAGTTGAAAGAAGGAATTCCTGGGATTGAGAAACCAAGGTACAAAGCAAGATTGGTAGCAAAGGGGTTTACTCAAAGAGCAGGAATAGATTTCAATGAAATTTTCTCACCTGTGGTTAAACATACTTCAATTAGGGTTATTTTAAATCTCACTGCAGTCAATGATTATGAGTTGGAGCAGCTTGATGTAAAAACTACCTTTTTACATGGAGATTTAGAAGAAAGAATTTACATGGCTCAACCAAAAGGTTTTGAAGTTAAGGGTGAAGAAAACAAGGTTTGTCTTTTAAAGAAAGCTTTATATGGATTGAAACAATCTCCCAGGCAATGGTATATGAAGTTTGACAGTCACATGGTCAACATTGGTTTCCAAAGAAGTGAGTATGATACTTGTGTTTATTTCAAAGAGTTTGAACATAATAAGTTCATATACTTGCTGTTGTATGTGGATGATATGCTAATAGCTTGTCAAGATAAGGCTATGATTAGTGATACAAAAAGAATGTTGAGTAGTGAGTTTGATATGAAAGAATTAGGTCAAGCAAGGAAAATACTGGGAATGGAAATTCATAGAAACAGGAGTAAAAGACTGTTGAAGTTGTCTCAAAGTTCTTATGCTAAGAAGGTGTTAGCTAATTACAGCATGGATCAAAGTAAAATGGTGTTGACTCCTTTAGGGCAGCAGTTCAAATTGTCATTGGATGATTCTCCAAAGACAGTTTATGAAGAAAAAAAGATGTCCAAAGTACCATATGCAAATGCAGTTGGGAGTTTAATGTATTTGATGGTATGCACCAGGCCAGATATTGCATATGCTGTAAGTGTAGTTAGCAGATACTTGTCATGTCCAGGTTTCAATCATTGGGAAGCTGTGAAGTGGATTATGAGATACTTGAAGGGGACTGTTGATGTTGGTTTGATATATGGTAGACAAGGTCAAGTTTTTAAAGATGGTCATGTTCTTGAAGCTTTTACTGATGAAGATTTTAACCTCCCCTCAAACCTAAGTCCATCTAGGCCTAACCTCCAACGATAGTCCGGATCCAACCTTTACCGCCGCCAACTCGGAACTCTCAACCTGGTGGGAGGGCAGGGAGATTTCGATACAAGGCTTCCGGGATCAACTCATCGTGCCAGGGTCCCCCTCGAACGAGAGCTGGGTCCACTCATCGCTGCTCAAGACCGAGGGGTGCGCCACGTCGCTGCGTGTGCTCAGGGGTGCGCCCTACTGCGCCGTCCACCACATCGGGGCTATAGCCTAGCTCTGATACCACTTGTAAAGAAAGATGTCCAAAGTACCATATGCAAATGCAGTTGGGAGTTTAATGTATTTGATGGTATGCACCAAGCCAGATATTGCATATGCTGTAAGTGTAGTTAGCAGATACTTGTCTTGTCATGTCCAGGTTTCAATCATTGGGATGCTGTGAAGTGGATTATGAGATACTTGAAGGGGACTGTTGATGTTGGTTTGATATATGGTAGACAAGGTCAAGTTTTTGAAGATGGTCATATTCTTGAAGGTTTTACTGATGCAGATTTTGCAAAAGATAAAGATAATGGCAGATCAATAACTGGGTACTTGTTTAGTTTATATGGTGCTGCAGTAAGTTGGAAGTCATGTTTACAACATGTAGTTGCTCTTTCTACTACTGAAGCAGAGTACATTGCACTTGTAGAAGCCATAAAAGAGTCAATTTGGCTGAATGGTTTGTTGACAGAGCTAGGAGTGGTCATAAATGTCCCAGTTGTGAATTGTGATAGCCAAAGTGCAATACACTTGTCTAAAAATCAAGTGTTTCATGAGAGAACTAAGCACATTAATGTTAGGCTGCATTTCATCAGGAAAGTTATTAAAGATGGTGAAGTTGTTGTGGAAAAAATTGATACTTTGAATAATGCAGCTGACATGTTAACGAAGTCATTACCAATTGAGAAGTTTAAGAAGTGTTTGAATGCAGTAAGTATTGGAGTTGATGAGTCAATCCTTATTGACAAGTAATCAAGGTGGAGATTGTGATGTATTGATTTAATTTGTCAAGTCAACTGCAGTCAACAAAGTCTATGGGTTACTTAGTCATTCTTTAAACTGTTCAAGGGTGTAATGTGAAAAGTTCTTATTTTCTGTTAGTGGTTAATAACGGATTAAGTTGTTAACCGTTTGCTAGTTACTGTAGTATAAGTATCTAGGGTTAGAATTGGGGTTTTCTGATTCAATGTATTTTACTCTCAATTCTCTTGTAATTCATTTTCATATGATTCAATAAAGTTCAGTAAATGTGTCAATTCGATTGTTCTTATTACAACAAAGGTTGGAGAACTCAGAACACGGGAAGTACTCGGTCGGAAATTTTTGGGGAGTTCTGGGAGAAGAACTTAGATGTTGACTTAAGTTGACCTTTTAGTTTTTTAAAATAAATATATATGTTCTAATCAACATTGGTCAAAACTCAGCAAAAATTGGTCAAAGTCAAACTTAATCAACATCCGAGTACTGCCTAAAAAGTCCCGACCGAGTACTGCCCGAGTAGTGATTTTTGCAGCCTTGCGTTTATGTAACTAATAATCAAATACGCTCTATTTTTTGTCCAGGAAGTTTGTGGAAATCGGACTGAATTTTTGTCAACTCTGCAACAAATATACCAGACTACGTGAGAGAATTGCCCATGAAGTCACATGTAATGTGTTCCAGATGATATAGCAGAAACTTCCAGGTTTAAAAAACGTTTTAACGAAACAACGATAAAGTATTTTAGCAAACAATTGGTTAACTTCTCAACATGGCAAGAGTTATACGCCGAGTTCGATTTAAGACTCTGTATATACATTATTATGATCGTGAACAAAACACTCCTAATCTAACAAGTTTAAGTGATACCAAATATAATGTAATGGTAGCATCTGTTCAAGGTTTGAAGCAGTGTCTTTATAAATATATTCAACATATCTTGTAAATCGTCCATCTACATTTTATTAGCCATTATAAATATATAATTTATCTATTAAATTATATAAAGGAATTCATGATTGATTAAAAAAACAGTAGATAATGCACTAAACGTTGTGTGCCTTTGAAATTCATCAAGCATAATTGCTGTAAAGTAAAGACAATACAACTCAATATATGTGTCCATCTTATCTTATTACATATAAACTACCAAACATTTTCATTCCAATTTAAGAATCCCATTTACTTAAGCATATTTAACCAAAGCGTTCTTAGTCATTACTCATTAGAGTAATATTAAGTAATTCCAATATATCCTTGTTGTACTTGTTTTAAGTCGATAATCAAAGGGACCGACGTAGATAAAATGTCACCTATAGGTGTGAAATTGCAAATTGAAGATCATCATGTACATGATTTCCTTCAACTCACTTCTTTGGTAGTTTTTTTAAACATTTGATAATAAGCGCTGGTGCACGTATATTTGTTTGTTTCTTGAATATCTAACTTCTACTATATAGTTTTGCCATCTTCCTTACAAATATACAAAAACTAATGATATATTGTAGTGTAGACATTGAAATGTGACATGATTCTCAGGTGATGATCGATAACGGGATAGTGCAAGTAACATTATCGAATCCTGAGGGCATTGTCACTGGTATACGATACAATGGACTTGATAATGTTCTTGAGGTTCTTAACAATGAAAGTGACAGAGGGTTAGTTGCATCATTAACAAACTCTTTATGTTTTTATTATATTGTTATATCCTTAGTTAGTAGATGAATTATTACACACTAAATTTGTTCATATTTAAGCTACTTTTTACTTGTCTTTTTGAAATAATTATAAATGTAGGTATTGGGATGTTGTTTGGAGTGCTTTAGATGGCTCGGGGAAAACAGGAGTTTTTGAAGTGTATGTTCTTTACATTTCATTAAAATTTATGCACAGATTATTTGAATATATACATACACAATCAATATATATATTTATTTCCTAGTTTAGTAGTACGTATATTAGTATATAAAAATGACATGCATAATGTTATATTCACTTAAATCTCATTAGCAACATATCTTGTTGAGGTGATTAAGAAAAACTGTTAGAAACGTTATGAAATACAACATATCTTGTGTACATCTGTGTAAATATAATTTTCTTATTAAATAGCCTGAACAAAAAAAAGTTTATCCGTTTAACATGTAATAAAATAGTGAAAAAGGCAACATTTCACAACTAATTTCCACAAAAAAAAAATGTCAAACTTTTTGAAAAGGAAAGTCAACGTGTTATGTAACACTGCATAAAAGCTCAAAAAGTCATCAACTCGCTGAAACAAGTCAAACTTTGCAGAAAATGTCAAAGTATTTTTTTTTTAAAAGTCAAACTCATAAAAAGAAAACATATAGGAGTATAAGCAAAGACAAATAGACAATTCTGAAAATATAAAAATAAAGTAATCTCAAACTAGATATATTAAGTAACAGAAATGAAATATAGCTAAAGTTATTTCCCAAATAACAGGATCAAAGCAACAAGTTTCAAGGTTGTTGTAGAAAGTGAAGAACTGGTTGAGGTTTCATTTTCTAAAACATGGGATCCTTCCCTAAAAGGAAAGTTTGTTCCTTTAAACATAGACAAAAGGTTCGTTGGCATCATAAATTCATAATTATATTTAGTACAAATTATCATTTGAAATCATCATAACATATTAACATCACTCGGTCACATTAGGTTCATTTTGCTTCGTGGTTGCTCTGGTTTTTATACCTACGCCATTTATGAACACTTGGGTTCACAAGAATGGCAAGCTTTTAGTCTAGGTGAAACACGGGTCGCGTTCAAGCTCCGAAAAGACAAGTAAATTCTCTATCACTACATGTACAGTTTAAGATATGTTACAAATAGAACACATTTATATTATGCACTTAAAATGTGTTACGTTTGCAAAGGTTTCACTATATGGCGGTAGACGATGATAGGAAACGATACATGCCACTGCCAGATGATCGGCAGTCCGGAAGAGGCCAACCGCTTGCATACCCTGAAGCTGTTTTATTGGTCAACCCAGTTGAACCTGAGTTTAAAGGAGAGGTAATCTAACATTCTAACTATATACTACTCCCTCCGTCCGAGATTAATTGTCCACAGACAAAAATCATACAATTTAAGAAAAACTGACTGTCACATGTACCTTTTCTGTACTTTTTCTTTACTTTACAGTTTTACCCTCAATCAATTAATTAGAATACCCTGTTACTTTTATAATTTAGTTAATTGATTAGGGACAATATGGTAAACTTGACTAAATTTACTTTCCATGTTTAGCAGTGGACAATTAATCTGAGACATCCCGAAATGGAATAGTGGACGATTAATGTGGGACAGAGGGAGTACTTACTAAGGTCAACAACAAACAAAGAATCTTTATAAAATAAGATCAGTCACTGTCCTTGTGAAAAAGCATGTGGGCCCCACTACTTTTATTTCGTGTACCTTCTGTTTTGGTTGTTGAACATTTGGTATTTTTGTGGAGTATATTTGCGGGTATTGTTTAATTATGATAGATTGATAATGTTCACTTACCGGATTAGTGAAAGGGTTGATGTTGTTGTGACGCTTATGTAGTAATATGTGATAAGTTTAGTGAAAAGTGTTAAGATATGAAGTAGTCTTATGTATCGTGAAGGCTTTATTTCGATTCTTAATGATTTTGCCTAGGTGGATGATAAATATCAATATACTTGTGAGAACAGAAATCTAATGGTACATGGTTGGATATCAGAGGACCCTTCCATAGGATTTTGGCAGATAACACCTAGTGACGAGTTTCGAACAGGTGGGCCCCTCAAACAAAATCTTTGTTCGCATGTGGGTCCCACTTGCTTAGCTGTAAGTTACTCAATTCAGCCATACTGTCAGTATATCGACCAATACATATGTTGAAAGACAAACATCTCGCATGTATATGTGTGTTTGATCATGATGTTTTGAGTTTCTAATGTTACGAATAGGTTTTTGTTGGTGCTCATTATGCGGGGGATGATTTGATTCCGAAATTTGCTCAAGGAGAGCCATGGAAGAAGGTGTTTGGACCAGTTTTTATTTATCTAAATTCAGTGATGGATGGTCAAGATCCCCTTACGCTTTGGGATGATGCTAAAAGGCAGGTACGATAAGATAACCAAAGTTAATTGTTGTTTCAACGTTATCTATTCTTGTATCAAAGATGTTAGTTTGACTTAAATTTATATTTCGTATCAGAGAATGGTTGAAACGAGCAGTTGGCCTTATAACTTTCCATCATCAGACGATTTTCCAAAATCAAATCAACGAAGCAACATTTATGGAAAATTACTAGTTCGTGATAGGTAATTAACGATATACGTAGTACTAATTACTCTAGACGGTGTTCCTTTAAAAAAAAGATCTCTTAAAGTTTTTTTTAATTTTAGATTCGTCAACAAAAACGATATGCCAATAAATGGCGCGTACGTTGGTTTAGCTTTACCAGGCGAAGTTGGGTCATGGCAACGAGAATGCAAAGATTATCAATTTTGGACGAAAACAGATGAAAATGGAGTATTCTCGATTACTAATATCAGAACGGGCATCTACAATTTATATGGTTGGGTCGAAGGGTTTATTGGTGACTATCGAAATGAAACTGCAATAACCATCACTGCAGGTAGAGTATAAAGTACAGATTTTATATCATCTTCATTCATTCAACGATATATTTAGGACCTTCGCGGAGCTGATTATTTGTTTTGACACTTAAAAAATACTAGGTTGCAACATTAATGTGGGTACTCTTGTTTATGAACCTCCGCGAAATGGCCCTACGTTGTGGGAAATAGGGATCCCCGATCGATCTGCTGCAGAGTTTTACGTCCCAGATCCTAACCCACAATATGTGAACAAGCTTTTTCTTGATCAACCGCAAAAGTATGTTTGTGTAACATATTATGTGATTTTCATTTTCAATTTTTTTCTTCTTCACGAATACGCCTTTACGCCTTCAAATGGTTGTATCGTATACATTCATACTCATACTGTATAATGTATTTCTAAGCAACGTAACTTATATATCATCTATTGAAATGTTGAAAAATTCTTCACTGAATCTGTTATGGTTCTTTTGGCTTATCTCAGTAAATTTAGGCAATATGGCCTATGGGAGAGGTATGGGGAGTTGTATCCTCAAGGAGACTTGGTGTACACTATCGGAGAGAGTGACTGTAGCAAACATTGGTTTTATGCTCAAGTTCCAAGGTACAAATCTTCTTCGCGTTAGTAAAAAAGGTAAAACTAACCCAGTCCCTCACCGACCGGTCCCGCTAGAAAAATCGTGTAACTCGTGGTTAAAGAGATTCCGGGTGTTGATATTTCCACTTCTAATTTTGATAAATCCACTTCTATCATGTTTTACTGGTTTGTACAGTATAACTAATTAATGCATGAGAATAAGTGGATTTATCAAAATTGCAAGTGCTCATTACTTAGTCCTAAACCTGACTAGTCTGAAAATTGTGCTAAAAACCACAAAAAAATAAAATAAATAATAAATAAATAAAAAACTTGATTTTTTTTCAGCAAAAATAACGAATACTCATATAGAACCGAGGTTATTTTCCAAAGAAAAGCGCCCTCAACAAAGATTACAAAAATACGGGGGAAACGGCGCTCGCACCTAAAAAGCAAACATCTAAACAAAAATTATCTAAAAACGATCCTCCCTAATAACCCAAATACTACACGAAAAAAGGAACGAAATAAACGAAGTACATGAATTTCAATACCTAAAATAACCAATATTATAGTTATGATCCATAGAGTTACTTTAAATAAAAATTGTCATTTGTTCTTCTTTTCACATGTTTATTACATTATCTGAGAACGAGCTTTTTTCATTGCACGATTTATCGTCATTTAGGAAAAAAGAAGACAATTCATATGAAGGAACAACATGGCAGATCAAGTTCAAGCTTGAAAACGTCCAACCGACTACTATATATAAGCTACGAATAGCTCTGGCTGGTGCATCGTTAGCTGAACTACAGGTACACGAAAATAAACATAAACTGCTACAGTAACAAATTGCATAAATAACTACGGAAGGGTGATAGTGTTGAGATCATGATATCCTCACATCATGTTCAAAACTCACTAGCAGTTATATTGAGGTGGTCAGGAAACGATCGAAAACTCAAATTGATGTTTTTCCTGTTAAGATTATCAATTTGTCTACTAATGTTAATTTTTTATGACTCTGTAGGTTCGGGTAAATGATCAAAACAAACCTCGTCCTCTGTTTAAAACAGGACTGATAGGACGGGATAATGCGATTCCAAGACATGGCATTCACGGGCTCTATTGGCTGTACAATGTAGATGTTTCGGGTTCGTTACTCTTAGAAGGAGATAACACGTTTTATTTCACACAACCGCGATCGCAAAGTCCTTTTCAAGCCATCATGTATGATTATATCCGCTTAGAAGGTCCTAATTAACACACACTGTAGTATATTTTTTAAAGTGTAATTTATTTCCAATGGGTGTTTGTAATATAAATAATAATGTTGTTCTTGATTCTTGAATAATATATGTTGTATAAGGTCAACACTTATCAATGTTATCATATATTATGTGCTCTTAGGATTATATTATATTGTTTTTAGAATTTTTGTTTGGAAGGCTATCATTTAACCAAGGTTGGAGAATTCGGATCTTGGGGAGATCTCGTTTGGACTTCTTTAGGGAGATCTCGGCATCTCGGAATAATCTCGGGGAGATCTTGGATGTCGACTTACGTTGACTTTATAGTTTTTTTAATAAAAATATACATAAAAACATAAATATATGTATATTTATATACATTTTACGAGATTTTACAACAATATCCGAGAAATGAGCGAGAAAATCTTAGAAATTACGAATTTTACAAAAAAATCTTACAAATTAGCAAGATAATCCGAAAAATCGCGGCTTTGACTAAGTTTGACCCGTTGACCGAGAAATCTCGGGAGATGAACATCTCGTCTCGGTTTCCTTCTAAAAACGAGATCTCGAGAGATTTACAACACTGCATTTAACACATATATGTATACAGCCAACCTCTCTAAGGCATTTAATCGAAAAGTTGCGCAGCATAGCAAGAATCACTTGTTGCATAATACACACGGATACAAATTCTTACAGTACATACCATTAGACCCAATGATCTAACTACTGTAAAGAAGTAACACTAATTTTAGGTGAAGTCAATAAATTGCCGCTAGGTGAAGTCGATTAATTGCCGTTAAATTGAAGTACACGGCGGGCGGGGGGGGGGGGGGGGGGGGGGGGGTGCGGGGGGTATATGTTGATAATAGCAGCAGAAGAAAAGAGAAAAAAAAAAAAGGAGAGGAGAAAACAAGGAACACGCAGGTATCACCTCGCGAATCGTAAGACAAGTCTCGCTAATCGCAAGGGTGTGCTGGTACGCGAGCTAGTTGGCTGGAACACGAGAAAGCAAGACTAAGGTTTTAATGCAAATGTTCGCAGATTGTGAGAACGATGGTCACAGATTGCAAGAGTCGCCTTGGTCAGCAAGTTTTGCAGATTCTGTTTCCTTTTATGTACACTCCTATGTATTGTAACCCTAGACTAATGTAACACTGTGCATGAAAATTATAATGAAAATTTTCTGGTTTATGCCTATTGACTAAACCCTTTTGCATGCGATTGGAGTTGAGAACCACATAAAATCTTTATGTCGTTTATGATTTATTTATTGTTGTTTGTGATCATCCGTTTGTTGTTGTGGTTTGCGATTGGTGATCAATTACATGTCTTGTTTGTGGTTCATGTATATCGTCGAGAGAATGTGACGAGAGTTGATTGGAAAGATCTAGCCGAAAGTTGGGTCAGTATGGTTTGATTATTACTCCGTATAACACTTACCGGTTTACACGTCTCTATCACAAAGTATATATGTTCTCAATCAACAATTTCATATTCTCTAGCCGTTAATTAATTCGTCCCAGTTATTTCAATTGGACATTTGGACCCAGAGATTTTCATTATTACTACACTATAATTAAAATTAAAGATTAAAGATTAAAGATATAAGATTATGTGAAAACCAAAGTCTTGAAAAGGACCTTTCTCAAAGCTTAAAGCAAACTACTTCCGTATCTACCTAATGCATCTTATGCTTTTTACCAACTCTATAACTATAATCTGTTGAGACTTGAGATGCATTCTGTAAATTATTATATCTGAATTCACATACTTTTTGATATTGAAGATAACTTGATAGGCAGAAAATTGATCGTGCCGAGAAAGGATCAAATGGCAACGAAGGGAGTGAAGATGCATTTCCGAAAACACCATGTACGTAGACAGATACTGCACACATTTATCTGACCGCAAGTTTAATTTTTTTTTGGCTAAAATGTTTTAAAATGTAGGTGGTTATCGATAATGGCATTATACAACTCACACTTACAAATCCAGGAGGATATGTTACAAGCGTAAAGTACAACGACTTGGACAATTTGCTTGAAAGCCATAATGATGAATCTGATCGAGGGTAATACGGCGTCCTGAATTTATGATTCTTTTGATCGCAACGGGTGGTTTAGTTCCCCTCGGGTGATCCCAATCGCTGTTCAAAAAGAGTTTACCCGTTCAACTAGCCATAGTTTTGCTTGCAGTACCTGTTAGAATTAGTTGTAGATTTAGAAGTTGATTAATTTTAGTTTTGATGTAATATAGTGTTTAAATATAGTTGAGGGGATGTTTTAATAATATGAGTAGTATGATGATGGACTTCTTATTTTAGAAAGGAAATTGAGTTTTATTGATTACTTGTTAAGTTTTTGTTGTTATATCCATCTAGGACCACCATAAGCCTATTTATAGGCATATTAGGTCGGTGATTACATGCTTCAACATGTTCTGATATTTTGACTACAATCCTTCTATTATTTTCTAGTTACTTCCTTCTAAAATATCTAACACCATCACTAAGCATTAATTTTATATTAGTCTATACTAGATTAGTCTAGAAAAATATTATTATTTTAACACTCCTCCTTAATATTTTTCGATGTTACTCCGAGCATGTTACGTAGGAACTCGAACTTGGGTCTTGGTAGTGCTTTAGTGAAAATGTCTGCAATCTGCTCTTCGGTCTTGCAGTATTTTAATTCAATATCTTTCTTGGCGGAGACTTCTCGTAGAAAGTGATACTTGATGTCAATATGTTTTGTTCTGCCATGAAACACAGGATTCTTAGCCATTGCAATTGCAGACTTGTTGTCGCAGAATATTTGAGTAGCTTCATTTTGTTTTTCGCCCATATCTTCTAGAATTCTTCTTAGCCATATAGCTTGATTAGCTGAGTTTGCAGCTGCGACGTACTCGGCTTCGGCTGACGACTGTGCCACCGTTTCTTGTTTCTTTGATGTCCATGAGAATACACCAGATCCAAGTGTAAATGCATATCCGGATGTACTTCTCATGTCATCCACCGATCCGGCCCAATCACTATCTGTGTATCCCTGAAGCTTCGAGTCTATAGTGGGCTTGTACCATATTCCATAGTCCATGGTACCTTGCAAGTATCTTAGTATTCTTTTAGAAGCTCCATAATGTATTTGAGTAGGGTTTTGCATGTACCTGGATAGTAGACTCGTTGCGTACATGATATCTGGTCTTGTAGCTGTTAGATATAGTAGACTTCCAATGAGACTTCTGAATCTTGAAGCGTCTGCTTTCTCCGATCCATCTTTTTTTCTCATCTTCTCATTTGCAACTAGTGGCGTGGCTACGGTTTTACAACCGTATAGTTTAAACTTTTTCAGGAGATTTTCTGTGTATTTCTTTTGGCATATGAAGATGCCTTCATTTTCTTGACTGATTTCGATGCCAAGAAAATAACGCATTAATCCAAGGTCGCTCATCTCGAACGTTTTCATCATGTCTTCTTTAAACTCTTGTATCATTCTCTCATTGTTTCCCGTATATATAAGATCATCAACATACAAGGAAATAATGAGAGTGTCAGAGTTACCTTGGGTTTTGATGTAGAGTGTGGGCTCACTTTGACTCCTCCTGAATCCTGAACTTGTGAAGTAGCTGTCAATTCGACTGTACCATGCGCGTGGTGCTTGTTTAAGTCCATATAAGGCTTTTTTAAGATTCAGGACTTGGTCTTCTTTTCCTTTCTGAATGAACCCTTGTGGTTGCTCGACGTATATTTCTTCTTCGAGATACCCATTTAGAAAGGCTGATTTTACATCTAGTTGGTAAATCTTCCACCTTCTTTGAGCTGCTAGCGCCACAAGTGCTCTTATAGTATCCAGTCGAGCTACGGGTGCGAATGTTTCATTATAGTCGACTCCTGGTTGTTGTGAGTAGCCTTTAGCTACTAGCCTCGCTTTATGTTTTTGTATAGAACCATCAGGGTTGAGCTTTGTCTTGTAAACCCACTTAACTCCAATTATTTCTTTATTTTCTGGAGGATCAACTAACTCCCATGTGTTGTTTTTCTCGATCATTCTGATTTCTTCGTTCATAGCAGTCACCCATTTTTCATCTTTGGCTGCATCTTCATAGCTTTCAGGTTCTATAGTTGTAAAGTTGCAAGTCTCGTATATCTCTGCTAACGCTTTGACTCTTCCAGGTGTTGACTCTGGACTTGACTCGTCTTGCGCCAAAGGTAATCTTGTTGATGGAGAAGTTGGTGTAGCAGGGCTTGTTTCACCGGTACTTTCTTGTTGTTCAGAATGCTCCAGTTGTAGTGGTTGTTGAGCTGGAGTTTCCATAGATATCTGCGGCAGATATGTTTGTCTTTCAACTTTGTCCTTTTCCCAGTTCCAAGAAGCGTCTTCATCAAACTCCAAGTCTCGGCTGATCACGATGTTATTAGTCTTCAGGTTATAGACTCGGTAGCCTTTAGACTGTGTGCTGTAGCCCAAGAATATTCCTTTTTCTGATTTTTCTTGGAGCTTGTGACGTTTCTCCTTAGGAACGTGGATGTAGCAAATACTCCCAAATACTCGCAGATGTTTCGCTGATGGTTTCTTTCCGCTCCATGCCTCAATAGGAGTCTTGTTTTCGACGGCTTTCGTGGGACATCGATTTAGTATATATACAGCCGTGTATACAGCTTCAGCCCAGAAACTGTTTGGAAGGCCTTTTTCGTGTATCATTGTTTTTGCCATTTCCATTACAGTTCTATTTTTGCGTTCTGAGACGCCATTTTGTTCAGGGGCGTAACCAACAGTGAGTTGGCGTTTAACTCCTTCATCTTCGCAAAATTTATTAAATTGTGTAGAGGTGTATTCTTTCCCTCTATCACTCCTTAGTGTTTTTATATAATGGCCACTACTTTTTTCTACGAAGTTCTTGAACTTCTTGAATATCGTAAATACTTCTGATTTTTCACGCATGAAATAAACCCACGTCATTCTAGAATAGTCATCGATAAAGAGAATAAAGTACCTGTTTTGGTTAAGAGACAGGGTCCTCATTGGTCCACATACGTCAGTGTGTACCAACTCTAGTATACCTTTCGCTCTCCAAGCTTTGTCACGAGGGAAAGGTTTTCGATGTTGCTTGCCCATCATACAGCTTTCACACGTGTCGGTGATCTCTTCTATGTTAGGCAAGTCTCTCATCATATTCTTCTGTTGGAGGATTTTTAGTGCGTGAAAGTTAAAGTGGCCAAATCTTCGATGCCATAGCCATGATTCTTCAACTTGAACTTTCATGGCCGTGTCTCTGATATACTGCCAGCGAAGTGGAAAATTGCGATTTTCCATTGGCACCTCGGCTATTAATTTATAGTTGTTTTTCTTGTCACGGATGACACAACAATCATCCTCGAAGAGTAAAGAGTAGCCGTGCTCCATCATTTGTCCAACACTTAGCAAGTTACTTGCTAAGCTTGGTACTAGAAGAACGTCATTAACAGATCGAGTGGCATTATTAGTTTGAACAGTAATTGTACCTTTGCCTTTAGTGTCAACAAGCGCTCCATTCCCAAGTTTGACGCGGGACTTGACGGACGTGTTGATACTATCAAATAACTTTTCATCTCCTGTCATGTGGTTGCTGCACCCACTGTCGATCAACCAAGTATCGTCCTTCTGTTTATTTGCGACATGGCAGGCATAGAATAGCTGATTTTTGTTCTCCGGTATATCTTCACTTTCTTCCGTGAAGTTAGCTCGATGATTTTGTTTTAAACGGCAATCTTTTTCAAGATGCCCAAATCTTTTGCAGTTACTGCATTGTGGCTTCCCTTTGTGAAAACAATCCTTCTCCAAGTGGTTTGTCCTTTTGCAAATACCACATGGAGGATAGGTTTTTCTTCTCGAATCGAACCCGGTTCTGGGTTTTTCTCCTCCTCTCGAATTTTCTTCAAGATTTCTTTTCCCCCCATTGTTTGATTTTTGAGACCGTAATTTGAGTTTAGACTGAAAGGCACTTTCAAGTGAGTTTTCACTACGCCGACTCAGTCTAGCCTCATATGCTTCAAGAGAGCCAATTAATTCTGGTACCGACAAAGTCTCGATGTCTTTTGACTCTTCGATAGCAGTAATGACATGATCGTATTTTTCTGTCATACTGATAAGTATTTTTTCTACGATCCTTTTGTCACTTATATTATCTCCATAGGCCCTCATTTGATTTACTATTTCTTTGATTCTAGAATAGTAATCTTTAACGGTCTCGGTCTCTTTCATATTTAAATTTTCAAAATCTCTTCTGAGAGTTAGAAGTTTGACGGATCTCACCTTGACATTTCCTTGAAATTCTTCCTGAAGGATCTTCCACGCCTCCTTAGCTGTCGTAGCTCCCATGATTCGTGGAAAGATAGACGGTGTCAAGGCTTGTTGAATGTAGCCTAGAGCGGCAGCATTTCTTACAACATTTTTGTTGTATTTTTCTTGTTCTTCCGCGGACAGAGTTTCGTCGTCTTTTGGATTTGTAAACCCGACTTCGACAATATCCCACAAGCTTTGTGCTTGGAAATATGTCTTCATTCGGATGCTCCAAAAATCATAGTTGTCGCCATCAAAGATGGGGACGGGAATATTGTACGCACCAACGGTAGTCATGATGTATGCGAACGAACGCCCAATATGGCTCTTGATACCACTTGTTAGAATTAGTTGTAGATTTAGAAGTTGATTAATTTTAGTTTTGATGTAATATAGTGTTTAAATATAGTTGAGGGGATGTTTTAATAATATGAGTAGTATGATGATGGACTTCTTATTTTAGAAAGGAAATTGAGTTTTATTGATTACTTGTTAAGTTTTTGTTGTTATATCCATCTAGGACCACCATAAGCCTATTTATAGGCATATTAGGTCAGTGATTACATGCTTCAACATGTTCTGATATTTTGACTACAATCCTTCTATTATTTTCTAGTTACTTCCTTCTAAAATATCTAACACCATCACTAAGCATTAATTTTATATTAGTCTATACTAGATTAGTCTAGAAAAATATTATTATTTTAACAGTACCTTTATCTTTATGTTTTGGCACAAAACTCTCAAAACATATCAATAAAGGTACTGCAAGAGGTCCCAATATCCTCACAAGTGTCTCTAGTTCAAGCCTTACTAGCAACATATTTTGGGATGGCTAGGGAAAGGGTCAGAATCGGTCACGGATTAACCGCTTAGTCCACGTACATTTGAATAAAAATATTTTCTTCTCCGGTAACCTAAACAGAAACCTTTATTCTATTACCCGTTTAGTTTTGTTACCCATAATTAAGTCAGTTATGCTTCTCTTCTAGTATTAGTGAAAGTTCTATTATAAACCTTCCATTACTGTCTTTTGCTAATAGAAATTCTAAATTAACAAAAAGCTTCAACAAAATCAACGCGTAGCTAGCCCTTCTCCATAAACATTTAGGCCACTCTTCAAGAATCATGTCTACTGTTATTGTATCAAAATTTAATTTATATCTCACATGCTGATATTTTGCGTATAGGTACTGGGATCTCGTTTGGAGTCCACCCGGAAGTCCTGGAACAACCGGGACTTTTGAAAGGTAATTCTTTAAATGGACAACGATTTTTGTACCTTTTATAGAAAGTAACGAGTTTCTGAAACGGGTATTGGAATAAAGAATTGTAGGAACAAGTTGTGAAGTTATAATGGAATCAGAGGATCAAGTAGAACTCTCATTTTTAAGAACATGGGATTTTTCTCTTGAGGGAAAGCAAGTCCCTCTACAGATAGACAAAAGGTGATCCATATTTGTTACTTTTTTTACTCTCATGTTGGTTTTAAGAATATAATTGAAGATAGTGACTTTACAAGCTTCCTAGGTTTGTTATTCTTCGTGGTTCATCGGGATTTTACTCGTATGCAATTTATGAACATTTGGATGATTGGCCTGGTTTCAATCTACCCGAAACCAGAGTAGTTTTCAAGCTTCGGAAGGACATGTATGTTCATTTCAATTTTTCACATGCTCATATGGTTTCAATACATGTAACTAAATAGATTATCTAAAAATATATTTAGGTTCCGTTATATGACGATGTCCGATGACAGACAAAGATATATGCCTTTGCCGGATGATCGATTACCTGATCGAGGTCAACCTTTGGCTTATCCCGAGGCAGTACTTCTTGTTAATCCAGTGGAACCCGAGTTCAAAGGACAGGTAATTAATCATAGGTTTATATCATTATAATTATGATCCTAAATTGGTATAATTAAGTGTGAGCATTGATTTCTTTAGAGCCATAACTGAACCAAAAGGAACTGATTGTACTTATGTAGGTAGATGATAAATATCAGTATTCATGTGAAACCAAGGATCTAAAGGTCCATGGATGGATTTCTACGGATCCATCAATTGGATTTTGGCAAATTAGCCCTAGTAATGAGTTTCGAACAGGGGGAACTACGAAACAAGAGCTTACTTCACACGTCGGCCCAATTAATCTAGCTGTAAGTGTAGCTAGGTGAATTCGTCAATCTTATTAACTATTTAACTAAGGAAATTTGAAAATTTTGCTCATGGAAGCCTTCATTTTTATGAAGTGCAGATGTTTGTTAGTGCTCATTATGGAGGAAACGATTTAGTTATGAAGTTTGAAAAAGGGGAGCAATGGAGGAAAGTTTTCGGGCCAGTTTTTATGTATCTCAATTCGACCCCAGCAGGACAAGATCCTCTTACGCTATGGAACGATGCTAAAAATCAGGTATCCTTACTTTTTGCTTTACTTATATCATCTGATCTTGATATACGGAGTAGCAACAAACAATATATAATATATTATGACACTAGCAGCCTATCTTGGGATAAGCGAAAAGGGTCGAAACAGTCACGTAAAATTAACCCAGTCACGTACATCTGAGTAAAAAAAGACCCCTTCCACGAATAGCCTGAACATAGAAAATCTTATATGTTTACCCGTTTAGTATATTATGACAATATAAACATTCATATATTTACAATCACTTTTAGATGCAAGAAGAAGTTGGAAAATGGCCTTACAGTTTTCCAGCTTCAAAAGATTACCAACAAGCTAATCAACGCGGTGCAATAAAAGGTCGATTATTTGTATACGACGGGTATATATAATTTTCATTTCTCACCAAATAAACAAAGTTACTACACATTCATAACCTGCATGAAATTTGACTATGAAACTATTTAGGTTCATTAGCAATCAAAACATGCCTGCAACTGGTGCTTACATTGGACTAGCACCACCAGGAGACGTCGGATCATGGCAACGTGAAAACAAGGTGAACTTCAAGTGCTGAATCTTTTTGTTTCAATTTATTGTATGTAATCGAAAAAAGGTATTTTTTTTAACAGGGCTATCAATTTTGGAGTAACTTGGATGAAGATGGTCATTTTTTGATTAATAATATATTGGCTGGAACATATGATATATACGCATGGGTTTCTGGATTCATTGGAGACTATAAAAACCCAACCTCCATCACTGTCACACCAGGTCCTCAATCTGAATTTTATGTATATATGGTAAAATGTGTTTTGATCATCAAAACTTTTTTTTTTTTTTTTTTTTTTTTTTTTTTTTTTGTAATTTCCTAATATAATTCTAATTATTAAAAGGGTAATTGAAAATTAAGGTAACTGTTATCACAATTTGCCTAGCGCACCCACACCAGCGGAATCGAGGATATAATTTGTTTGAGACAAACTTGTGAGAAATAATAGAAAGCAAATAAAGTAACTGATAACACGACGATTTAACGTGGTTCGGCAAACTCTGCCTACGTCCACCCCAAGAGTCTCATTTATTCTTATAATATAAAAGAACCCGGTACAAGAAAAAGTACACTATGAGTTAAACCCAAACCCAAGCCCCTTAGATTTTAGTATAAAATCTAAGTTTCTCATACACTCTTTACAAGAATAAAACTCTCAACTTCACAAATACACACTCTCCGTTGATATTATCGATCAACTGTGTTTTTCTTTTGTGATCTTATTTTTGTGGATTTGATCCCTCTCTGGATGCTCATCACCTTCTGCATGGTCATCTATTTATAATGCCTCTTACACATGTATTAGGTACATGTGAACAAAATACCAAACAACCTGGCACAACTTTGACTTCCTAATTTACACGTTTATAGTTTATATGCATTACCAAAACACTTCAACTATTTGGCCAAGAAAGTCTTCAATACTATTACTCAATAGTATCCATGTGTTCATTTAATAATAGACCAACTTGTAAATGTGAGTCATCAAATTTTAACAACCGTTCAACAATCTCCACCTTAACGAACATTTATCATCTTCGTCTCCGAAAATACTATCACCCAGTACTTTCACCATTGGCCTCCTTATCCCCGCTACACACACCTTAAATCACCTCGGTCCTGAACCCCGATTCAAATAACACGGCCAATAATTATGTGCAGCTAACCCTGTCAACTACATAGTTGACTCCGGAGAGGAGTCTCGAATCATCTCTTCCACCACAGTAGGTTTTTCCTTCTCACCATCGTCTACCTTGGTCAAACATGTCCCAACATGTTCCCGACCTATTTTCCGCGTGCACGCTTTCTAAACCTTCGAGACACGAGTACATTTTTTACTTGCCACCAGACGATATAAACCCTCATACTTCTCCTTCATCAGGACCTTCACACCACGTGTGATTTTCATAACTCCACCTACGGCCTAATAGCCGTATCCTTGATAATCCAAAACGCATAAGGAAATTAGATTCTTGCACATCCTTGGTGTGTACCCACCCACCAAGAGCGTAAGCAGCTCCGTGAAACAATTTTATTTTCACCATGCAAACACCCTCAACATCACATGTTGAACCATCACCTAAAGTTAGCAGCCCGCTTTCTTTAACATTAGCTTATCAAAATAAGCTTCCTTGGAACACACATGCATCGTACAACCAGAATCTAAAATCTATTCATCTTGAGCAGAAGTAGAACTTTTGGAGATTATGCGAACATCTCCCACCGGTACATTAACTGCTACCGCAGCCGATGAACCCCCAGATTTATCTTCACCATTCTTCCAAAGTGGACAACCTTTCCTTAGTGATCCCACTCATGACATTTGAAGCACTGAATACCCTTTACGCCGTCTCCTGATCTAGACCTACCGTTATCACTAGATCTCTTCTCGGCAAACTTTCCCCTTCCATGACCAACCATGAAATGTCCCGTTCTTATTGATTAAAAACGTTCCATATTAATTGATTTCGTTGCGAGGTTTTGACCTCTATATGAGACGTTTTTCAAAGACTGCATTCATTTTTAAACAAACCATAACCTTTATTTCATCAATAAAGGTTTAAAAAGCTTTACGTAGATTATCAAATAATGATAATCTAAAATATCCTGTTTACACACGACCATTACATAATGGTTTACAATACAAATATGTTACAACAAAATAAGTTTCTTGAATGCAGTTTTTACACAATATCATACAAGCATGGACTCCAAATCTTGTCCTTATTTAAGTATGCGACAGCAGAAGCTCTTAATAATCACCTGAGAATAAACATGCTTAAAACGTCAACAAAAATGTTGGTGAGTTATAGGTTTAACCTATATATATCAAATCGTAACAATAGACCACAAGATTTCATATTTCAATACACATCCCATACATAGAGATAAAAATCATTCATATGGTGAACACCTGGTAACCGACAATAACAAGATGCATATATAAGAATATCCCCATCATTCCGGGACACCCTTCGGATATGATATAAATTTCGAAGTACTAAAGCATCCGGTACTTTGGATGGGGTTTGTTAGGCCCAATAGATCTATCTTTAGGATTCGCGTCAATTAGGGTGTCTGTTCCCTAATTCTTAGATTACCAGACTTAATAAAAAGGGGCATATTCGATTTCGATAATTCAACCATAGAATGTAGTTTCACGTACTTGTGTCTATTTTGTAAATCATTTATAAAACCTGCATGTATTCTCATCCCAAAAATATTAGATTTTAAAAGTGGGACTATAACTCACTTTCACAGATTTTTACTTCGTCGGGAAGTAAGACTTGGCCACTGGTTGATTCACGAACCTATAACAATATATACATATATATCAAAGTATGTTCAAAATATATTTACAACACTTTTAATATATTTTGATGTTTTAAGTTTATTAAGTCAGCTGTCCTCGTTAGTAACCTACAACTAGTTGTCCACAGTTAGATGTACAGAAATAAATCGATAAATATTATCTTGAATCAATCCACGACCCAGTGTATACGTATCTCAGTATTGATCACAACTCAAACTATATATATTTTGGAATCAACCTCAACCCTGTATAGCTAACTCCAACATTCACATATAGAGTGTCTATGGTTGTTCCGAAATATATATAGATGTGTCGACATGATAGGTCGAAACATTGTATACGTGTCTATGGTATCTCAAGATTACATAATATATAATACAAGTTGATTAAGTTATGGTTGGAATAGATTTGTTACCAATTTTCACGTAGCTAAAATGAGAAAAATTATACAATCTTGTTTTACCCATAACTTCTTCATTTTAAATCCGTTTTGAGTGAATCAAATTGCTATGGTTTCATATTGAACTCTATTTTATGAATCTAAACAGAAAAGTATAGGTTTATAGTCGGAAAAACAAGTTACAAGTCGTTTTTGTAAAGGTAGTCATTTCAGTCGAAAGAACGACGTCTAGATGACCATTTTAGAAAACATACTTCCACTTTGAGTTTAACCATAATTTTTGGATATAGTTTCATGTTCATAATAAAAATCATTTTCTCAGAATAACAACTTTTAAATCAAAGTTTATCATAGTTTTTAATTAACTAACCCAAAACAGCCCGCGGTGTTACTACGACGGCGTAAATCCGGTTTTACGGTGTTTTTCGTGTTTCCAGGTTTTAAATCATTAAGTTAGCATATCATATAGATATAGAACATGTGTTTAGTTGATTTTAAAAGTCAAGTTAGAAGGATTAACTTTTGTTTGCGAACAAGTTTAGAATTAACTAAACTATGTTCTAGTGATTACAAGTTTAAACCTTCGAATAAGATAGCTTTATATGTATGAATCGAATGATGTTTTGAACATCATTACTACCTTAAGTTCCTTGGATGAACCTACTGGAAAAGAGAAAAATGGATCTAGCTTCAATGGATCCTTGGATGGCTCAAAGTTCTTGAAGCAAAATCATGACACGAAAACAAGTTCAAGTAAGATCATCACTTGAAATAAGATTGTTATAGTTATAGAAATTGAACCAAAGTTTGAATATGATTATTACCTTGTATTAGAATGATAACCTACTGTAAGAAACAAAGATTTCTTGAGGTTGGATGATCACCTTACAAGATTGGAAATGAGCTAGCAAACTTGAAAGTATTCTTGATTTTATGAAACTAGAACTTTTGGAATTTATGAAGAACACTTAGAACTTGAAGATAGAACTTGAGAGAGTTCAATTAGATGAAGAAAATTGAAGAATGAAAGTGTTTGTAGGTGTTTTTGGTCGTTGGTGTATGGATTAGATATAAAGGATATGTAATTTTGTTTTCATGTAAATAAGTCATGAATGATTACTCATATTTTTGTAATCTTATGAGATATTTCATGCTAGTTGCCAAATGATGGTTCCCACATGTGTTAGGTGACTCACATGGGCTGCTAAGAGCTGATCATTGGAGTGTATATACCAATAGTACATACATCTAAAAGCTGTGTATTGTACGAGTACAAATACGGGTGCATACGAGTAGAATTGTTGATGAAACTGAACGAGAATGTAATTGTAAGCATTTTTGGTAAGTAGAAGTATTTTGATAAGTGTATTGAAGTCTTTCAAAGGTGTATAAATACATATTAAAACACTACATGTATATACATTTTAACTGAGTCGTTAAGTCATCGTTAGTCGTTACATGTAAGTGTTATTTTGAAACCTTTAGGTTAACGATCTTGTTAAATGTTGTTAACCCAATGTTTATAATATCAAAAGAGATTTTAAATTATTATATTATCATGATATTATGATGTACGAATATCTCTTAATATGATATATATACATTAAATGTCGTTACAACGATAAACGTTACATATATGTCTCGTTTCAAAATCATTAAGTTAGTAGTCTTGTTTTTACATATGTAGTTCATTGTTAATATAATTAATGATATGTTTACTTATCATAATATCATGTTAACTATATATATAACCATATATATGTCATCATATAGTTTTTTTTTACAAGTTTTAACGTTCGTGAATCACCGGTCAACTTGGGTGGTCAATTGTCTATATGAAACCTATTTCAATTAATCAAGTCTTAACAAGTTTGATTGCTTAACATGTTGGAAATATTTAATCATGTAAACATCAATCTCAATTAATATATATAAACATGGAAAAGTTCGGGTCACTACAGTACCTACCCGTTAAATAAATTTCGTCCCGAAATTTTAAGCTGTTGAAGGTGTTGACGAATCTTCTGGAAATAGATGCGGGTATTTCTTCTTCATCTGATCTTCACGCTCCCAGGTGAACTCGGGTCCTCTACGAGCATTCCATCGAACCTTAACAATTGGTATCTTGTTTTGCTTAAGTCTTTTAACCTCACGATCCATTATTTCGACGGGTTCTTCGATGAATTGGAGTTTTTCGTTGATTTGGATTTCAGCTAACGGAATAGTGAGATCTTCTTTAGCAAAACATTTCTTCAAATTCGAGACGTGGAAAGTGTTATGTACAGCCGCGAGTTGTTGAGGTAACTCAAGTCGGTAAGCTACTGGTCCGACACGATCAATAATCTTGAATGGTCCAATATACCTTGGATTTAATTTCCCTCGTTTACCAAATCGAACAACGCCTTTCCAAGGTGAAACTTTAAGCATGACCATCTCTCCAATTTCAAATTCTATATCTTTTCTTTTAATGTCAGCGTAGCTCTTTTGTCGACTTTGGGCGGTTTTTAACCGTTGTTGAATTTGGATGATCTTCTCGGTAGTTTCTTGTATAATCTCCGGACCTGTAATCTGTCTATCCCCCACCTCACTCCAACAAATCGGAGACCTGCACTTTCTACCATAAAGTGCTTCAAACGGCGCCATCTCAATGCTTGAATGGTAGCTGTTGTTGTAGGAAAATTCTGCTAACGGTAGATGTCGATCCCAACTGTTTCCGAAATCAATAACACATGCTCGTAGCATGTCTTCAAGCGTTTGTATCGTCCTTTCGCTCTGCCCATCAGTTTGTGGATGATAGGCAGTACTCATGTCTAGACGAGTTCCTAATGCTTGCTGTAATGTCTGCCAGAATCTTGAAATAAATCTGCCATCCCTATCAGAGATAATAGAGATTGGTATTCCATGTCTGGAGACGACTTCCTTCAAATACAGTTGTGCTAACTTCTCCATCTTGTCATCTTCTCTTATTGGCAGGAAGTGTGCTGATTTGGTGAGACGATCAACTATTACCCAAATAGTATCAAAACCACTTGCAGTCCTTGGCAATTTAGTGATGAAATCCATGGTAATGTTTTCCCATTTCCATTCCGGGATTTCGGGTTGTTGAAGTAGACCTGATGGTTTCTGGTGCTCAGCTTTGACCTTAGAACACGTCAAACATTCTCCTACGTATTTAGCAACATCGGCTTTCATACCTGGCCACCAAAAATGTTTCTTGAGATCCTTATACATCTTCCCCGTTCCAGGATGTATTGAGTATCTGGTTTTATGAGCTTCTCTAAGTACCATTTCTCTCATATCTCCAAATTTTGGTACCCAAATCCTTTCAGCCCTATACCGGGTTCCGTCTTCCAGAATATTAAGATGCTTCTCCGATCCTTTGGGTATTTCATCTTTTAAATTTCCCTCTTTTAAAACTCCTTGTTGCGCCTCCTTTATTTGAGTAGTAAGGTTATTATGAATCATTATATTCATAGATTTTACTCGAATAGGTTCTCTGTCCTTCCTGCTCAAGGCATCGGCTACCACATTTGCCTTCCCCGGGTGGTAACGAATCTCAAAGTCGTAATCATTCAATAATTCAATCCACCTACGCTGCCTCATATTCAGTTGTTTCTGATTAAATATGTGTTGAAGACTTTTGTGGTCGGTATATATAATACTTTTGACCCCATATAAGTAGTGCCTCCAAGTCTTTAATGCAAAAACAACCGCGCCTAATTCCAAATCATGCGTCATATAATTTTGTTCGTGAATCTTCAATTGTCTAGACGCATAAGCAATCACCTTCGTTCGTTGCATTAATACACAACCGAGACCTTGCTTTGATGCATCACAATAAATCACAAAATCATCATTCCCTTCAGGCAATGACAATATAGGTGCCGTAGTTAGCTTTTTCTTCAATAACTGAAACGCTTTCTCTTGTTCATCATTCCATTCAAATTTCTTCCCTTTATGCGTTAATGCAGTCAAGGGTTTTGCTATTCTGGAAAAGTCTTGGATGAACCTTCTGTAGTAACCAGCTAGTCCTAAAAACTGGCGTATGTGTTTCGGAGTTTTCGGGGTTTCCCACTTTTCAACAGTTTCTATCTTTGCCGGATCCACCTTAATACCTTCTTTGTTCACTATGTGACCGAGGAATTGAACTTCTTCCAACCAAAATGCACACTTTGAAAACTTAGCGTACAATTCTTCCTTCCTCAATACTTCTAACACCTTTCTCAAATGTTCACCGTGTTCTTGGTCATTCTTTGAGTAAATAAGTATGTCATCAATGAAAACAATGACAAACTTGTCAAGGTATGGTCCACACACTCGGTTCATAAGGTCCATGAACACAGCTGGTGCATTAGTTAAACCAAACGGCATGACCATAAACTCGTAATGACCGTAACGTGTTCTGAAAGCAGTCTTTGGAATATCATCTTCTTTCACCCGCATTTGATGATACCCGGAACGTAAGTCAATCTTTGAATAAACAGACGAGCCTTGTAGTTGATCAAATAAGTCGTCGATTCTCGGTAGTGGGTAGCGGTTCTTGATGGTAAGTTTGTTCAACTCTTGGTAGTCGATACACAACCTGAATGTACCATCTTTCTTCTTGACAAACAAAACAGGAGCTCCCCACGGTGATGTGCTTGGTCGAATGAAACCACGCTCTAAAAGTTCTTGTAATTGGCTTTGCAGTTCTTTCATCTCGCTGGGTGCGAGTCTGTAAGGAGCACGAGCTATTGGTGCAGCTCCTGGTACAAGATCTATTTGAAATTCAACGGATCGATGTGGGGGTAATCCCGGTAATTCTTTCGGAAATACATCGGGAAATTCTTTTGCAATGGGAACATCATTGATGCTCTTTTCTTCAGTTTGTACTTTCTCGACGTGTGCTAGAACAGCATAGCAACCTTTTCTTATTAGTTTTTGTGCCTTCAAATTACTAATAAGATGTAGCTTCGTGTTGCCCTTTTCTCCGTACACCATTAAGGGTTTTCCTTTTTCTCGTATAATGCGAATTGCATTTTTGTAACAAACAATCTCCGCTTTCACTTCTTTCAACCAGTCCATACCGATTATCACATCAAAACTCCCTAACTCTACTGGTATCAAATCAATCTTAAATGTTTCGCTAACCAGTTTAATTTCTCGATTCCGACATATATTATCTGCTGAAATTAATTTACCATTTGCTAATTCGAGTAAAAATTTACTATCCAAAGGCGTCAATGGACAACTTAATTTAGCACAAAAATCTCTACTCATATAGCTTCTATCCGCACCCGAATCAAATAAAACGTAAGCAGATTTATTGTCAATAAGAAACGTACCCGTAACAAGCTCCGGGTCTTCCTGTGCCTCTACCGCATTAATATTGAAAACTCTTCCACGGCCTTGTCCATTCGTGTTCTCCTGGTTCGGGCAATTTCTAATAATGTGGCCTGGTTTTCCACATTTATAACAAACTACATTGGCATAACTTGCTCCGACACTACTTGCTCCGCCATTACTCGTTCCGACACCATTTGTTCCTTTCGTTCTATTAACCCCTGGTCCGTAGACCTCACACTTCGCCGCGCTATGACCATTTCTTTTACACTTGTTGCAAAATTTGGTGCAGAACCCCGAGTGATTCTTTTCACACCTTTGGCATAGTTGCTTCTGATTGTTGTTGTTGTTGCGGTTATTATTGTTGTTGGGATGATTGTTGTAGTTGCTGTTGTTGTTGTTGTTGTTGTTGTTGTTGTTGGGCCGTTTGTTGTAGTTGCGATTGATGTTGCGATTGTTGGGATAATTGTTGCGATTATTGTTGTAATTGCTGTTGTTGTTGTATTGGTGATTCTTATCACCGTTTTCCTCCCACTTTCTTTTGACTTGCTTCACATTGGCCTCTTCAGCAGTCTGTTCTTTAATTCTTTCTTCAATCTGGTTCACTAGTTTGTGAGCCATTCTACATGCCTGTTGTATGGAGGCGGGCTCGTATGAACTTATATCTTCTTGGATTCTTTCCGGTAATCCTTTCACAAACGCGTCGATCTTCTCTTCCTCATCTTCGAATGCTCCCGGACACAATAGGCACAATTCTGTGAATCGTCTTTCGTACGTGGTAATATCAAATCCTTGGGTTCGTAACCCTCTAAGTTCTGTCTTGAGCTTATTGACCTCGGTTCTGGGACGGTACTTCTCGTTCATCAAGTGCTTGAATGCTGACCACGGTAGTGCGTACGCATCATCTTGTCCCACTTGCTCTAGATAGGTATTCCACCATGTTAACGCAGAACCTGTGAAGGTATGCGTAGCGTACTTCACTTTGTCCTCTTCAGTACACTTACTTATGGCAAACACCGATTTAACCTTCTCGGTCCACCGTTTCAATCCGATCGGTCCTTCGGTTCCATCAAATTCCAAAGGTTTGCAGGCAGTGAATTCTTTGTAGGTGCATCCTACACGATTTCCTGTACTGCTAGATCCAAGGTTATTGTTGGTATGTAGCGCAGCCTGTACTGCGGCTATGTTTGAAGCTAGAAAAGTACGGAATTCCTCTTCATTCATATTCACGGTGTGTCGAGTAGTCGGTGCCATTTCCTTCAAAATAGTTAAATGGAACAAGTTAATCATACAGAATATTAAGAGTAGTTAATAGTATTTCGTAGCATAATATGAACTCATTTATAAAAGCTTTTTCTTCATATTAGCGTTTTATAAGTTTAAATTCGGGTAGTACCTACCCGTTAAGTTCATACTTAGTAGCTAATATACAATTCAACTACTACAATTCTATATGAAAAACTGATTATAATAATATTTCGCGTTCAAACTTTTATACAATATTTTACAAACTTACAATACCGCTTATTTTACATAAAGCATGAAATATAGCATACAATAACTTTGATACAAGATAGTTGTGAAGACAATTCTAGCTAGTACACAAGTCGTTCAGCAAAGGCAATAAAGACACGTAATTCATACGTCCAGAAACAAGTCATGCATTCTGGTTTTACTAGGACTACTTCCCATCCTTGGTCTTGTGCAACATAACCGTTATGGCCGTTGATAAGACAGCGTGTTGTAACGTCATCAAAGGGACGAGGGTTACGTAATGTCCAACAGTCCCGTAATAATCTAAAAACCTCATTTCTTACCCCAATTACCGACTCCGTCACTTGTGGAAACGTTTTGTTTAATAGTTGTAGCCCGATGTTCTTGTTCTCACTTTGGTGAGAAGCGAACATTACTAATCCGTAAGCATAACATGCTTCTTTATGTTGCATGTTAGCCGCTTTTTCTAAATCACGAAGTCCAATATTCGGATATATTGAGTCAAAATAATTTCTTAACCCGTTGCGTAAAATAGCATTTGGGTTCCCCGCAATATATGCGTCAAAGTAAACACATCGTAACTTATGGGTTTCCCAATGTGATATCCCCCATCTTTCAAACGAAAGTCTCTTATAAACCAAGACATTCTTGGAACGTTCTTCGAATGTCTTACAAACTGATCTCGCCTTAAATAGTTGTGCCGAAGAATTCTGGCCGACTCTAGACAAGATTTCATCAATCATGTCTCCGGGTAGGTCTCTTAAAATATTGGGTTGTCTATCCATTTTGTGTTTTTAAACTGTAAAATAGACAAGAGTTAGATTCATAAAAAAAATACTTATTAATACAAGCAATTTTTACATATATCATAAAGCATAAGAACACCATATTCCATATATTACACCACACGAATACAACTATCTTATTCCGACTCGCTCGTTTCTTCTTCTTCGGTTTTGGTTCGTTTTGCCAAGTTTCTAGGGATATATGATGTTCCCCTAATACGAGCCGTCGTTGTCCACATTGGTTTAGAAAAACCTGGTGGTTTAGAGGTTCCCGGGTCATTGTTACAACTTAAGGACTTCGGGGGTTGACGATACATATAAAGTTCATCGGGGTTGGAATTAGATTTCTCTATTTTTATGCCCTTTCCCTTATTATTTTCTTTTGCCTTTTTAAATTCAGTTGGGGTAATTTCTATAACATCATCGGAATTCTCGTCGGAATCCGATTCATCGGAGAATTGGTAATCCTCCCAATATTTTGCTTCCTTGGCGGAAACACCATTGACCATAATTAACTTTGGTCGGTTGGTTGAGGATTTTCTTTTACTTAACCGTTTTATTATTTCCCCCACCGGTTCTATTTCTTCATCCGGTTCCGATTCTTCTTCCGGTTCCGATTCTTCTTCCGGTTCCGACTCTTCTTCCGGTTCCTCTTCGGGAACTTGTGAATCAGTCCACGAATCATTCCAATTTACATTTGACTCTTCATTATTATTAGGTGAGTCAATGGGACTTGTTCTAGAGGTAGACATCTATCACATAATATCAAACACGTTAAGAGATTAATATATCACATAATATTCATATGTTAAAAATATATAGTTTCCAACAAAAATGTTAAGCAATCATTTTTAAAGAAAACACGGTCGAAGTCCAGACTCACTAATGCATCCTAACAAACTCGATAAGACACACTAATGCAAATTTTCTGGTTCTCTAAGACCAACGCTCTGATACCAACTGAAATGTCCCGTTCTTATTGATTAAAAACGTTCCATATTAATTGATTTCGTTGCGAGGTTTTGACCTCTATATGAGACGTTTTTCAAAGACTGCATTCATTTTTAAACAAACCATAACCTTTATTTCATCAATAAAGGTTTAAAAAGCTTTACGTAGATTATCAAATAATGATAATCTAAAATATCCTGTTTACACACGACCATTACATAATGGTTTACAATACAAATATGTTACAACAAAATAAGTTTCTTGAATGCAGTTTTTACACAATATCATACAAGCATGGACTCCAAATCTTGTCCTTATTTAAGTATGCGACAGCAGAAGCTCTTAATAATCACCTGAGAATAAACATGCTTAAAACGTCAACAAAAATGTTGGTGAGTTATAGGTTTAACCTATATATATCAAATCGTAACAATAGACCACAAGATTTCATATTTCAATACACATCCCATACATAGAGATAAAAATCATTCATATGGTGAACACCTGGTAACCGACAATAACAAGATGCATATATAAGAATATCCCCATCATTCCGGGACACCCTTCGGATATGATATAAATTTCGAAGTACTAAAGCATCCGGTACTTTGGATGGGGTTTGTTAGGCCCAATAGATCTATCTTTAGGATTCGCGTCAATTAGGGTGTCTGTTCCCTAATTCTTAGATTACCAGACTTAATAAAAAGGGGCATATTCGATTTCGATAATTCAACCATAGAATGTAGTTTCACGTACTTGTGTCTATTTTGTAAATCATTTATAAAACCTGCATGTATTCTCATCCCAAAAATATTAGATTTTAAAAGTGGGACTATAACTCACTTTCACAGATTTTTACTTCGTCGGGAAGTAAGACTTGGCCACTGGTTGATTCACGAACCTATAACAATATATACATATATATCAAAGTATGTTCAAAATATATTTACAACACTTTTAATATATTTTGATGTTTTAAGTTTATTAAGTCAGCTGTCCTCGTTAGTAACCTACAACTAGTTGTCCACAGTTAGATGTACAGAAATAAATCGATAAATATTATCTTGAATCAATCCACGACCCAGTGTATACGTATCTCAGTATTGATCACAACTCAAACTATATATATTTTGGAATCAACCTCAACCCTGTATAGCTAACTCCAACATTCACATATAGAGTGTCTATGGTTGTTCCGAAATATATATAGATGTGTCGACATGATAGGTCGAAACATTGTATACGTGTCTATGGTATCTCAAGATTACATAATATATAATACAAGTTGATTAAGTTATGGTTGGAATAGATTTGTTACCAATTTTCACGTAGCTAAAATGAGAAAAATTATACAATCTTGTTTTACCCATAACTTCTTCATTTTAAATCCGTTTTGAGTGAATCAAATTGCTATGGTTTCATATTGAACTCTATTTTATGAATCTAAACAGAAAAGTATAGGTTTATAGTCGGAAAAACAAGTTACAAGTCGTTTTTGTAAAGGTAGTCATTTCAGTCGAAAGAACGACGTCTAGATGACCATTTTAGAAAACATACTTCCACTTTGAGTTTAACCATAATTTTTGGATATAGTTTCATGTTCATAATAAAAATCATTTTCTCAGAATAACAACTTTTAAATCAAAGTTTATCATAGTTTTTAATTAACTAACCCAAAACAGCCCGCGGTGTTACTACGACGGCGTAAATCCGGTTTTACGGTGTTTTTCGTGTTTCCAGGTTTTAAATCATTAAGTTAGCATATCATATAGATATAGAACATGTGTTTAGTTGATTTTAAAAGTCAAGTTAGAAGGATTAACTTTTGTTTGCGAACAAGTTTAGAATTAACTAAACTATGTTCTAGTGATTACAAGTTTAAACCTTCGAATAAGATAGCTTTATATGTATGAATCGAATGATGTTTTGAACATCATTACTACCTTAAGTTCCTTGGATGAACCTACTGGAAAAGAGAAAAATGGATCTAGCTTCAATGGATCCTTGGATGGCTCAAAGTTCTTGAAGCAAAATCATGACACGAAAACAAGTTCAAGTAAGATCATCACTTGAAATAAGATTGTTATAGTTATAGAAATTGAACCAAAGTTTGAATATGATTATTACCTTGTATTAGAATGATAACCTACTGTAAGAAACAAAGATTTCTTGAGGTTGGATGATCACCTTACAAGATTGGAAATGAGCTAGCAAACTTGAAAGTATTCTTGATTTTATGAAACTAGAACTTTTGGAATTTATGAAGAACACTTAGAACTTGAAGATAGAACTTGAGAGAGTTCAATTAGATGAAGAAAATTGAAGAATGAAAGTGTTTGTAGGTGTTTTTGGTCGTTGGTGTATGGATTAGATATAAAGGATATGTAATTTTGTTTTCATGTAAATAAGTCATGAATGATTACTCATATTTTTGTAATCTTATGAGATATTTCATGCTAGTTGCCAAATGATGGTTCCCACATGTGTTAGGTGACTCACATGGGCTGCTAAGAGCTGATCATTGGAGTGTATATACCAATAGTACATACATCTAAAAGCTGTGTATTGTACGAGTACAAATACGGGTGCATACGAGTAGAATTGTTGATGAAACTGAACGAGAATGTAATTGTAAGCATTTTTGGTAAGTAGAAGTATTTTGATAAGTGTATTGAAGTCTTTCAAAGGTGTATAAATACATATTAAAACACTACATGTATATACATTTTAACTGAGTCGTTAAGTCATCGTTAGTCGTTACATGTAAGTGTTATTTTGAAACCTTTAGGTTAACGATCTTGTTAAATGTTGTTAACCCAATGTTTATAATATCAAAAGAGATTTTAAATTATTATATTATCATGATATTATGATGTACGAATATCTCTTAATATGATATATATACATTAAATGTCGTTACAACGATAAACGTTACATATATGTCTCGTTTCAAAATCATTAAGTTAGTAGTCTTGTTTTTACATATGTAGTTCATTGTTAATATAATTAATGATATGTTTACTTATCATAATATCATGTTAACTATATATATAACCATATATATGTCATCATATAGTTTTTTTTTACAAGTTTTAACGTTCGTGAATCACCGGTCAACTTGGGTGGTCAATTGTCTATATGAAACCTATTTCAATTAATCAAGTCTTAACAAGTTTGATTGCTTAACATGTTGGAAATATTTAATCATGTAAACATCAATCTCAATTAATATATATAAACATGGAAAAGTTCGGGTCACTACAAACCATAGCAAACCCATGCTCAAAACGGTCACTGGATCTTCGTCTCTTATCTTCTAATAAAATTGCCAATACTACATCCTCCATCTTTACAGTAGCCTTACTATAAAGAACAGTAGTACCACAATATCATACGAACTGGGAAGAGAGGCAAGAAGAATAAGGGTGTTATCTTCTTCCTCAACATAAACCTCAACTTTTGCAAGTTGATCAACCAGACCATTAAATACATTTAAGTGTTCAAAAAATATTCCACTCGTCATCCGCCATCTCAAATGGCTCCACCTTAAATTGCATACCGCCGTTTCTCGCCATCTCCAAACAAAAAACTATCCGAAATACCAGGATGCTCTGATACCACTTGTTATGACAATTTGCCTAGCGCACCCACACCAGCGGAAGCGAGGATATAATTTTTTTGAGACAAACTTGCGAGAAATAATAGAAAGCAAATAAAGTAACTGATAACACGACGATTTAACGTGGTTCGGCAAACCCTGCCTACGTCCACCCCAAGAGTCTCCTTTATTCTTATAATATAAAAGAACCCGGTACAAGAAAAAGTACACTATGAGTTAAACCCAAACCCAAGCCCCTTAGATTTTAGTATAAAATCTAAGTTTCTCATACACTCGTTTACACTCCTTACAAGAATAAAACTCTCAACCTCACAAATACACACTCTCCGTTGATATTATCGATCAACTGTGTTTTTCTTTTGTGATCTTATTTTTGTGGATTTGATCCCTCTGGATTTGATCTCTCTCTGAATATTCATCACCTTCTGCATGGTCATCTATTTATAATGACTCTTACACATGTATTAGGTACATGTATTAGGTACATGTGAACAAAATACCAAACAACATGGCACAACTTTGACTTCCTAATTTACACGTTTATAGTTTATATGCATTAACAAAACACTTCAACTATTTGGCCAAGAAAGTCTTCAATACTATTACTCAATAGTATCCATGTGTTCATTTAATAATAGATAAATGTGAGCCATCAAATTTGAACAACCGTTCAACAGTAACACACATGTATTTCAAAATAGATCATTGACAAAAAAGTTTAATATAAATTTAGTCTGCCTTTTTCAAAATAAATAAAAATTTGTAACTTTTCCCTCCGGAATATATCAAAATGTCACTTATGAAGTGACTAGTGAAACGTCAACCTTTTTAAAACTCTAACATGCGCTGCTTAACTAAAGTATCCTTATCTAAATGTTGATATATGAGACCAAAGATATGGCGCTTACTACTAGACCATATTTATGATTGTTAAGATGTCCTAAATACTTTATTAGTACTAATTAATTATTATTTATTTAATTGAAAAGGTTGTGAGATCGACGTTGGTGATCTTGTTTACGAGCCTCCAAGAGATGGTCCAACGTTATGGGAGATAGGTATACCAGATCGCTCAGCAGCAGAGTTCTACATTCCTGATCCTGACCCGATCTATACCAACGAGTTTCTCATCAACAATCCTAACAGGTGAAACCAATTTAATTTCTATATATGAACTTTAAAAAACTAATAAGCTACAAGGTAATATAAAATATGGTTTATATGCAGATTTAGACAGTATGGCTTGTGGGAGAGATATGCAAAGTTATACCCCGATGGTGATTTGGTTTTCACAATCGGTCAGAGTGATTACAAGAAGGATTGGTTCTACGCACATGTAAACAGGAAGAAAGATGGCAAAACATATGAAAAAACGACATGGACGATTAAGTTCAAGCTTAATGATGTGATCAAAAATGAAACTTATAAACTGAGACTTGCTTTAGCATCAGCACATCTATCAGATCTTCGGGTATTTATATCTTAGAATAATGTCAATACATGGTATTTTTTAAGCATTACTCTAACTGGTATCAAGATGTTAACAAGATTTTTATTTCAGATTCGAGTTAACAATCCAAACAAAGATCCACCACTCTTTTCAACAGGAATCATCGGTGGAGATAACGCGATTGCAAGGCATGGTATACACGGATTGTATTACTTGTTTAATATTAGCATACCTGGTTCTGAACTAAACGATAATGAGGAGAACATGATTTACTTGACACAAGAAAATGCAGAAACACCATTTCAAGGAGTAATGTACGACTACATTCGTTTAGAAGGACCACCTTCTTCCATATCATATGGTACAAGTGTGCATTCGAATTGATGTAGTCATATATAATTGTCGATCTATCTAATAGATGATCATACCTTACGGTAAATTAGTAATGTTGTGTGTGATATTACAAGCAACCCAAAATGTCTAGAAGTGACAACTAAGTAGAGAATATATATGTATGAACTTGACTTGAGGCAAACTTTATGAAAATGTCACCATAAGATTGTATAATTTCATAGAATGTGTATTTTATATATTTTAATTGTTACTATAAACCTTGAACCCCATTATATGTTTTGTCTTAACTGTAAGGATATTAGGACCCAAAACAACGCTAGTGATTCAACAAGATCACTCACCGATAGTAATTCTACAAGATTACTAACCCACTTAATGAACGAAAGATTATAAATGCAAGAAATGTAAATCGACACAAGAGATAACGTGGTTATATGCAATCGTTGTGATTGCTTTAGTCCACTGACCAACTAGAGAATGTATTTACTGAATATTTGTGGTGTGTTTACAATGAGTTACAAGAGGGTCTATTTATAGAATGGTTTAAGGAGTAAGCTAAAAACAATTCCTTGAAGCTTCATGTGAGTTTCCTGACAGCTTCATGGAGGCTACATGTGAGTTTCCTGACAGCTTCGTGGAAGCTACATGTGAATTTCCTCACAACTTCGTGGAAGCTACATGTGAGTTTCCTAACAACTTCGTGGAAGCTACATGTGAGTTTCCTAACAACTTCGTGGAAGCTTCGTGTGAGTTACCTGAAATCTTCCCTCTAATTGTTTAAAGTTCTCCATATCTCCAACAATCTCCCACTTGGAGACTTTGAACAAACCCAACCTTCGTCAACCCAAAATATCAACGATCTAACCAAGAACGTTAAACCACCATTATACCGCCAAACTCCATTTGAGACACGCACACTCAACACATACTTTGGATGAGCATAATTTCGATACAAGGTCTTCAACACTACTTGTAAGAATTGAAACATTAACTCTCTAATTCTCTAGTTGGGGTCTTCTCTCACCAATTCATTAGAAGACCAATTGAGGTAATGCAAAACCTCAATTTCACTGTCGTAACAACCTTAGTAAACATATCAGCAGGATTCTTCGTACCAAGGATTTTCTCCAATAATAAAGTACCATCATTTATATGTTGTCGAATAAAATGATACCTTATCTTGATGTGTTTCGTACGACTATGAAACACCGGATTCTTCCCAAGATGAACCGCACTTTGATTATCACAATTCAAGAAGCAGTTGTCTTGTCTTTTACCCAACTCACCTAAGAAGTTTTTCAACCAAACAAACTCTTTAGAAGCTTCTGCAATAGCCATATATTCGGCTTCGGTGGTTGATAAAGCAACACTCTTTTGTAGTCGAGACATCCAACTAACCGCCGTCTTCCCTATGTGAAAACATAACCCGTAGTGCTTTTCCCCGAATCATCACATCCACCCAAATGTAACATCCCGTTTCCCCGTACACGTCTAAAGGTACATACTTAATCATTAGTACGTTTGTAACTCGTTAGTTTATGTGGAAATGTATAGATATGTGTGTAGATATGTGTATATACGTCGATATGCTTGACAATATGCGCATATACAAGTTTATACATGAGTTTTGATAGCGTTAAGTCTTGTGAGACTATTGTTGAGGGTTAGGCGAATATATGAAGCGGGAATGGAGTGTACAATTAAATAAAAATCAAAATTTGCTTAAGGTGGTCGAGCTGTCCAGGTGCAGCTTTAAGCCGCGCCGCGACAAAGTGGTCAGCGCCGCGGCATATCAAGCAAACCTGGATCAGAAAATGAGTTATGAAGGGTCTGTTTTCCCTTTATACGTCGCGCCGCGACGAATTAAGCCGCGCCGCGGCAATCCTGCTGGACAGATTCCGGACTTAGCTCTTTTTAGGGGATTTTAAGGGGCAAAATGGTAAATTGATGTGTAGATCTGATGGGAGTTTTAAATCTCAATCACTTATTCATTTAATTGAATTTCTTTTCTCTTTTCTTTTCATTTTCTCTCCCAAAACTTAAAAGCCCATTTGTGTTCAAGTGAGATTTGAGAGTGGAGAATTGTGAATCAAACCTTGGAGCAAGAATTAAAGTTGTTGCTTGTGTCTCTAGCTACACGTTGATAGTCTCGGTAAGTTCTAACTCTAAGTTTTGAGTTTTAATTGGTTAATGGTTAGGGTTTGGTTACTAGAGATTTGGGTGACCCATTTGAGGGTAAAATGGGTGAATTTGGGTTATGTTGTTGTAATGAAACCCTAATACCCACAGACTAGGGTTTTGGTCTTGTGATTTGAGGTTGTAAGTGTCAAATGGTATTGCTAGTCACTAATACACTTTTAGATTTATGAAAGAAGTGTTAATTGGTAAGTTTGACTTGATTGTGAGGCTAAGTAATTAAAATGGGTCAAAATGTACTAGTTGACCTAGTTTGGGTGAAATGGGTATGAATTACCCTAAGTTTGTGTTAGTTGAGGTTAGAAGACTTTAATTCACTAGTTTTAGTGGTTAAAGTCGGGTCTTGGCCATTTAAGGGCGGTTTTGGTGTGGTTGAGTCATTTAATGCGAATTGAGTCATTAAATGCTCAAGTATGTGTAATGTGGTTAATTCCACTAGTGTGTAATTGAATGTGTACTTATGTAATAGGTACCTTGCTTTGAAGCCTTCAGAAGCATTAAATCACCACCGAGGTGTTAAGGTAAGTGGAATAATTATATGCGTGCATGTATGATGTATTTATTTGTGTAGTATGAGTTGTGAAGTGTTGAGGTGTTAAGATACCACTACTCACGTGATGGGTGAAGCATCGAGGTGTTAAGATGCCACCTAGGGGTGAAGTGTCGAGGTGTTAAGGCACCACTCCGTAGAATAGATGGGTGAAGCATCGAGGTGTTAAGATGCCACTCGGGGTGAAGTATCAAGGTGTTAAGATGCCACCCGTGGGGTTAGTGTACGAGGTGTTAAGTGCACTAATGGTTGTTATGAACTCCGACGGTCTTTAAACACCGTTCCCTCGTTCGATTGGTTAACCATGGTTGTGTGTGGATTGTAGCATATTATATTGTTTAAACTATATGCTATTATTATGCTGGCTCATATGGTGGAAGGTTTGGTAATGTACTTGGGATGGTATGATTATTTATATTGCTAGCATGTATGCGGTAAATGTGTAAGTGATTGCAAGTAAGTAGGTTGTATATGTATACGTATAATTGTTGCACTCACTAAGCATTAGCTTATGAAATGTCCCGTTCTTATTGATTAAAAACGTTCCATATTAATTGATTTCGTTGCGAGGTTTTGACCTCTATATGAGACGTTTTTCAAAGACTGCATTCATTTTTAAAACAAACCATAACCTTTATTTCATAGATAAAGGTTTTAAAAAGCTTTACGTAGATTATCAAATAATGATAATCTAAAATATCATGTTTACACACGACCATTACATAATGGTTTACAATTCAATTATGTTACAACAAAATAAGTTTCTTGAATGCAGTTTTTACACAATATCATACAAGCATGGACTCCAAATCTCGTCCTTATTTAAGTATGCGACAGCGGAAGCTCTTAATAATCACCTGAGAATAAACATGCTTAAAACGTCAACAAAAATGTTGGTGAGTTATAGGTTTAACCTATATATATCAAATCATAATAATAGACCACAAGATTTCATATTTCAATACACATCCCATACATAGAGATAAAAATCATTCATATGGTGAACACCTGGTAACCGACATTAACAAGATGCATATATAAGAATATCCCCATCATTCCGGGACACCCTTCGGATATGATATAAATTTCAAAGTACTAAAGCATCCGGTACTTTGGATGGGGTTTGTTAGGCCCAATAGATCTATCTTTAGGATTCGCGTCAATTAGGGTGTCTGTTCCCTAATTCTTAGATTACCAGACTTAATAAAAAGGGGCATATTCGATTTCGATAATTCAACCATAGAATGTAGTTTCACGTACTTGTGTCTATTTTGTAAATCATTTATAAAACCTGCATGTATTCTCATCCCAAAAATATTAGATTTTAAAAGTGGGACTATAACTCACTTTCACAGATTTTTACTTCGTCGGGAAGTAAGACTTGGCCACTGGTTGATTCACGAACCTATAACAATATATACATATATATCAAAGTATGTTCAAAATATATTTACAACACTTTTAATATTTGATGTTTTAAGTTTATTAAGTCAGCTGTCCTCGTTAGTAACCTACAACTAGTTGTCCACAGTTAGATGTACAGAAATAAATCGATAAATATTATCTTGAATCAATCCACGACCCAGTGTATACGTATCTCAGTATTGATCACAACTCAAACTATATATATTTTGGAATCAACCTCAACCTTGTATAGCTAACTCCAACATTCACATATAGAGTGTCTATGGTTGTTCCGAAATATATATAGATGTGTTGACATGATAGGTCGAAACATTGTATACGTGTCTATGGTATCTCAAGATTACATAATATACAATACAAGTTGATTAAGTTATGGTTGGAATAGATTTGTTACCAATTTTCACGTAGCTAAAATGAGAAAAATTATCCAATCTTGTTTTACCCATAACTTCTTCATTTTAAATCCGTTTTGAGTGAATCAAATTGCTATGGTTTCATATTGAACTCTATTTTATGAATCTAAATAGAAAAAGTATAGGTTTATAGTCAGAAAAATAAGTTACAAGTCGTTTTTGTAAAGGTAGTCATTTCAGTCGAAAGAACGACGTCTAGATGACCATTTTAGAAAACATACTTCCACTTTGAGTTTAACCATAATTTTTGGATATAGTTTCATGTTCATAATAAATATCATTTTCTCAGAATAACAACTTTTAAATCAAAGTTTATCATAGTTTTTAATTAACTAACCCAAAACAGCCCGCGGTGTTACTACGACGGCGTAAATCCGGTTTTACGGTGTTTTTCGTGTTTCCAGGTTTTAAATCATTAAGTTAGAATATCATATAGATATAGAATATGTGTTTAGTTGATTTTAAAAGTCAAGTTAGAAGGATTAACTTTTGTTTGCGAACAAGTTTAGAATTAACTAAACTATGTTCTAGTGATTACAAGTTTAAACCTTCGAATAAGATAGCTTTATATGTATGAATCGAATGATGTTATGAACATCATTACTACCTTAAGTTCCTTGGATAAATCTACTGGAAAAGAGAAAAATGGATCTAGCTTCAACGGATCCTTGGATGGCTCGAAGTTCTTGAAGCAGAATCATGACACGAAAACAAGTTCAAGTAAGATCATCACTTGAAATAAGATTGTTATAGTTATAGAAATTGAACCAAAGTTTGAATATGATTATTACCTTGTATTAGAATGATAACCTACTGTAAGAAATAAAGATTTCTTGAGGTTGGATGATCACCTTACAAGATTGGAAGTGAGCTAGCAAACTTGAAAGTATTCTTGATTTTATGTAACTAGAACTTGTAGAATATATGAAGAACACTTAAAACTTGAAGATAGAACTTGAGAGAGATCAATTAGATGAAGAAAATTGAAGAATGGAAGTGTTTGTAGGTGTTTTTGGTCGTTGGTGTATGGATTAGATATAAAGGATATGTAATTTTGTTTTCATGTAAATAAGTCATGAATGATTACTCATATTTTTGTAATTTTATGAGACATTTCATGCTAGTTGCCAAATGATGGTTCCCACATGTGTTAGGTGACTCACATGGGCTACTAAGAGCTGATCATTGGAGTGTATATACCAATAGTACATACATCTAAAAGCTGTGTATTGTACGAGTACGAATACGGGTGTATACGAGTAGAATTGTTGATGAAACTGAACGAGGATGTAATTGTAAGCATTTTTGTTAAGTAGAAGTATTTTGATAAGTGTATTGAAGTCTTTCAAAAGTGTATAAATACATATTAAAACACTACATGTATATACATTTTAACTGAGTCGTTAAGTCATCGTTAGTCGTTACATGTAAGTGTTGTTTTGAAACCTTTAGGTTAATGATCTTGTTAAATGTTGTTAACCCAATGTTTATAATATCAAATGAGATTTTAAATTATTATATTATCATGATATTATCATGTATGAATATCTCTTAATATGATATATATACATTAAATATCTTTACAACGATAATCGTTACATATATGTCTCGTTTAAAAATCATTAAGTTAGTAGTCTTGTTTTTACATATGTAGTTCATTGTTAATATACTTAATGATATGTTTACTTATCATAGTATCATGTTAACTATATATATATATCCATATATATGTCATCATATAGTTTTTACAAGTTTTAACGTTCGTGAATCACCGGTCAACTTGGGTGGTCAATTGTCTATATGAAACATATTTCAATTAATCAAGTCTTAACAAGTTTGATTGTTTAACATGTTGGAAACATTTAATCATGTAAATATCAATCTCAATTAATATATATAAACATGAAAAAGTTCGGGTCACTACAGCTTACCCCTCTCGTTGTTTATCTTTTTAGATGCAGGTGTGGACAAGGGCAAGGGGGTTGTTGGGCACTAGGTGTCCCTTGATGATGTTATGTTGGAGCTTTTGGAAGTTGGCCTAGCATTTTGGGTAGTTTAGTCCCAAACCATGCTCGATGTGTTGTTTAGTTTAAAACTATCATTTTTGTATTGGTCAAACTTGTATCTCATTCGTTAATGGCCTTTGTGCCTTTTGTAAACACTAAAACTTGTTGTATGTTCCAATGAACGTGTGGAATGGTTACATATTTAATTGGCGCGTAAATGTGTATTATTTTAAAAAAAAAAATTATCGTATGGAATACGGGTTGGGTTGTTTCAAGTGGTATCAGAGCATGGTCTAAGGGATTTAGGCGTCTGGAGATAGGTGCCTAGACTTAGACTTTAATGAGTATGCACTTTTATGGGGGACTTGTAGGACTTCGGATCGGATCGGAAATTTTAGTGCTTAGTTTTATGTGAATTTAACCTTGCACTAATTGTTTCGTGTTGTAGTTATAATCATCAAGCGAGATGGACGTTGTACTAGCGAGTTAATGTGACGTGCTCGCGTAGCAATGACTAGCTACCATTGTTACGGGTGCAAATCGTATCAAACGAGCAATGTACGTCGATTGTTGAGCAAGATGGGGCGGTTTGACGTGTATGTGTATTTATATGTGTCATGTCTTTCGTTTCGTTGTTTAATCTTTTCTGTTTTATAGAATGAAGATGAGAAACGGACACGACACCAAAAATGGGGGCACTAGTGAGGACCCCGAATTCACGGCCAAGGTTGAGGCCATTTTTTCAACGTCAAAAGGCGGAATACCTTGTGGATATCAAGAAGATGTTCCTAGATTCAATCGACGAACAATTAGTCGGTGTGGTAAGGGAACAAGTTAAGGCCATCCTACATGAAGATAATGTGGGAAGACGTGACTTTTTCTATAAGAATTTCAAGGATTCTCAACCACCTACTTTCGAGGGCGAAAGAGACCCGTTAAAGAGTGCCCGGTGGATCTCCGATATGGAGGGGGCCTTTCGAACTTGTGAATGCCCGATTGATAAAAAGACAAGGTATGGTTGTAGCATGCTAAGAGGTGATGCGAAGCTATGGTGGGATGCAAAAATCCAAGTTTATGGCGAAGAACAATGCATGGATTTTACTTGGGATGAGTTCAAAATGGAGTTTTTCCAAGAGTACCGAACTTCGGCCGACCTTACTAGACTTAAGGACGAGTTGCGTTCCTTGAGGCAAGGGTCGATGGATTTGAATACTCTTAAATCCGTTTACTTGTCAAAAACTCAATTTTGCCCGGAGTATGTCGGGAATGATAAGATGTTGAAGGAAGACTTTTACCGAATCTTGAATGACAACTATCAAGAAAAGATTAGTGTGAACGTGGTGAAGAGTTTTGATGAGTTGTTTGATATGGCCAAAGGGTTCGAGGCGCTCATCTTGAGAAAGAGTGGCTTTACCTTCGGCAAAAATAAGTTTGAAGCTACTAGTCATTCGAACTTTTCTAACAAGAAGCACAAGAAGGGCTCCGAGAGTGTTGGTAGTGTTAAGAAGGGTGCTTCCGGTGATTTTACTTATGCTTGCTACAATTGTGGGCAAAGGGGGCACATGGCTCGTGAGTGCCCAAAACAATCATCCACAACCAAGCTCACTTGTTTTAATTGCGGTAAAGAAGGGCATAAGAAGCCGGAGTGTCCCGACTTGCGCAATGATAATGTTAAGAGGTTAGAGAAGGCGGCGGGTACGACCTGGGGGCGAAACTATTTGATGACCAATGACGAATCCAAGCAATCAAGTGAAGTCGTCTCAGGTACTTTCATGGTTAACTCTAATCCGGCACGAATATTATTTGATAGCGGTGCTAATTTGTCTTTTGTGTCGCCTCGATTTGTATCTAAGCTTAACAAACCGCTAGCTAAGTTAAGTCGTCCGGTAGAAGTCGAAATAGCGGACGGCAAGACGGTGCTAGTGGTTGATGTGTGTAAAAATTGTGATGTTGTGTTTGGTGCCGAGAACTTTAAAATTGATCTTATCCCGATGACTTTGGGCGACTTTGATATCGTTGTTGGTATGGATTGGCTCGATCGAAATAGAGCCGATATTGCATGCCATGAGAAATTTATCCGTGTGAAGACCCAAAGTGGGGGAGAGTTAATTATTCACGACGATAAACGAAGAAGACTTGTGCCGATATGCACTTTTACACGGGCACGTCGTTCTCTTGCTAGTGGTGGCATGACTTTTCTTGCCCATGTTGTTGATACTCGTGATGAGCCACCACCTATTCGTGAAATTCCGGTGGTAAGTGAGTTTGAAGATGTTTTTTCGGATGAGTTACCGGGTGTTCTGGAGGAAAGACAAGTAGAATTTCGCATTGAGTTGGTTCCAGGAGCTACTCCCATTGTTAAAACTCCTTATCGTTTAGCGCCAACGAAAATGCAAGAGTTGTTAAATCAAACCCAAGAGTTGCTTGAAAAGGGTTTCATTCGACCGAGTTCCTCGCCATGGGGTGCTCCGGTTTTGTTCGTGAAAAAGAAAGATGGAAGTATGCGGATGTGCATCGATTATCGGGAGTTGAATAAAGTGACGATCAAGAATCGCTATCCATTGCCTCGGATTGACGATTTGTTTGATCAACTCCAAGGTGCGACGTATTTTTTTAAGATCGACTTATGGTCCGGCTATCATCAAATGCGGGTCCGTGAGGAAGACATAGAGAAAACAGCTTTTCAAACGCGTTATGGGCATTTTGAATTTGTAGTTATGCCTTTTGGTCTTACGAATGCACTGGCGACATTCATGAACCTTATGAACCGAGTGTGCCAACCTATGTTGGACAAGTCGGTAATAGTGTTCATTGACGACATACTTATCTATTCTAAGAGTATGAAGGAACATGAGCACCATTTGCGTGAAGTGTTGAAGATATTTTGGAAGGAGAAGTTGTATGCAAAATTCTCCAAATGTGAATTTTGGCTAAGGGAAGTTCAATTCCTTGGCCATATTGTGAACCAAGAAGGTATTCAAGTAGATCCGGGGAAGATAGAAACGGTGAAGAGTTGGGGACGACCGACTACGCTTACGGAAATCCGAAGTTTTCTCGGGTTGGCCGGTTATTATCTTCGGTTTATCCAAGACTTTTCTAAGATTGCTTCTCCTTTGACGAAGTTGACGAGGAAGAATGTAAGGTTCAATTGGGAAAACGAGCAAGAAATTGCTTTTCAATTGTTAAAAGAGAAGTTGTGTCAAGCTCCAGTGTTAGTGTTGCCGGAAGGGGTAGAAGACATGACGGTTTATTGTGATGCTTCTTTAAATGGGCTCGGGTGTGTTTTGATGCAAAGAGGTAAAGTCATCGCTTACGCCTCTCGACAATTAAAGGAACACGAAAAGAGATACCCGACTCATGATCTTGAATTGGCTGCGGTGGTACATGCGTTGAAAATTTGGCGCCACTACTTGTATGGTGTCAAGTGTACGATTTATTCGGATCATAAGAGTTTGAAACACCTCTTTACTCAACGAGATTTGAATTATCGTCAACGTAGGTGGATGGATGTGGTAAAGGATTATGATTGTGAAATACTTTATCATCCGGGCAAGGAGAATGTGGTCGCGGATGCGTTAAGTCGAAAGAGTCATCACCCGGCATTACGATTGGGATTGTTACGTATGATTATTACTAATGATTTTCTTGTAAAACTTGATGAGATTCAAATAGAGGCTTACGTTCATAACAAACACGAAGAACGAATTATAGGGCAATCGGAGTTCATCACTATGGGCTCGCGTGGTTTGTTGTCTTTTCAAGAAAGAGTGTGGGTGCCTAAGATGGGTGGTTACCGGCGAGTGCTACTTGATGAAGTACATAAGTCAAAGTATTCCATTCATCCGGGCGCGACAAAAATGTATCTTGATTTAAAGAAAGATTATTGGTGGCGGGGCATGAAACGTGATGTTGTGAAGTATGTTGAGCAATGCGTCACGTGTTTGCAAGTTAAGGCCGAGGACCAAAAGCCGTATGGTAAGTTACAACCGTTAGAAATCCCAAAATGGAAATGGGAGCACATTACCATGGATTTCATCGCAAAGTTACCTAAAACGGCGAGAACCCAGTTTGATTCGATTTGGGTTATAGTTGACCGACTGACGAAGAGTGCTTTGTTTCTTCCCATTAAGGAAGCGATATCATCGGAGACCTTGGCTAAGTTGTTTATCAAGGAAGTCATCTCTCGACACGGTGTTCCTATATCTATTATTTCGGATCGAGATACTCGCTTTACATCTCGGTTTTGGGAAAAGTTTCATGAAGATATGGGTACGCAATTGAAGTTGAGCACGGCGTATCATCCTCAAACGGACGGTCAAACCGAACGTACGAATCAAACATTAGAGGATATGTTACGGGCATGTATTATCGATTTTGGTGGTAGTTGGGACGAGCACTTACCTTTGGTGGAATTCTCGTACAATAATAGTTATCATACTAGTATCGGGATGCCGCCATATGAGATGCTTTATGGGCGTAGATGTCGAAACCCGATTTGTTGGGGTGAAGTGGGACAAAAGGAAATCGGGAGTACCGATTTGGTTTTAGAAACGAATTGCAAGATTGATATGATTTGAGAGCATTTGAAAAAGGCTCAAGATAGGCAAAAGTCGTATGCCGACAAACGTAGACGAACGATCGAATTCCAAGAAGGTGACATGGTGATGCTTAAGGTTTCGCCATGGAAAGGTATTATTCGATTTCGAAAACGGGAAAAGTTAGCTCATCGGTTTATTGGACCATTTAAGGTTTTAGCTCGTGTTGGTGAAGTCGCGTATTGTTTGGAATTACCCGAAGAGCTTGCGGGGATCCATAATACATTTCATGTTTCCCATCTCCGTAAGTGTCTTGCGGATGATTCATCTTGGGTGCCATTAGACGAGATCGAGCTAAACAATAAGTTAGAGTACATTGAGGAACCGATTTCCATACTTGATGAGAAGGTCAAAAGGTTGAGACATAAAGAGGTTAGGACTTTTAAAGTTCAATGGCGTCGTAGTAAGGGTTCCGAGTTTACTTGGGAGCCCGAAGAGTTTGTGTTGGTTTATCTTCCTTCTTGTCATGCGGCTTGGATCACGAGGACGCGCTCCGATTCAAGTGGGAGAGAGTTGTAACATCCCGTTTCCCCGTACACGTCTAAAGGTACATACTTAATCATTAGTACGTTTGTAACTCGTTAGTTTATGTGGAAATGTATAGATATGTGTGTAGATATGTGTATATACGTAGCTATGCTTGAAAATATGCGCATATAAAAGTTTATACATGAGTTTTAATAGCGTTAAGTCTTGTGAGACTATTGTTGAGGGTTAGGCGAATATATGAAGCGGGAATGGAGTGTGCAATTAAATAAAAATCAAAATTTGCTTAAGGTGGTCGAGCTGTTCAGGTGCAGCTTTAAGCCGCGCCGCGACAAAGTGGTCCGCGCCGCGGCATATCAAGCAAACCTGGATCAGGAAATGAGTTATGAAGGGTCTGTTTTCCCTTTATACGTCACGCCGCGACGAATTAAGCCGCGCCGCGGCAATCTTGCTGGACAGATTCCGGACTTAGCTCTTTTTAGGGGATTTTAAGGGGCAAAATGGTAAATTGACGTGTAGATCTGATGGGAGCTTTAAATCTCAATCACTTATTCATTTAATTCAATTTCTTTTCTCTTTTCTTTCCATTTTCTCTCCTAAAACTTAAAAGCCCATTTGTGTTCAAGTGAGATTTGAGAGTGGAGAATTGTGAATCAAACCTTGGAGCAAGAATTAAAGTTGTTGCTTGTGTCTCTAGCTACACGTTGATAGTCTCGGTAAGTTCTAACTCTAAGTTTTGAATTTTAATTGGTTAATGGTTAGGGTTTTGGTTACCAGAGATTTGGGTGACCCATTTGAGGGTAAAATGGGTGAATTTGGGTTATGTTGTTGTATTGAAACCCTAATAGCCACAAACTAGGGTTTTGGTCTTGTGATTTGAGGTTGTAAGTGTCAAATGGTATTGCTAGTCACTAATACACTTTTAGATTTATGAAAGAAGTGTTAATGGGTAAGTTTGACTTGATTGTGAGGCTAAGTAATTAAAATGGGTCAAAATGTACTAGTTGACCTAGTTTGGGTGAAATGGGTATGAATTACCCTAAGTTTGTGTTAGTTAAGGTTAGAAGACTTTAATTCACTAGTTTTAGTGGTTAAATTCGGGTCTTGGCCATTTAAGGGCGGTTTTGGTGTGGTTGAGTCATTTAATGCGAATTGAGTCATTAAATGCTCAAGTATGTGTAATGTGGTTAATTCCACTAGTGTGTAATTGAATGTGTACTTATGTAATAGGTACCTTGCTTTGAAGCCTTCGGAAGCATTAAATCACCACCGAGGTGTTAAGGTGAGTGGAATAATTATATGCTTGCATGTATGATGTATTTATTTGTGTAGTATGAGTTGTGAAGTGTCGAGGTGTTAAGACACCACTACTCACGTGATGGGTGAAGTATCGAGGTGTTAAGATGCCACCTAGGGGTGAAGTGTCGAGGTGTTAAGGCACCACTCCGTAGAATAGATGGGTGAAGCATTGAGGTGTTAAGATGCCACTCGGGGTGAAGTATCGAGGTGTTAAGATGCCACCCGTAGGGTTAGTGTACGAGGTGTTAAGTGCACTAATGGTTATTATGAACTCCGACGGTCTTTAAACACCGTTCCCTCGTTCGATTGGTTAACCATGGTTGTGTGTGGATTGTAGCATATTATATTGTTTAAACTATATGCTATTATTATGCTGGCTCGTATGGTATAAGGTTTGGTAATGTACTTGGGATGGTATGATTATTTATATTGCTAGCATGTATGCGGTAAATGTGTAAGTGATTGCAAGTAAGTAGGTTGTATATGTACACGTATAATTGTTGCACTCACTAAGCATTAGCTTACCCCTCTCGTTGTTTATCTTTTTAGATGCAGGTGTGGACAAGGGCAAGGGGGTTGTTGGGCACTAGGTGTCCCTTGATGATGTTATGTTGGAGCTTTTGGAAGTTGGCCTAGCGTTTTGGGTAGTTTAGTCCCAAACCATGCTCGATGTGTTGTTTGGTTTAAAACTATCATTTTTGTATTGGTCAAACTTGTATCTCATTCGTTAATGGCCTTTGTGCCTTTTGTAAACAATAAAACTTGTTGTATGTTCCAACGAACGTGTGGAATGGTTACATATTTAATTGGCGCGTAAATGTGTATTATTTTAAAAAAAATATATTTATCGTATGGAATACGGGTTGGGTTGTTTCACCAAATCAGCATCCGCATAACCCCTAAGTATGATATTGTTTTTGGAGAAACACAATCCCATATTAGAAGTACCTTTCAAATAATGAAGCAACCATTTGATCGCTTCCCAATGCTCTTTCCCCGGATTAGACATATAACGACTTACAACTACCACTGCTTGAGCAATATCGGGTCTTGTACAAACCATGACATACATAATACTACCCACGGCCGATGCATATGGAACCTTTTCCATATCCGTTTTGTCTTTTACCGTCTTTAGTGATTGACTTTTCGATAACTTAATCGTGCTACCCAAAGGCATAGAACGAGCCTTTGAATTCTCCATATTAAACCTCTCTACTACTTTCTCAATATATTTGGATTGAGACAAGTATAGAGTACCTTTCACACGATCACGCACAATACTCATGCCAAGTATTTGCCTAGCACCACCAAGATCTTTCATCTCGAATTCACGGGAAAGTAATCCCTTCAACTTGTTAATTTCGGACATGTTGGAACCTGCAAGTAACATCTCATCAACATACAACAATAAGATTATATAAGAAGACTTGAGTTTCTTCAAGTAGCAACAGTGATCCGCTTCACATCTTGAGAAACCAATCTGCTTCATAAAATCATCAAACTTCAAGTACCATTGCCGAGGTGCTTGCTTCAATCCATACAAACTTTTCTTTAGCTTACAAACCCACTTCTCTTTACCCTTTACCTCAAAGCCCTCGGGTTGCCTCATGTAGATCTCTTCAACAAAATCACCATGCAAGAATGCGGTCTTCACATCTAGTTGCCCTAGATGTAAGTCTTCGGATGCAACCATAGAAAGTACCAAACGGATAGTAGTCATTTAACTACTGGTGAAAATATCTCTTTATAGTCAACCCCTTCCTTTTGTTGAAAGCCTTTAACTACCAAACAAGCCTTGTACCTTTTCTTGCCATCCAACTCATTCTTGATTCGATACACCCATTTACTTTACAACGCCCTTTTATCATGAGGTAACTTCACTAGCGACCAAGTTTTATTTTTTTCAAGTGACCACATCTCTTCTTTCATGGCAAGCTCCCATTGTATGGATTCTTTTGTTTTCCTTGCCTCAAAGTAACTTTCGGGTTCACCATTCTCGGTATAGAGCAAGTAGTTTGCTGATGGAGAATACCTAGGATTAGGTTTGGGCACTCTAGTCGAGCGTCTTAGTGTAGGAGCAACCGAAATGGTTGGACCGGTTTCATTTGTGTCATCCTCATCACTAGAACTCGCACTATGTTCGAAATCATCACCGCTTTCCGAATCATTTCCATCATTAGCATTTTCTGACGCCTCACCGTTAATTGGCAATTCATTATTACGTGTACTCCCACTAGAACCTGCAAGATCATCAATAGAAACATCGTCAAAAGTAACATGACCCGGTTTAGGACTCTCCGTTTCCGGTTTGCCATAAACTGAATCTTCAACAAAGGTAACATCACGAGAACGAATCACTTTTCTAGCCTCGTTATCCCAACAACGATAACCCATTTCATCCGACCCGTAACCTATGAAAGTACACTTCTTTGACTTAGCTTCAAGCTTGTCTCTATCCACATCTTTGGTCTTCACATAAGCATTACACCCAAAGATCCTAAGGTGATTATAACTCACCTTCTTACCTTGCCATTCTTCATCGGGAATTCAAAAACCCAACGGTGTTGAGGGTCCCCTGTTTATCAAATAAGTCGCTGTATTAACCGCATCTACCCAAAACATCTTAGGCAAACCGGCATGTAGTCTCATACTCTTAGCACTTTCATTTAACGTACGATTCATACGTTCGGCGACCCCATTGTGTTGCGGTGTCTCCGGTACCGTTTTCAACATTCTAATACCAAGCTTTGCACAATGGTCTTTAAACTCAAGACTACCATATTCCCCTCCATTATCCGACTTCAAGCACTTGACCTTCAAGTTAGTCTCATTTTCTACCATAGCTTTCCACTTCACAAATGTATTAAATACATCAGATTTAGCTTTAAGAAAATAAACTCATACCTTTCGAGTGGAGTCGTCAATGAAGGTGACATAATAGCGAGTACCTCCATGTGATTCTACATTGGTTGGACCAAACACATCCGTATGAACGAGCTCCAATTTCTCCAACTTAGGTGCATTCCCTGATTTCCCAAAAGTCACCTTCTTTTGCTTCCCATATACACATGGTTCGCAAAACCCAAGTTCTACCTTTTTCAAATCCGGAATTCTCCCACTCAAAACAAGCATCTTCATACCCTTCTCACTCATATGCCCGAGTCTTCGGTGCCATAGAGTTGATTCAGACTCAACATTAACAGTAGCAACCACCGTGTCTTCATCAAACACTTCAACCATATAAAGAGTTCCCCTTTTATGTCCACGGACCACAATACAACTACCCTTAACCACCTTCCATTGGCAGTTTTCAAAAGTAACCGCGTTACCTTCATCATCTAATTGACCAACCGAAATAAGTTTCCTTTTTAATTTAGGAATGTACCTTACGTTTTTCAAGGTCCAATTAGAGCCAAGAGTAGTCTTCAAATGCCCTCTATATTGAGTTGTTTGTCGTCCGCCAATCTAACATTGCCTTGATATGAATGAAAATTCTTCATCATGCTTTTGACATGAGTAGCATGAAACGAAGCTCCCGAATCCAAAATCCAAGACTCCATAGAATTTTCAACACTACATAAAAGTGCATCATCACTTTCTTCCTCGCTCAAGTTCACACCTGTCGCCGGACCATTTTTACAATTCCTTTGAAAGTGTCCTTTTTGATTGCAACCCCAACAAACAGCTTCACTTCTATCTTTCGATGGATACCTCTTCTTAGACTTCTTTCTACCCTTCTTCTCACCGCGATCAAATTTCCTACCACGGTTTTCGGTACTTAACAAAGAACCGGATGTCGATTCCCCCGAGTTTCGCCTACGAGTATCTTCACCAAGAATCAAATCCCTTATTGATTCAAACGCTAGCTTAGTAGTTCCCGTAGAGCCACTAACCGCGGTAACCGTACCCGACCAACTTTCCGGTAATGATGAAAGCAAGATTAGTGCTTTTAGTTCATCATCAAACTTAATCTCTAACGATTCAAGCCTTGAAATGATATTATTAAATTCATTTATATGATCCGTTGCACTCGTACCTTCCTTCATCTTTGTATTGAACAATTGACGCATGAGAAATACCTTATTAGAAGCGGTAGGTTTCTCATACATGTTAGAGAGTGCTTTCAAGCAAGAAAACGTCGTCTTCTCATTCACAACGTTGTATGCAACGTTCTTAGCAAGTGAAAGACGAATAGCGCCCAAAGCTTGACGATCCAAAAGCGTCCAATCGGCATCGTTCATGCTTTCAGGCTCGGTCTCTAACAAGGGTTGGTGTAGCTTCTTTTAATACAAGTAATCTTCAATTTGCATCTTCCAAAAGCCAAAGTCTCTCCCATCGAATCGGTCGATTCTAAACTTCCCGTCTTCCGCCATCGTTCCCTTAACGAAACCTTGTGCTCTGATACCAGTTGTAAGGATATTAGGACCCAAAACAACGCAAGTGATTCAACAAGATCACTCACCGATAGTAATTCTACAAGATTACTAACCCACTTAATGAACGAAAGATTATAAATGCAAGAAATGTAAATCGACACAAGAGATAACGTGGTTGTATGCAATCCTTGTGATTGCTTTAGTCCACGGACCAACTAGAGAATGTATTTACTGAATATTTGTGGTGTGTTTACAATGAGTTACAAGAGGGTCTATTTATAGAATGGTTTAAGGAGTAAGCTAAAAACAATTCCTTGAAGCTTCATGTGAGTTTCCTGACAGCTTCATGGAGGCTACATGTGAGTTTCCTGACACCTTCGTGGAAGCTACATGTGAATTTCCTCACAACTTCGTGGAAGCTACATGTGAGTTTCCTAACAACTTTGTGGAAGCTACATGTGAGTTTCCTAACAACTTCGTGGAAGCTTCGTGTGAGTTTCCTGGAATCTTCCCTCTAATTGTTTAAAGTTCTCCATATCTCCAACATTAACTCTGATACATATATTATGTCTAACATGTCCCTCAAACGAAGAGCTCTGATAGATATATTATGTCTAACACAATATATTATGTCTAACACATCCTTCAACTAAGAGCGCAGAAAGATCTTCACATCTCAGGAAGAGAAACAAAGGAGTAGATAATGCATGGTTTTGTGAAGATGTCGATGAATTGTACACATGCTCCTTGAGCAACTTTTCTACGAACAAAACGAATATTGACTTTTTACGGACAAAACGAATATTAACTTTCGATGATAAGCATGTTGCATGTTACACCTAGACTATCTCACCATTAGATTGATAGACGCCAAAGATGTACGAATGCAAAGTTCGGGTAGACGAAATTGAAGTAAAGTAACTTCCACAAGCTTTATATTCCGATTCAGTAAAGGAACATGACACGTCTATCATTTACAAGTAGTCCAACAAATGAGATTAAAGCATAAATACATAAATATATGACAAATCCCCAATAAAACGTCAATCAACCAACACCTAACCTAATCATCATCAAACAATGGTTTAAGGCTGTAACTAAGTTTAACCTAGTTACAACTTAAATGAATTTAAAAAATGGTGTTCGGATCGGTTAAAACCGAAACCGAATTTTATTTTATATTTGATTTGGTTTTAGGTTGAATTTTCCAAATCTCGTTAAAATGAAAATTGAATTGAAAACGAGTTCAATGTAATAATAGTATTATATAAATATATTAAAACTATATATGTGATTTTCGAATTCCATTATATATAATTGAATAGTATAGCGTTTTGAAAAACTTAGGAATTTTAACTACAATATAATTATGAAGTATAAATGCTTTGTATGAATTTTAAATTTACAAAAATAAATAGTTACATGTTTGTTTTCAATTTTAACCAAAAGTCTTAACCGAAATAGAATCGAAACTAAATTTGAATTCGATTTGGTTTTGCCATACGGATTCGGTTTTCTTTTCGAGTTCGGTTCTGTTTTGGTTTTGCTTTCAAAAGTTCAAAAATCGAACAAACCAAACTGTTAAACCGAACAAACCGTAAATCAAATTGGTGAACACCCTAGTCGCTTAGACTTTCTCGCCGAGAGATTAATTTTGTCCACTTCCTCCAACCAAAGTCTCAAGCCGAGACATGCACCGACATCTTTTTCTTCAAGTTTAGTATTTACACCCAACAATCTCATACTTGAAGATTGAACAACAAATTTACTCTTAGCCTATCTGTCACGACCAGGAAAATTTCGATCAAATTTAAACTTCATCTTTATATGATTTAATGTTTCCGAGACAATAAGCGAAGTCTGTAGAGTTGAGTCTTAAATTTTCATTTAATAGTCTCATGAACCCTTGACTGTTTCCCGACGATTCACGAACATTTGTTGAATGTATACATAAATAAATATAAATAAAAGTGTATATAAAATATTTTAACATACAGTTGACACAATAGAATTAAATAGAATAAAATATTAGATATTAAATATCTAAGTATACATATATACATAAATATAAGGTTATATAATGATTAGAAATAATAAAATACAATACAATCATCAGAGTTAAAGATGTAAACAGATAAAAAGTTATTATTAAAATAAATACGATCTCTATACTTAATTGATGAGTATATGTACAGTTTAATATATTAAAATGTATAAGATTGAATATTCTGTATATGTTATATATATATATATATATATATATATATATATATATATATATATATATATATATATATATATATATATATATATATAGATGCATTGTACAAATACTAAATAATTAATAAAATGTAATATTAATAGATAAAATTTAATTACAAAATTAACATAGATATTAAGGTAATATTATTATTACTTATCATATTACTATAGTATTATTATTATTTCCATTATTAGTATTTTTTATATATATATTATTAACTGTAATTTTTTTTTTATAAATCGATTATAACATAATATAGTAATATTAACTGTTTTATTTTTATAAAAATATAGATATATGCGAATCAACATCTGATATAAATCCAGTCCACTACAAATTATTAGATACCAAAATCAAAGTTGTTAACAATCTTTATCACACTTTAACTTATTTTATATTTTCTCTGTACGATTCCTAATCTTTGAGGATTTTCTTTACTATAAAACAAATGCAAAAGAATATAATCCTGTGTTAATATTTTTTTTATGTTATATTATTCCCACTTGACCCATCTTTCTAAATATATTTATATACCTACATGACATATGATTTGATTATGAGATTGAGTCTTCTTCCATCCACCATCTAAACCATCTTCAAACTCATATACCTGCAATTAACCACAATCCCTTGTGTCTTTCTTTTGAGTATTATGAAACATCAAGACCATCTCCATGCTACAATTAAGAACAAACCCACCACTATTTGCTTTTCTCCTTCTTTACTACCGGTTCTAACTTCAACTATCGAACACCACCTTGATCGACAACCATCACTTTCTTTGAATCAGCATCATCAGGGACATCACCTTGATAACCCATCACCATTTTTATCGAAAATAATCACCACCATCGTGTACCCTTCTCCTGCAACCGCCACTTTGGCCACCACCACCAAGCTTCCACCTCCAATCACTTGCACGTACAACCACCACTACAACCATTAACCACCATTATAATCGTCACTCTTAATCTCAACCTAACCACAACCCAACACTGTTGCAACCTTCGAATCTTGTTGGCACTACTGCTGCTGTTTACTCCTTTCTGTTTCTGCTCCAAAATAGCAGTCCAAAACGCACCCAAAACCCTCCCTTGCTGCTACTGTTACAGCCTGTCTAAACCATGCACCACCGATCACCAAAGCTTCTTGCGAATATTGGTGTATCTGTTTCTCTATCGAACAATAAAACCATGAGTTTTCTATTTCGATCAACCACAAGCATCATCGTGAACTACGGCTGTTTCAATTAATAAATTTCTGTTACAGCAAGATACAATCGTTAAATCACCATCAAACCATTATCATAAATCCATCTATTACTTCGGTTTCTATTCAAAGAACACCCAACAAACCGTCACTGTAGCTGCTGCTATTGTTTTCTCGTTCAACCGTCACAACCACGGAACATGCTAAAATTTTATTCGAACCCTTCGATGGCTGCTGCTACTGTACGATTGTTTATGTTAAAAACAATAAACCGTCGCCCTTGTTTAATACTACATGGACTCTTTATTTTTGGGCTACTTGTGGAATCCAAATAATCACACAAATGGGCTATTGTGTTGTTGGGCTTGAAATAAAAATAAAATAAAATACGGGTTATATTAAATGAGTTGCTGGATAAATTAGATGAATCAAAATGGATCAATGGATAAGAGAGTTTGTGTTTAGTGGGAGGTCACGGGTTCGAGTCCCGTCTCGAGCAATTCAATTCTTTTTAGTACTAAAAAGGTATAATTTAGTATCATTATCATTTTTATTATTATTATTATTATTATTATTATTATTATTATTATTATTATTATTATTATTATTATTATTATTATTATTATTATTATTATTATTAGCTATTGTATTTAGGATTAGTATTGTAGTATTATCATTATTATTACTAATAAAAAAAAAGTTATCATGTATTATTATTAATCTAATTAAAATTTCAATTATAATTACTAATATTACTAGTATTATTAGAAAATAATATTTTTAATATTATCATTAGTATTATGTTATAAATATTAGTACTATTGAGACAAGTATTATTATTAATATTATCATTTTCATTAATATAAATTATCATAACCGGTATTATATAATTAAAGATTAACATAACTATTATTAAAAGTATCATTTCTTTTAATCCATTATTTTGTTAAAACTACTATTAATACTATCATTATTTTTACTAGTACTATTAAAATTATTTTTATTATCATTATACTTATTTTGGTACTATTATAAATGATACTCTGTAAATGAAAGATTAATTTTATATAGAAATATATTTAATGCTCATATTTTAAATATAAATTTTTTCATATATAAAATGAATATATATAATGAAGTAGTAATATAAAATTTTTATCACAACTAATAACATATATATAATTATTCGATTACAATGACGTGTGTTAATATATATATATATATATATATATATATATATATATAAATGATAATATATATATATATATATATATATATATATATATATATATATATATAGGTTCGTGAATCCGAGGTCAACCCTACACTTGTTCAATATCGTCATATGTATTACAAAATACAATAGGTGAGTTTCATTTGCTCCCTTTTTAATTCATTTTACAATATATATTTTTGGGCTGAGAATACATGCGCTGCTTTTATAAATGTTTTACGAAATAGACACAAGTACTCAAAATACATTCTACGTTGAGTTGTACCACTGACATACTTTCCTGTAGCTTGGTAACTACTATTTACATGGGTATTGTAAACGCGAATCCAGTTGATAGATCTATCGGGCCTGACAACCCCAACCGGACTGGACGACCAGTATTCAACGGTTGCACAGTACTTCGTTTTGGTGAATACACTTGGTACGGTGTAGTGAGATTTCATAATAAAGGGAATATGCGACGTTGATTAAATGTTAAGTATGGTTACCAAGTCCTCAACCACTTAGAATGCTTTACATACACTTGCGAGTGTATTATGTTTATGATTATGAAATCTTGTGGTCTATTAAGATATTGAAATGATTGTTATGATAAACCTATGAACTCACCAACCTTTTGGTTGACACTTGAAAGCATGTTTATTCTCAGGTATGAAAGAAACATTCGGCTGTGCATTTGCTCATTTTAAAGACATTATTTGGAGTCGATCATGGCAATGGAACCAGAGGTTGGTGACTTCGTCCAGATGGATTAGGACGGGTCCTTTCAGTTGGTATCAGAGCGGTGGTCTTAGCGAACCAGGTCTTGCATTAGTGTGTCTAATTGATAGTTGTTAGGATGCACTAGTGAGTCTAGACTTCGACCGTGTCTGCATGTCAAAAGTTTTGCTTATCTTTTTGTCGGAAATCATCTGCTTATCATCCTTAGGAAATTACCTGCTCATTATTCTTAGTCTGGACATGTCTTACTGCCTCTATTACATAGACAGTGTATAGATAAATTCATATCTTAGCGTATCTGTTATTGTTACCTTTGCCTGACAGCTTCCGTAGATTCTTTCGTAACTTATGGGATTTTAGTAATATATATGCATATGTAATTTATGTATTGCAGGGTACTAATCTATATCCTATAATCTGTATCTTATCGAAAATCCTTCATCTGATCGTACGAGATAAATCCCTCAACCAGTTCGAGTCCCTCAGATTTCGATAGCTATTTCGATAGTTATTTCAACAACTACTCCGACATGGATGTTTACCTAAGCTCTGGAAGAAGCGTCACCAGAATGAATCAGCCAATCATCCATCCCCAATTCACCAGAATGAATCAGCCAATCATCCATCCCCGAAAATAACTTTACAATCCTTCTCCAAGTTAGCCAGTTTTGTCACAGCTCCAGCAAGTCAACTTCGATTTTCGTTCAAAATAACCTTACTATAACCTTAATTTATATGTGTGCTCTTTTATTGTTACAGGAGAACCTTTTATATTCCACCATATCACCATCAGCGTTTAATCATCTAAAAACACAATTCTCCTGAAACCACCTCGGATTGATAACCGATGATTCAGATATGGCTGCATTAAATGCAGAGGAAATAGTAAAAATTGTAGATGACCTAAATGGCCAAAAGTTTGATAATAAAGAATGGAATGTTGGGAACGCTCGATAGAAAATTTGGTACTGAAAAACGGATTGAGCTAACCATGAAAGAGACCAAGGACAAATACAAGGACCAAACTCTATATTCAACGAATCCAGGTAATTCTGAATCCAATGAAATCTTCAGCAAATATCTTGCTCCGAGGACATGTTAAATCTTGGGGAAAATCTTTCTTCATCAACCTTCGATCTTAGAAATTCCAAAAATATCATCATAAATATCTTCGATATTTCTGTGGATATTTTCATAAATATTCTTGTCCGAAATTATCTACCTCTTCATGTTTTCTGTATTCCATTATATTGGAAACTTCTGTAAAATCTAAGTATAAATTATGAGTGAATTGCGAAGAAATGTTGGAAATTGAAGCATGGGTTAGTATAATATAATGACGCTTGGCCAACGTGATTATATTACAGTAAGTCATGCTAAATTTCTAATGTAACGTGATGATGATTCACAGACCCTATCCTCATCATGTGCCATGCTACATGACTCTTTCATTCTACTTAAGCTTTAAGCATATCACTGAAATATTTCCTTGATATTCCTGTTCTTCCGTAATTCGAACAGGTTGCTAATAAATCGTGCTATTACATTTCTTTTTGATTAGAAAATTTCCTTAAATTCCTTGAATTCGGGAAATCCACCGTGACTACGTCAAAAAGTTAAATCTCTATCTCAATCTTTTGTGACAGCTTCATTCGTACACTTCACATTACTGAATCGTTTTATCTATATTAATCAATAATGATAAAACTCTAATTATCAACTCATATTCGTCATGAAAACATTTCTATTGTTAGCTATGACAACCTCGATCAAATTTCGGGACGAAATTTCTTTAACGGGTAGGTACTGTCACGACCCGAAAAATTTCGATCAAATTTAAACTTTATCTTTATATGATTTAATGTTTCCGAGACAATAAGCGAAGTCTGTAGAGTTGAGTCTTAAATTTTCATTTAATAGTCTCATGAACCCTTGACTGTTTCCCGACGATTCACGAACATTTGTTGTATGTATACATAAATAAATATAAATAAAAGTGTATATAAAATATTTTAACATACAGTTGACACAATAGAATTAAATAGAATAAAATATTAGATATTAAATATCTAAGTATACATATATACATAAATATAAGGTTATATAATGATTAGAAATAATAAAATACAATACAATCATCAGAGTTAAAGATGTAAACAGATAAAAAGTTATTATTAAAATAAATACGATCTCTATACTTAATTGATGAGTATATGTACAGTTTAATATATTAAAATGTATAAGATTGAATATTCTGTATATGTTATATATATATATATATATATATATATATATATATATATATATATATATATATATATATATATATATATATATATATATATCTATATCTATATAGATGCATTGTACAAATACTAAATAATTAATAAAATGTAATATTAATAGATAAAATTTAATTACAAAATTAACATAGATATTAAGGTAATATTATTATTACTTATCATATTACTATAGTATTATTATTATTTCCATTATTAGTATTTTTTTATATATATATTATTAACTGTAATTATTTTTTTTATAAATCGATTATAACATAATATAGTTATATTAACTGTTTTATTTTTATAAAAATATAGATATATGCGAATCAACATCTGATATAAATCCAGTCCAGTACAAATTATTAGATACCAAAATCAAAGTTGTTAACAATCTTTATCACACTTTAACTTATTTTATATTTTCTCTGTACGATTCCTAATCTTTGAGGATTTTCTTTACTACAAAACAAATGCAAAAGAATATAATCCTGTGTTAATATTTTTTTATGTTATATTATTCCCACTTGACCCATCTTTCTAAATATATTTATATACCTACGTGACATATGATTTGATTATGAGATTAAGTCTTCTTCCATCCACCATCTAAACCATCTTCAAACTCATATACCTGCAATTAACCACAATCCCTTGTGTCTTTCTTTTGAGTATTATGAAACATCAAGACCATCTCCATGCTACAATTAAGAACAAACCCACCACTATTTGCTTTTCTCCTTCTTTACTACCGGTTCTAACTTCAACTATCGAACACCACCTTGATCGACAACTATCACTTTCTTTGAATCAACATCATCAGGGACATCACCTTGATAACCCATCACCATTTTTATCGAAAATAATCACCACCATCGTGTACCCTTCTCCTGCAACCGCCACTTTGGCCAACACCACCAAGCTTCCACCGCCAATCACTTGCACGTACAACCACCACTACAACCATTAACCACCATTATAACCGTCACTCTTAATTTCAACCTAACCACAACCCAACACTGTTGCAACCTTCGAATCTTGTTTGCACTACTGCTGCTGTTTACTCCTTTCTGTTTCTGCTCCAAAATAGCAGTCCAAAACGCACCCAAAACCCTCCCTTGCTGCTACTGTTACAGCCTGTCTAAACCATGCACCACCGATCACCAAAGCTTCTTGCGAATATTGGTGTATCTGTTTCTCTATCGAACAATAAAACCATGAGTTTTCTGTTTCGATCAACCACAAGCATCATCGTGAACTACGGCTGTTTCAATTAATATATTTCTGTTACAGCAAGATACAATCGTTAAATCACCATCAAACCATTATCATAAATCCATCTGTTACTTCGGTTTCTATTCAATGAACACCCAATAAACCGTCACTGTAGCTGCTGCTATTATTTTCTCGTTCAACCGTCACCACCATGGAACATGCTAAAATTTTATTCGAACCCTTCGATGGCTGCTGCTACTGTACGATTGTTTATGTTAAAAACAATAAACCGTCGCCCTTAGTTAATACTACATGGACTATTTATTTTTGGGCTACTTGTGGAATCCAAATAATCACACAAATGGGCTATTGTGTTGTTGGGCTTGAAATAAAATTAAATAAAATACGGGTCATATTAAATGAGTTACTGGATAAATTAGATGAATCAAAATGGATCAATGGATAAGAGAGTTTGTGTTTAGTGGGAGGTCACGGGTTCGAGTCCCGTCTCGAGCAATTCAATTCTTTTTAGTACTAAAAAGGTGTAATTTAGTATCATTATCACTATCATTTTTATTATTATTATTATTATCATTATTATTATTATTATTATTATTATTATTATTATTATTATTATTATTATTATTATTATTATTATTATTATTATTATTATTATTATTATTATTATTATAAGCTATTGTATTTAGGATTAGTATTGTAGTATTATCATTATTATTACTAATAAAAAAAAGTTATCATGTATTATTATTAATCTAATTAAAATTTCAATTATAATTACTAATATTACTAGTATTATTAGAAAATAATATTTTTAATATTATCATTAGTATTATGTTATAAATATTAGTACTATTGAGACAAGTATTATTATTAATATTATCATTTTCATTAATATAAATTATCATAACCGGTATTATATAATTAAAGATTAACATAACTATTATTAAAAGTATCATTTCTTTTAATCCATTATTTTGTTAAAACTACTATTAATACTATCATTATTTTTACTAGTACTATTAAAATTATTTTTATTATCATTATACTTATTTTGGTACTATTATAAATGATACTCTGTAAATGAAAGATTAATTTTATATAGAAATATATTTAATGCTCATATTTTAAATATAAATATTTTCATATATAAAATGAATATATATAATGAAGTAGTAATATAAAAATTTTATCACAAATAATAACATATATATAATTATTCGATTACAATGACGTGTGTTAATATATATATATATATATATATATATATATATATATATATATATATATATATATATATATATATATATATATATATATATATATATATATAAATGATATAGGTTCGTGAATGCGAGGTCAACCCTACACTTGTTCAATATCGTCATATGTATTACAAAATACAATAGGTGAGTTTCATTTGCTCCCTTTTTAATTGATTTTGCAATATATATTTTTGGGCTGAAAATACATGCGCTGCTTTTATAAATGTTTTACGAAATAGACACAAGTACTCAAAATACATTCTACGTTGAGTTGTACCACTGGCATACTTTTCTGTAGCTTGGTAACTACTATTTACATGGGTATTGTAAACGCGAATCTTGTTGATAAATCTATTGGGCCTGACAACCCCAACCGGACTGGACGACCAATATTCAACGGTTGCACAGTACTTCGTTTTGGTGACTACACTTGGTACGGTGTAGTGAGATTTCATAATAAAGGGAATATGCGACGTTGATTAAATGTTAAGTATGGTTACCAAGTCCTCAACCACTTAGAATGCTTTACATACACTTGCGAGTGTATTATGTTTATGATTATGAAATCTTGTGGTCTATTAAGATATTGAAATGATTGTTATGATAAACCTATGAACTCACCAACCTTTTGGTTGACACTTGAAAGCATGTTTATTCTCAGGTATGAAAGAAATATTCCGCTGTGCATTTGCTCATTTTAAAGACATTATTTGGAGTCGATCATCGTAATGGAACCAGAGGTTGGTGACTTCGTCCAGATGGATTAGGACGGGTCCTTTCAGTTGGTATCAGAGTGGTGGTCTTAGCGAACCAGGTCTTGCATTAGTGTGTCTAATTGATAGTTGTTAGGATGCACTAGTGAGTCTGGACTTCGACCGTGTCTGCATGTCAAAAGTTTTGCTTATCTTTTTGTCGGAAATCATCTGCTTATCATCCTTAGGAAATTACCTGCTCATTATTCTTAGTCTAGACATGTCTTACTGCCTCTATTACATAGACAGTGTATAGATAAATTCATATCTTAGCGTATCTGTTATTGTTACCTTTGCCTGACAGCTTCCGTAGATTCTTTCGTAACTTATGGGATTTTAGTATTATATATGCATATGTAATTTATGTATTGCAGGGTACTAATCTATATCCTATAATCTGTATCTTATCGAAAATCCTTCATCTGATCGTACGAGATAAATCCGTCAACCAGTTCGAGTCCCTCAGATTTTGATAGCTATTTCGATAGTTATTTCGACACCTATTCCGACATGGATGTTTACCTAAGCTCCGGAAGAAGCGTCACCAGAATGAATCAGCCAATCATCCATCCCCAATTCATCTGATGAGTTCGTAGGCGACTTAACCTATGGAGACGAGAAGAAGACGATCCTTTCCAACCACCAACTTGCATTCTTGGCGAAGAACCTGAAACACTTACCGACGAACCTGTTAGAAACACCAATTTCTCTCTCAGAGCATCTCACCACGACTATATCATAACTAAGATTCTAAACCTTATTCATCCGCTCGTTCTGACCGACAATCATCCTGGAATAATAGAAGAAGTCAAAGAACTTCGCGCTCGAGAAATAAATTTGGAGAATATGGTGCAAAATTTACCAGCTTCAGCAACATCATCGGTACCAACGGTACCATCAGCAACAGCACCAGTATCAGCAACAATCCATGCCTCAACATCTCATTCGGTACCTCGAGTATAATCATCATTCTAGATCAATTATCTTCGTTCGACATAGCGATTATGTAATCTCTAATGTTTTAGAGATTATGTATTCTAGTTTTGACAGTAAACCAAATGAGTTTAATACTATATTAACTCATTAAATCCATGATTACATCTGGAGAAAATATATATGTATATATGTTTTCATAAAGATTGTAATTAAAAAAAATTTTCTTTTGTACAAACTGTTAATGATGAAAATATTTTAACGGGTAGGTAATACCCGAGGAATATTTAAGATTTCACATTAATAAGTTACACTATACATTCTTTGAATCTGATTCAACGGTCATTTACTATCCTACTTACTTTTACAGATATACGTATCCGTTCACCGTAGAATAACCATTTCCATTCAATTTCATATTTGGATTTTGATCTATCAGAATTCAACAAGTGGCATAATGAAGAAAACATTGGACAAAATAAAATTTGTTAGAAACAAACAAATTAACTATGATAAATCTTGTTAAGAATCCACGCTAACTGTTCCTAGCTAACTGTTAATTCCGTATTACTTTTTATTTATCGCAATTTATTTATCGCATTTTATTTATCGCAATTTTATTTATCGTCATTTAATTTCTGTATTTATTTTACGCACTTTAAATATCGGGACACGTATACAAGGTTTTGACATATCATATCGACGCATCTATATATATTATTTGGAATTACCATAGACACTCTATATGCAGTAATGATCGAGTTCTCTATATAGGGTTGAGGTTGATTCTACAGTAATATATATACTTTGAGTTGTGATCGAGTCTGAGACATGTACACGGGTCACGATACGTATAAATTAATTCGAATATTATATATTAAATTATATATGAATTATTGGACTGTTAACTGTGGACTATCAACTATGGACTAATGACATTGGACAATTAAAATGAATTAAAATATTGATTATAACATATGAAACTAAACAATTCTTCAAGATTGCCACTTGATTTCATCTTAAACCTCATTTGTATCTTGACGATTACAATCTGCGTTCAAACCTTTTATGATTCTTGAAAACACCTCAACCCAGAGGATGAACCAACCGCACTTCATCTACGGAGGAAAAGATTGATGCATATAGTTATGCACCTGAAAACACTCAGAACCTGAGTAAACGTTTAACACATATATGTGTTAACTCCTTTGGCATTGTTATTGCCGAAAATAACTTTACAATCCTTCTCCAAGTTAGCCAGTTTTGTCACAGCTCCAGCAAGTCAACTTCGACTTTTCGTTCAAAATAACCTTACTATAACCTTAATTTATATGTGTGCTCTTTTATTGTTACCGGAGAACCTTTTATATTCCACCATATCACCATCAGCGTTTAATCATCTAAAAACACAATTCTCCTGAAACCACCTCGGATTGATAACCGATGATTTAGATATGGCTGCATTAAATGCAGAGGAAATAGTAAAAATTGTAGATGACCTAAATGGCCAAAAGTTTGATAATAAAGAATGGAATGTTGGGAACGCTCGATAGAAAATTTGCTACTGAAAAATGGATTGAGCTAACCATGAAAGAGACCAAGGACAAATACAAGGACCAAACTCTATATTCAACGAATCCAGGTAATTCTGAATCCAATGAAATCTTCAGCAAATATCTTGCTCCGAGGACATGTTAAATCTTGTGGAAAATCTTTCTTCATCAACCTTTGATCTTAGAAATTCCAAAAATATCATCATAAATATCTTCGATATTTCTGTGGATATTTTCAAAAATATTCTTGTCCGAAATTACCTACCTCTTCATGTTTTCTGTATTCCATTATATTGAAAACTTCTGTAAAATCTAAGTATAAATTATGAGTGAATTGCGAAGAAATGTTGGAAATTGAAGCATGGGTTAGTATAATATAATGACGTTTGGCCAACGTGATTATATTACAGTAAGTCATGCTAAATTTCTAATGTAATGTGATGATGATTCACAGACCATATCCTCATCATGTGCCATTTTACATGACTCTTTCATTCTACTTAAGCTTTAAGCATATCACTGAAATATTTCCTTGATATTCCTGTTCTTCCGTAATTCGAACAGGTTGCTAATAAATCGTGCTATTACATTTCTTTCTGATTAGAAAATTTCCTTAAATTCCTTGAATTCCGGAAATCCACTGTGACTACGTCAAAAAGTTAAATCTCTATCTCAATCTTTTGTGACAGCTTCATTCGTACACTTCACATAACTGAATCGTTTTATCTATATTAATCAATAATGATAAAACTCTAATTATCAACTCATATTCATCATGAAAACATTTCTATTGTTAGCTATGACGACCTCGATCAAATTTCGGGACGAAATTTCTTTAACGGGTAGGTACTGTCACGACCCGGAAAATTTCGATCAAATTTAAACTTCATCTTTATATGATTTAATGTTTCCGAGACAATAAGCGAAGTCTGTAGAGTTGAGTCTTAAATTTTCATTTAATAGTCTCATGAACCCTTGACTGTTTCCCGACGATTCACGAACATTTGTTGTATGTATACATAAATAAATATAAATAAAAGTGTATATAAAATATTTTAACATACAGTTGACACAATAGAATTAAATAGAATAAAATATTAGATATTAAATATCTAAGTATACATATATACATAAATATAAGGTTATATAATGATTAGAAATAATAAAATACAATACAATCATCAGAGTTAAAGATGTAAACAGATAAAAAGTTATTATTAAAATAAATACGATCTCTATACTTAATTGATGAGTATATGTACAGTTTAATATATTAAAATGTATAAGATTGAATATTCTGTATATGTTATATATATATATATATATATATATATATATATATATATATATATATATATATATATATATATATATATATATATATATATATATATATATATATATATATATATGCATTGTACAAATACTAAATAATTAATAAAATGTAATATTAATAGATAAAATTTAATTACAAAATTAACATAGATATTAAGGTAATATTATTATTACCTATCATATTACTATAGTATTATTATTATTTCCATTATTAGTATTTTTTTATATATATATTATTAACTGTAATTTTTTTTTATAAATCGATTATAACATAATATAGTTATATTAACTGTTTTATTTTTATAAAAATATAGATATATGCGAATCAACATCTGATATAAATCCAGTCCAGTACAAATTATTAGATACCAAAATCAAAGTTGTTAACAATCTTTATCACACTTTAACTTATTTTATATTTTCTCTGTACGATTCCTAATCTTTGAGGATTTTCTTTACTACAAAACAAATGCAAAAGAATATAATCCTGTGTTAATATTTTTTTTATGTTATATTATTCCCACTTGACCCATCTTTCTAAATATATTTATATACCTACATGATATATGATTTGATTATGAGATTAAGTCTTCTTCCATCCACCATCTAAACCATCTTCAAACTCATATACCTGCCACTATTTGCTTTTCTCCTTCTTTACTACCGGTTCTAACTTCAACTATCGAACACCACCTTGATCGACAACCATCACTTTATTTGAATCAACATCATCAGGGACATCACCTTGATAACCCATCACCATTTTTATCGAAAATAATCACCACCATCGTGTACCCTTCTCCTGCAACCGCCACTTTGGCCACCACCACCAAGCTTCCACCGCCAATCACTTGCACGTACAACCACCACTACAACCATTAACCACCATTATAACCGTCACTCTTAATCTCAACCTAACCATAACCCAACACTGTTGCAACCTTCGAATCTTGTTGGCACTACTGCTGCTGTTTACTCCTTTCTGTTTCTGCTCCAAAATAGCAGTCCAAAACACACCCAAAACCCTCCCTTGCTGCTACTGTTACAGCCTGTCTAAACCATGCACCACCGATCACCAAAGCTTCTTGCGAATATTGGTGTATATGTTTCTCTATCGAACAATAAAACCATGAGTTTTCTGTTTCGATCAACCACAAGCATCATCGTGAACTACGGCTGTTTCAATTAATATATTTCTGTTACAGCAAGATACAATCGTTAAATCACCATTAAACCATTATCATAAATCCATCTGTTACTTCGGTTTCTATTTAAAGAACACCCAACAAACCGTCACTGTAGCTGCTGCTATTGTTTTCTCGTTCAACCATCACCACCACGGAACATGCTAAAATTTTATTCGAACCCTTCGATGGCTGCTGCTACTGTACGATTGTTTATGTTAAAAACAATAAACCGTCGCCCTTGGTTAATACTACATGGACTCTTTATTTTTGGGCTACTTGTGGAATCCAAATAATCACACAAATGGGCTATTGTGTTGTTGGGCTTGAAATAAAAATAAAATAAAATACGGGTTATATTAAATGAGTTGCTGGATAAATTAGATGAATCAAAATGGATCAATGGATAAGAGAGTTTGTGTTTAGTGGGAGGTCACGGGTTCGAGTCCCGTCTCGAGCAATTCAATTCTTTTTAGTACTAAAAAGGTATAATTTAGTATCATTATCATTTTTATTATTATTATTATTATTATTATTATTATTATTATTATTATTATTATTATTATTATTATTATTATTATTATTATTATTATTATTATTATTATTATTATTATTATTAGCTATTGTATTTAGGATTAGTATTGTAGTATTATCATTATTATTACTAATAATAAAAAAGTTATCATGTATTATTATTAATCTAATTAAAATTTCAATTATAATTACTAATATTACTAGTATTATTAGAAAATAATATTTTTTTATATTATCATTAGTATTATGTTATAAATATTAGTACTATTGAGACAATTATTATTATTAATATTATCATTTTCATTAATATAAATTATCATAACCGGTATTATATAATTAAAGATTAACATAACTATTATTAAAAGTATCATTTCTTTTAATCCATTATTTTGTTAAAACTACTATTAATACTATCATTATTTTTACTAGTACTATTAAAATTATTTTTATTATCATTATACTTATTTTGGTTCTATTATAAATGATACTCTGTAAATGAAAGATTAATTTTATATAGAAATATATTTAATGCTCATATTTTAAATATAAATATTTTCATATATAAAATGAATATATATAATGAAGTAGTAATATAAAAATTTTATCACAACTAATAACATATATATAATTATTCGATTACAATGACGTGTGTTAATATATATATATATATATATATATATATATATATATATATATATATATATATATATATATATATATATATATATATATATAATGATATAGGTTCGTGAATTCGAGGTCAACCCTACACTTGTTCAATATCGTCATATGTATTACAAAATACAATAGGTGAGTTTCATTTGCTTCCTTTTTAATTGATTTTGCAATATATATTTTTGGGCTGAGAATACATGCGCTGCTTTTATAAATGTTTTACGAAATAGACACAAGTACTCAAAATACATTCTACGTTGAGTTGTACCACTGGCATACTTTCCTGTAGCTTGGTAACTACTATTTACATGGGTATTGTAAACGCGAATCCTGTTGATAGATCTATCGGGCCTGACAACCCCAACCGGATTGGACGACCAGTATTCAACGGTTGCACAGTACTTCATTTTGGTGACTACACTTGGTACGGTGTAGTGAGATTTCATAATAAAGGGAATATGCGACGTTGATTAAATGTTAAGTATGGTTACCAAGTGCTCAACCACTTAGAATGCTTTACATACACTTGTGAGTGTATTATGTTTATGATTATGAAATCTTGTGGTCTATCAAGATATTGAAATGATTGTTATGATAAACCTATGAACTCACCAACCTTTTGGTTGACACTTGAAAGCATGTTTATTCTCAGGTATGAAAGAAACATTCCGCTGTGAATTTGCTCATTTTAAAGACATTATTTGGAGTCGATCATCGCAATGGAACCAGAGGTTGGTGACTTCGTCCAGATAGATTAGGACGGGTCCTTTCACTATCATTTTTCAAGCAAGTCGAATCTACCTCTTCATACCACCAATAACAATCGAAACGCTCAAACTGACTACAATTAATTTATATAGATCAGGGTCATGAAGAATGATAACGCATTTATTATACATATTTTATATACATTATCGGTTCCTACTTTGATGAATTCAACAAGATTTGGAAGTTATCAGGAGTTCATTTGAATAGAAAGGTGATATCGAGTGAAGAATGTTAAAAGGAAGCATTATGTTTAAAAGAGTTAAAAAAAAATTTAGCTTCAAAGTGTAAAAATTGATGAAAACACATGTTTCAGCATCGATGCTCCGCATCAGCTTCAGAATGCGCTGCATCGTCCTATGTCCAAGATCAATTCGGTAACAGTCAATTCAGGATGCTCCGCATCAGTTCAAGATGCGTCGCATTGCTTCAGCACACGGACCAAAGATGCGCCACATTTCTCGTGATGCGCCGCGTCACTTCAGTTACATAACCAATAATTGATCATGATTTGTTGTGACCGGGTGCTTGACCGAGTTTTATTCAGTTACATGGTGATTTTTCCGACCAAGTGACTGTATGTCCAAGCCATACTCCACACTTCCCAATCATGATAGATATTAAACCGGTGATGGTTAGAATTTCCATGTCATGTAACCAGAATTCCCGCCCAAGACCAAGTATTTATTTTTTCATAACCCTCGAACTAGATATGGCTTGAAAGTACTTTGTATTTTTATCCTTATACAAAAACAATGGTGGGTAGCAACCCTTTTGTTGCTCGTTTTTTCAACGAAACAAACAATGCTACAGAAAAACAAGTGCAGTTACAACAACCTGACATTTCCTCAACGATATGAGAAAAATAGGATAAGGGTTGACCTTTTCATTCATAATTGTGCTCATAAAACCCCTACATTTTCTCGACATAATAAGGGAAATGAGATCAAGATAGAGCTAACTGGTTGACTTTATTATTGACAGTGTTATAATCAAGGTTGAAAAAGACGCGAGACGGGGCCAAAACAGTAGCGACCTCAAAACGTCGCAACGGAAAAAACGGGGCCGAGACGGGGTCGAAACGGATGTTGACTAATGTTGACTTTTATGTATATAAATATATATTTACACATATTTTAGAGTAAAAAACCTTCGTTGACAAGTTTGTACCTATAATTGCTATTAGCGTTAATATAATACAAAATGGAATACTAAACTAAGTCAATTTTGATTGATTTGACCGACGTATGACCGATTTCAACATAATTTCTGACTTTTGACCGGCGTTGACCCAATTTTTCTTGCATTTGACCTGACTTTTGACTGTTGACCGGCTTATAAGAAAACGGGACGGGGTCAAAACGGTTGTGTCACCAAAACGCCTCAACGGGCGTTGCAACGTACGCAACAGACGCCGTTTAGTTATAATCATCATATTGAGTATAATGCGTTCGTACATGATTACTTCTATATGGTTCTGTGTATTAGTTCTTGATGGTTGTTATATAATAGCAAAAATCCTCTCAATATTTTTGTGAGTAGCAAGTTGTTATCATTTTACAAACATTCTTGACCAACATTACTTGATGATGTTTGTTTATCATACACTATTATAGGTATGTTTGATATTGTTGACTTATAGTAATATCTATAATTTCTATTAAAATCCTAAAATGATGATGTCATAAATGAGACTATTCCATTCTATAAAAAAAATCAAAAAATAAAAGAAAAAAAATCTAATCCTAAAATGATGATGTCATAAATGAGACTATTCCATTCTATAAAAAAAATCAAAAAATAAAAGAAAAAAATCTAAGCATGGTGGGTGATGCCATTAATCTAAATAATTTTGAATTAAAATTAAATCTTATTAACTAATTATTATTATTAAATCTTATTAATAATTATTTTAATTATTAAAATTAAATAATTTTGAATTATTTAAATTAATTATTTTGAATTGAGTACGAGAAGGTATAAAAGCTATGCAGAATGAAACCAATTCTAAATTTATATTTTAATTAATACTTTTAAAATAAAATAACAACCAATATTATCCTTATGATTGAATGTGGATTGTTTAATATGCATTTTAGGTGTTTAATGAAATGTTCAGCTGACGAGTTTCTTAGTCGGACTCTGTAGTTTCACGGGTCAATAAACTAAATGACTTTAGCATTTACTTTCACTTAATACCTAAAACATATTATTAAACTATTTCGTTTAAACAAACATGTGATTTCACGGTCATTTCACTAGTTATACTTATAATCAATTAAAAAAGTAGACTAAGATGTCACATGGCAGCCTTAGATTGGCCGGGGAGGTTTAGTTTAACTATTCATTCCGAACCTATTTTTCTAAAAAAAATAAAAAATTTACAATTTACACCCTCGAGTTTCTTTTGTCCGTTTCCAGCCCCTCGCAATTTTCAGCTCTCCCCTTCTCAATTATTATACTTTCCCCCTCCCTTTCTCTTTTTGTCCGGTTTAAGTCCTTGTAATATTTACGATTTCAACCCTTGACTTTTTAAAAATCTATAAGTTACACTTTGACACATCCCTTTTCTTTTTACCCCATTTAACTATTTAAATCCTCGCGATATTTATGATTACAACCCTCGACCTTTTTTTAATTTGTTTAACTTTTTTTTCAACCATAAATCAAAATTTACAATTTTAAACCTTGCTGTTTTTATAATTCTTTCCTCAATCTTTTTTACAATTTTTTTTTTTTTATCTTTTTACCAACATTATATATCGCAACGCTTGCATCTTTTAATCATTGTAATAATCATAAAATAGGTTATATGTACAAGCACAAGTATAGTAAGTTGTTTCTTAGATAATCAAAGAAATATTTTGGGTATGATACTTTTCCTACAATTTTAGAAACATATTATCTATCTACAAATCTTTTATATTTAGTTGATTGATGATTGATATTGATATATTATACTTATACTAATACTATATATTATATTTATTTATGAGTAAAATATAATGTCACTTTTTCCGATGTGGTCTGCCACCCTCACAAGAGTGGTTTCTCTACCCATTTGTCCGTGACCAAAATTTTGTTTGTACCTATTAAAAGTGTAATCATTTTTATGGTGTACTCCTTATTTACATTTTAGTAAGCTTTAAGAATACAACCCATTTTTATCTTGCAACACATTTATACATTTTAATTTTACCAAGTTTGAGTCTGCAACCAATTTTTATTCCGTATTATTAGTTAGGAATACAAATTAATGTGTATATATCTAATGATGCAAGTAAAACTTTGATCTTTCCTACGCGAAAATCATTGTCAATAGCTTCTGATCATACTCCAAATTTTTTTTTTTTTTTTACAAAAATGAAAACTGATACAACTAAAGGACTTTCATTGACCGATGAAAGATCCAACAAAAACGATACGAGAAAGCAAAGTTAAAACCTAACAAGTCTAAAAGGCTATCTACGAAAGAGTCGAGCCTTACAAACCATACAATTTATTGATGTCAAAATATGAGATAATTAACTTAGACGACAATTTAGACCCTTAGCATTGAGTATCTGATGTACAAATTTTATGTTTTTTTTGCCCATCAAAATAAATATTCTATCTTCCACCCCTTCTTGTGATGGTTTATAATTCAATAAACTTTCAAAAAAATTACTATCAATTAGATAGTGAATTCCCTTTTGTGAATATGTGTTTGATAAAATTATTCAAGCAACTACGTATAGAGTATACTCCCATATTTTGCATTTAATGTTGACTTCAATTAGTTTACATAAAAAGTACATCGTTGTTGATGCTGCTGTTTGTGTTGATGCTGTTGTTTGTTTTTCCGTTACTGATGGGCCGATTATTGGGCCTGAACAGGGCCCAGACGATGTTGTTGCTGCTGTTTCTAATGGTGTTTCGGAGTCTAATGATGATAACATAACATTTGCTGAAAGATTGTCTCGATTGAAGATGGAGAAGAAGAAAAAGAAAGAAGAATTGTTGGCAAAACGTAAAGAAGAAACGAACGAAGATAAGCCTTTACCGGTGTTGATTGGCTGCAGTGGAAGAAAATATTGCGATTGTGAGGCCCCCTCGTGTGATGGTTTTTGTAAATCATGGTACGTTTTTAATAGAGATGTTTCAAGAGGTTTACTTGATGATATTAATCCGAGGTCAAGAAAGAAGGTGAACGAGGCTTCCACTTCGGGTACTTTTAAGCTTAAAGATTACAATGATGACTTGGATAATGGGGACGCAATTCAAAACTTGTTCTTAGGGTCTCAAGATGGTAGAGACAGCGGTTCATTGGCTAACGGGAATGGAAAATGTCCGCGAAGGCTTTCGCGGCATTCGATATAATGATGACACGTTTGGCTGAGGAGACCGAACCGGGTGTTGGATCCGTCAATGTGTTAGCTTACAAAATAGAGAATCGATCCGGGAAGAACACTTTGAAAGATATGGTTAATGGTAAGTTGAAAAGGGCGGGACCTAGAGGTTGATTGATTGAGTTCGTCTCGTGTTCTTTCGTATATTTTTTCCATTTTTTTAATTTCACTTAGTTCGTTTGGTTTGGTTCCTATTATTATCGTGTAGTATCCGGTTTAGTTTTAATTAGTTTGTTTTTTTTAGGTTTTTTTAGGTTTTTCATGTTGTTGGGGGAGACTCGTTTTTATATAGTTTTCTTGATTGTTTTCTAGGTGCGAACTTCCCCGTTTCCTCAGGTTATTTGTATTCTCTGTTGAGGGCGTTTCCTCGAGAAAACTGTTAAAATACAATCTAGCATGGATCATTTGGCATGTATTTTCTCTCATTGTGTTGGTGTTTTGTAGGTTCACAACTTGTGAAGATATTGTTTTATAAGAATTCTGTTGTTTTATATTATGAGGTGCATATTGCTACTTGGACATATGTTGAAGGGCTAAAGATGTGAAGTTTAATACTTGGGGACTAACTTGCAAGGCTGGAAGCATTAAGTTATATATACCCGTCATATTTATTTATTTTATTTTTATCACTCTCATATTATCATCATCAGATTCATTCGTATACTTCTAGGGTTTTCATACTTTCTTCTGTATTCGATTCTTAAATCTTGACTTCATTGTTCAAGATTAACTTAGACACTTTTAGTGTTTATATTGTGAGTATTGAGAGTGTTCATCTGTATTTCAATTGTGATTGAATACGATTGTTCTTGTTTCTGGATCGATATTCTGTTGATTAAATAATATTGTTACTCTGATTTTATCATGGTATCAAAGCGTTACGGTGTGATTCTGTGATCGATTTCTGATAGTTTGATTGTTTGTTGAAGATTTTTTGGTTATTTGCTCGAAATTAGGGTTTACTTGATTTCATATTGATCAGATCTTGGATTATTTAGATCTGAGTTAATTCTTGTCTTCTTTTGGGTTCGATTTCGAATTGTGGTGTTTAGATCTTCTTGTTGGATCTGAAAACCCTAATTTTACAAATTAGGGTTTGGGTACTGCTATTCGATTGAAGACTTATCTCTAGTATTCTTCGTGTTTCTTCCGCTGCTAATTCTCTCTTTCATTATATTGAAAGAAGTTTGTAAGTCCTCTTTCATTCTTCTTCCAAATCTGTGTCTATTCGTGGAATTTTAGGTAGATAACTATACTTGACCTGTCAACTTGATTGGCCTGGAATCCTGTCCCTGGTTATCTGATTCCTACTTTTCATTGGTATTGGAGTTGTCTGTTAAAGATAATTCTTTACAGACCTAATAACTATGTTCTGTTGTGTCTTTATTGATTATTTTTTCTTTGTATATTTTGAGATTGTTGCAGGTTGCTTGGTTTTTTATAAACCAAATTGCTTTGCTGGAGTCTTGTAAGTATATTTCTTCTTCTGGCAGCCATTGGTGCTGTTTGTGGGATTCTGTGTTTTTAGGCATATATAGGATTATTTGTTTTTTATTACTTGCAATCTGTTTCTATTTCTTGCTTGCTATCTTAATTTGTTCTTTATTGCTTTCTTCTTATTTGTTATTTGTTGTGTTTTTCTGTAACTTTCATAATGTCTGGTGATGATAGTTCTGCTATTACTCTTGTTAGTAAGATAGATTTTGGTGATCCTTTATATTTGCACGCTAGTGATACAACTGGTACACCTATTATATCTGTTAAACTAAAAGGAACAGAAAATTATTCAGTATGGAGTAGATCAATGATGTTAGCTTTATCTACTAAAAATAAAGTAGGATTTGTTGATGGAACTTGTATTAAAAATGCTGATAATCCTGTTCTTGCTAGTCAATGGGATAGGTGTAATTCCGTTGTTCTTTCAGGGTCTATTTCTGAAGATCTTTATTCTGGTCAAATTTATTCTACTATTGCATCTGTTGTATGAACTGAACTTAAAGAAACTTATGATAAAGTGGATGGATCCATGATTTTTAATTTGCATTCTAAACTAAATTATTTAAAGCAAAATGGAATTTCTGTGTCTGATTATTATCATAATCTTAATTCTTTGTGGAAACAATATGATGAGATAGTTAAAATTCCTGTATGCACATGTGCTGCTGCAGCTGTTTTACAAAATCATACAAAAATTTTAAGATTAAATCAATTTTTTATGGGACTAGATGATGATTTTATGCAAACAAGAAGCAATTTATTACTAAGAGATCCTTTTCCTGATGTTAAAGCTGCTTTTGCAGTAATATCTAGGGAGGAATCTCATAGGAAGATTGCTTCTAATAGTTTTTCAAATAAAAATCATAACTCTGCTTTTGTGTCTCAAGTTGGAAATTCTGGATCCAGTTTCACTTATAATAACAAGTCTAAGGTTAATAGAGTTCCTAATCCTAATCTAAAATGTACAAAATGTAATAAGATTGGACATACTATTGATAGATGTTTTGAGATTATAGGCTATCCTTCTGTAACGACCCAACCCGTTATCCAACCGAAAACGTAACAATTTTTTTTTATATAACTAGTTCATCTGGACGGCGTCCAGTTATCTGGATGGCGTCCAGTTGTGAAGGCCAGGACGGCGTCCAAGCAATCTAGACGGCGTCCAAATGGTCTTCCAGCTGCTGTCCAAAATGCCCATTTTACGCGAACGGAAAACACGTTTCCCGACACCTTTAAATGAAATGAAATATCACAACACTTCATATTAAGTAAAACTAAGAAATTTTCACTATTAAACAAGTTTTACGACGTCAGGCCCACATTGGACGTTTTACGAAATACATACAAAAATTCGAGTTTCAACCATACGAGTTTAATTTCCAAACAAATTACGAGCATGATGTTTGGGGATAAACTACCCAATCCTAGGCCGAAACCAAAAGTAATCCAAGCAAGCACAACAAGGATAACCATCTAAATCCCGAGCATACCCTTGCCAAAACCGCTTCCGAACCTAAAAATGTAAACAACGAGAGGGTAAGCTAATTGCTTAGTGAGTAAAACATTTATACACATACATATATAGTTTACCTACACGCATACCCCAACACATAACACGTATAAGAACGTATAAGCAATCTAGCAATACCACATACAACTATCAACAACGTTAGCATATAACTCAACACAATAATATACTAAATCAATACAATGCATAAACATACCAACCATTCCCGCTATAGCACTACCACCTTGTAGTCGACCAATAACGTCGAGTCACACTCGTGTGATGTCACCAGCTTGTGAATCATCATAAGGTGTCACCGACTTGTGAATCACCAAAGGGTGTCACCAACTTGTGAACTACCCACCAATACCTATGGGTCACCGACTTGTGAACGCCATGTGGTGTCACCAACTTGTGAAGCACCACTAAGTTTCACCAACTTGTGAAACACTATGAAGTGTCACCGACTTGTGAATCACTTCCCAACATATGGTGTCACCGACTTGTGAATCACCATTAGGTGTCACCAACTTGTGAATCACCTATTGAGAAACTATCGACTTGTAGTTCTCATCCCATCATACCAACAAATAAATCACCGTCTTGTGACACATACAAACATAATACTCACGATGTGACACCGAAGACCCACATCACACACGAGTAGATAAACTACATACACACATGTATAAATATTCCACTCACCTTGGTTACAAGAAAGGCAACTCCCGCTTGAGCTCCGAATCATCCAAATGTGAGTCACCTAGATAATTCACGAACAAATAAGCTAAACACTCTAGCTTATGCCCAAAACACCATAAGTAAAATTTCGACCCATTTGCACATACTTCACTTTGACTAAGTCAAAACTCGCCCAAAATCACTCATAATCACAATTAACTAGCGATTATGTTCTAACACCATATTTTACTCAAATCTCAAGTGTTAAACACTTATCTTACCCAAATTGACACCAAACCCTAGTTTTGACCCATTTTAAAATTAGTCAACCAAAATACACCCAATTGGGTTTCAACACATCCATAATCACTAAACCTAGTGATTAACCCATTTTGCAAGTCTTGAACTTGACCAAAACAACAACTAACCCAAAATCCACCAACGACACAATAAGACCCAAATACTAGAATCACTAAACTCACTTCATGAGTTTAAATGAGTTTATCCACAATATCAAGTTCTAACCCTAACTTGAATATCAACTCAATTAATGAAATTCAGAGTTAGAACTTACCACTACTACCAAAACGTAGCCAAGAACGAGATGAACAACTTTAAAACCCGAGCTTTGGTGAGAATCCAACTCCTTCTTCTCCAATCAAGCTCTCTCTCTCTCTCTCTAAACTCTTCTCTCTCTAGAATTGGATGAGAGTGTTTGTGTGGATGAAATGTGATCCACAAATGGGATCTAGATTAGTTTTGAGGGCTCCAAACCGACACCCAAGTGAATTTACCAAAATGCCCCTTTTTAAAACAAAATAAAACAGCTGGCCCGTCAGCACATTTGGACGGCTTCCAGAATGTGGGACGGCGTCCAGTTTCAAAGGGTAGGATGGCGTCCAGATTGTGGGATGACGTCCCATTGCACTGAAATAGAAACAAGGTCTTACAACTCCCCCCACTTAATTTGGATCACATCCTCGTGATCTTAGCCCCAAAACAGCAAAAACCACGCCCTCCTCGACTCTTCGAGTTCCCACACAACTCTACACCCCCTTGATGTCACCATTGCATCCCATCGATCACACTTTCTCACCACATAACGTTCCAAACATGTAACCATCCTTCGTGACTCATTGGCGCACTCCAATTCTCGGCTTAAAGTTCTACCGCCAATCGATAATCTAATGGGGTCATCCGCACCACGCACACAGTGATGGAATTTCTCGCAAGCCTTTCAGTACTCCAACCGACATGCAACTTCCACAATTTCCATAACCCGTCCACCATTACCCGGTGAACCTCGTTTGGATCGTCCTTTAAAGATGATCTTAACACCTTTCGCACGTTTAAGTCCTCAATACTCTAAGGAACTCACTCTCGAACGCGCTCTATAGTAACTTATCTCTATACGAGACAGTCGAAATCAACCCCCTACGTCCCTAGTTTGATCACAAAATGGGATGACTTCCGATAAATTGTTCAAACACACCTACCAAACCGAGGCACTACCGTACCCTCCGGGTACTTACTGTAGTGACCCGAACTTTTCCATATTTATATATATATTAAATGAAATTGTTATTTACATGATTAAGTGTTTCCAACATGTTAAGCAATGAAACTTGTTAAGACTTGATTAATTGAAATAGGTTTCATATAGACAATTGACCACCCAAGTTGACCGGTGATTCACGAACGTTAAAACTTGTAAAAACTATATGATGACATATATATAGATATATATATATATAGATATATATATATATATATATATATATATATATATATATATATATATATATATATATATATATATATATAATATGATATTATGATAAGTAAACATATCATTAAGTATATTAACAATGAACTACATATGTAAAAGCAAGACTACTAACTTAATGATTTTGAAACGAGATATATATGTAACGATTATCGTTGTAACGACATTTAATGTATATATATCATATTAAGAGATATTCATACATCATATTATCATGATAATATAATAATTTAAAATCTCATTTGATATTATAAACATTGGGTTAACAACATTTAACAATATCGTTAACCTAAAGGTTTCAAAACAGCACTTACATGTAACGACTAACGATGACTTAACGACTCAGTTAAAATGTATATACATGTAGTGTTTTAATATGTATTTATACACTTTTGAAAGACTTCAAGACACTTATCAAAATACTTCTACTTAACAAAAATGCTTACAATTACATCCTCGTTCAGTTTCATCAACAATTCTACTCGTATGCACCCGTATTCGTACTCGTACAATACATAGCTTTTAGATGTATGTACTATTGGTATATACACTCCAATGATCAGCTCTTAGCAGCCCATGTGAGTCACCTAACACATGTGGGAACCATCATTTGGTAACTAGCATGAAATATCTCATAAAATTACAAAAATATGAGTAATCATTCATGACTTATTTACATGAAAACAAAATTACATATCCTTTATATCTAATCCATACACCAACGACCAAAAACACCTACAAACACTTTCATTCTTCAATTTTATTCATCTAATTGATCTCTCTCAAGTTCTATCTTCAAGTTCTAAGTGTTCTTCATAAATTCTACAAGTTCTAGTTTCATAAAATCAAGAATACTTCCAAGTTTGCTAGCTTACTTCCAATCTTGTAGAGTGATCATCCAACCTCAAGAAATCTTTCTTATTTATAGTAAGATATCTTTCTAATACAAGGTAATACTCATATTCAAACTTTGATTCAATTTCTATAACTATAACAATCATATTTCGAGTGGAAATCTTACTTGAACTTGTTTTTTCGTGTCATGATTCTGCTTCAAGAACTTTCAAGCCATCCAAGGATCCTTTTGAAACGACCCGACCCAATCCATAGGGACGAATACAATAACATATGATTACATCGCGAGGCATTTGACCTCTATATGATACGTTTTATAAACATTGCATTCTTTTGAAAAGATATACCATAAATGAATATTTAAAATTCAATGTTTTCGACATCTGATGATTTCTACATATAGATAATCACCGTAAATAACAGTTTACAAGAATACTTTCGTTGACAATGCAGTCAAAATAAATACACGGTGATGATTTTGTGAATGCAATGCTTCCTCGAATAAAACATGTATGACTCCATGCACATGGTTTCTCTAACATATATTCAAACAGCGGAAGACTTCTAGGAACCTGAGAATAAACATGCTTTAAACGTCAACATAAAGTTGGTGAGATATAGGTTTAATGCTAGCAGCGTTATAAATATAGACCACAAGATTTCATATACATAAATGTTTTAATAAAAATATTCTAAGTGGTTGAGCACTTGATAACCATCTTAACATTTAATCAACGTCGCATATTCCCTTTATTATGAAATCTCACTACACTGTACCAAGTGTAGTCACCGAAATCTCACTACACTGTACAACTATTAAACAAGGTTTTTAAACTCCGAATCTAACAATAACTCCGAATCTAGCAATGCAGCTAACGGCGCAAGAAATCGTGTAGGATGCACCTACAAAGAATTCACTACCTGCAAACCTTTGGAATTTGATGGAACCGAAGGACCGATCAGATTGAAACGGTGGACCGAGAAGATCGAATCGGTGTTTGCCATAAGTAAGTGTACTGAAGAGGACAAAGTGAAGTACGCTACGCATACCTTCACAGGTACTGAGTTAACATGGCAGAATACCTATCTAGAGCAAGTGGGACAAGATGATGCTTACGCACTATCGTGGTCAGCATTCAAGCACTTGATGAACGAGAAGTACCGTCCCAGAACCGAGGTCAATAAGCTCAAGACAGAACTTAGAGGGTTACGAACCCAAGGATTTGATATTACCACGTACGAAATACGATTCACAGAATTGTGCCTATTGTGTCCGAGAGCGTTCGAAGATGAGGAAGAGAAGATCGACGCGTTTGTGAAAGGATTACCGGAAAGAATCCAAGAAGATATAAGTTCACACGAGCCCGCCTCCATACAACAGGCATGTAGAATGGCTCACAAACTAGTGAACCAGATTGAGGAAAGAATTAAAGAACATGCGGCTGAAGAGGCCAATGTGAAGCAAGTCAAAAGAAAGTGGGAGGAAAACGGTGATAAGAATCACCAATACAACAACAACAACAATTACAACAATAATCGCAACAACTATCCCAACAATCGCAACATCAATCGCAACTACAACAAACGACCCAACAACAACAACAACAACAACAACAACAACAGCAACTACAACAATCATTCCAACAACAATAACAACTGCAACAACAACAACAATCAGAAGCAGCTATGCCAAAGGTGTGAAAAGTATCACTCGGGGTTCTGCACCAAATTTTGCAACAAGTGTAAAAGAAATGGTCATAGCGCGGTGAAGTGTGAGGTCTACGGACCAGGGGTTAACAGAACGAAAGGAACAAATGGTGTCGGAACGAGTAATGGCGGAGCAAGTAGTGTCGGAGCAAGTTATGCCAATGTAGTTTGTTATAAATGTGGAAAACCGGGCCACAATATTAGAAATTTCCTGAACCAGGAGAACACGAATGGACAAGGCCGCGGAAGAGTTTTCAATATTAATGCGGCAGAGGCACAGGAAGACTCGGAGCTTGTTACGGGTACGTTTCTTATTGACAATAAATCTGCTTACGTTTTATTTGATTCGGGTGCGGATAGAAGCTATATGAGTAGAGATTTTTGTGCTAAATTAAGTTGTCCATTGACGTCGTTGGATAGTAAATTTTTACTCGAATTAGCAAACGGTAAATTAATTTCAGCAGATTATATATGCCGGAATCGAGAAATTAAACTGGGTAGCCAAATATTTAAGATTGATTTGATACCAGTAGAGTTAGGGAGTTTTGATGTAATAGTTGGCATGGACTGGCTGAAGAAGGTGAAAACAGAGATCGTATGTTTTAAAAATGCAATTTGCATTGTACGAGAAGAAGGAGAACCCTTAATGGTGTACGGAGAAAAGGGCAACACGAAGCTACATCTTATTAGTAATTTGAAGGCACAAACACTAATAAGAAAAGGTTGCTATGCTATTCTAGCACACGTCGAGAAAGTACAAACTGAAGAAAAGAGCATCAATGATGTTCCCGTCGCAAAAGAATTTCCCGATGTATTTCCGAAAGAATTACCGGGACTACCTCCACATCGATCTGTTGAATTTCAAATAGATCTTGTACCAGGAGCTGCACCAATAGCTCGTGCTCCTTATAGACTCGCACCCAGCGAGATGAAAGAACTGCAAAGCCAACTGCAAGAACTATTAGAACGTGGTTTCATTCGACCAAGCACATCACCATGGGGAGCTCCTGTTTTGTTTGTCAAGAAGAAGGATGGTACATTTAGGTTGTGTATTGACTACAGAGAGTTGAAAAAACTTACCATCAAAAACCGTTATCCACTGCCGAGAATTGACGACTTATCTGATCAACTACAAGGCTCGTTGGTTTATTCGAAGATCGATTTACGTTCTGAATATCATCAAATGCAAGTAAAGGAGGATGATATTCCAAAAACTGCTTTTAGGACGCGTTATGGTCATTACGAGTTTATGGTTATGCCGTTTGGATTGACTAACACACCAGCTGTGTTCATGGACCTTATGAACCGAGTGTGTGGGCCATATCTTGACAAGTTTGTCATTGTTTTCATCGATGACATACTTATTTACTCAAAGAATGATCAAGAGCACGAAGAACATTTGAGAAAAGTGCTAGAAGTATTGAGGAAAGAAAAACTGTACGCTAAATTTTCAAAGTGTGCATTTTAGTTGGAAGAAGTTCAATTCCTCGGTCACATAGTGAACAAAGAAGGTATCCAGGTGGACCCAGCAAAGATCGAAACCGTTGAAAAGTGGGAAACCCCAAAAACTCCGAAGCATATACGTCAATTTTTAGGATTGGCTGGTTACTACAGAAGATTCATCCAAGGTTTCTCCAAAATAGCAAAACCCTTGACTGCATTAACGCATAAAGGGAAGAAATTTGAATGGAAGGATGAACAAGAGAAGGCGTTTCAATTATTGAAGAAAAAGCTAACTACGGCACCTATATTGTCATTGCCTGAAGGGAATGATGATTTTGTGATTTATTGTGACGCATCAAAGCAAGGTCTCGGTTGTGTATTAATGCAACGAACGAAGGTGATTGCTTATGCGTCTAGACAATTGAAGATTCACGAGCAAAATTATACGACGCATGATTTGGAATTAGGCGCGGTTGTTTTTGCATTAAAGACTTGGAGGCACTACTTATATGGGGTCAAAAGTATTATATATACCGACCACAAAAGTCTTCAACATATATTTAATCAGAAACAACTGAATATGAGGCAGCGTAGGTGGATTGAATTGTTGAATGATTATGACTTTGAGATTCGTTACCACTCGGGGAAGGCAAATGTGGTAGCCGACGCCTTGAGCAGAAAGGACAGAGAACTCATTCGAGTAAAATCTATGAATATAATGATTCACACTAACCTTACTACTCAAATAAAGGAGGCGCAACAAGGAGTTTTAAAAGAGGGAAATTTAAAGGATGAAATACCCAAAGGATCGGAGAAGCATCTTAATATTCAGGAAGACGGAACCCGGTATAGGGCTGAAAGAATTTGGGTACCAAAATTTGGAGATATGAGAGAAATGGTACTTAGAGAAGCTCATAAAACCAGATACTCAATACATTCGGGAACGGGGAAGATGTATAAGGATCTTAAGAAACATTTTTGGTGGCCAGGTATGAAAGCCGATATTGCTAAATATGTAGGAGAATGTTTGACGTGTTCTAAGGTCAAAGCTGAACATCAGAAACCATCAGGTCTACTACAACAACCTAAAATCCCGGAATGGAAATGGGAAAACATTACCATGGATTTCATTACTAAATTGCCAAGGACTACAAGTGGTTATGATACTATTTGTGTAATAGTTGATCGTCTCACCAAGTCAGCACACTTCCTGCCAATAAGAGAAGATGACAAGATGGAGAAGTTAGCACGACTGTATTTGAAGGAAGTCGTCTCCAGACATGGAATACCAATCTCTATTATCTCTGATAGGGATGGCAGATTTATTTCAAGATTCTGGCAGACATTACAGCAAGCATTAGGAACTCGTCTAGACATGAGTACTGCCTATCATCCACAAACTGATGGTGTAACGACCCGGAAATTTCGACCAAATTTAAACTTTAATTTTCATAGGTTTCCGACACGATAAGCAAAATCTGTAATATTGAGTCTAGAAAGTTTGAAATTTATATTTGGATAATCAGTTACCCTTTAACTTCTTCCGACGATTCACGAACAATTATTTGTAAATAAATGTTATTACAAATGTAGGTAGTGGAAATAATAAAATATAATTAAATCATTAGAAGTTATTATGTAAAGTAACATACGGAGTAATTAAGTTGCTATTAAAATGAAAATTTATAGATATGAACTCTATACCTCAATAATGATTATATGTATAATGTAATTACATTAAAGTGTAAATAATAAATATTCAACATATGTTATCATATAATTATTAAGTATAAGATAATTAATAAATAATTTTATTATAAAATTTCAAGTTAAAAATATAGCTGTTATAATAATATTGTTATTACTCTTAATAATAATATCAATGCTAGGGTTATTATTATATTAAATATAAAATTTATTGATATGAATTGGATATATATATATATACATATAAATATATAAATTGTTACTACCATTAAACAATATTAATATTATTATGATTTTTTTTAACATTAATAACATTATTAATATCATTTTTATCATTATTATTTTAATTATTATTATTAGACTTATTATCATTCTTAGTTATTAAAATTTTATTACTTTTATCATTATTTAGATACTATAGTTATAAATGTTATTATTAATTCTATTATTATTACTATTATTGTTATTATTGTTATTATTAATATTAATATATTTTAATTAATAATTAGTAAAACTACATATATAAATATTGATAAATACGGATAAGTATAGGCTAATTATATGGATACAGATATATATACATACGCTTAACCATCTGTTTCAGATATTTTTTTCCCCTTTCCTGTAAACCCGTGACATCCCTTTTGACCTGAGCGATTTTTTTTGGATTCAATTGTTCACATCAGCCTATTTATATATTACATCTGTAATTGATAAGAGCAAAGGAGTTCCTCATCTATATATTTCTTCCTTTTCCTTTTCTGTCTCTTAAACGGAACCCAATTAATCATTATTTGATTAGGATCAAATTGAAGAAAAGTAGAAATGCAGTAATGTTTTAAATCATGTATTGAACGTTTCCCCAAATTCTCAGGTCTTAAATCGTTATATCAAAGTCGAATTTTTGAGTCAAACTTATAAATTGAAAAGTCAAGCTATTTGTTCATAAGGAAATTCGATTTCATTGTGAAGTTTAAAGTCGAATTGATGTTACAGGAAGTTTATAGGATTGATTTGGAAACTTTTTCATGTTATAACAATTATCTAAATCTGTATGAATTCCGAAATCAAAATTTTTTTTTTTATATCTGCCACGAACAGCAAGTGTACGGTTTTATATATATATATTTTTTTTATTTTTCGTTTTCAACAAATATAAACCATTGATATGGATTTTGTTTTGTGTTGAAGTATTTAAATCGTTGTTAGTTGATTTATGTTCTGTTTTGATTAATCCCTGGTCGAATAAATTCTGGTTTGGAGAAGAAAGAGTGAAAACAGAAAGATAGTTTAAAATAAATTGGAAGGGGTTTTAATCAGATAATTCGAATTGGTTCAATGGTTTGATGTGTTGTTTGGTGTGAGAGTGACCCTGGTTCGATTCTGGCAACTGCCATTTCTTTTTAGGAAGCTATTTGCTCATTTAAAGGTAGTAACATTATAGCCATTATTATCATCTTAATTAAAAATTTATGTGAATTATCATTTTTATTAAAAGTAATATTTTTTTTATTAAAATTAATATTAGTAATAAAATTATCATTTTTATTATTATTAAAACTATCAATGTTATTATTACTAGAATTATCATTATTTTTATCATTATTATTTTATTATCATTTTTATTAATTCTAACACTAATTTTATTATTCTTATTATTATTATTATTAATACTATTAATATATCAAATAAAATATATTATTTACATAAAACATAATTATATTAATATGGTTATAATAAATAATAATTATCTATTTATTGTGTTAAAAAAAATAATAAATATAGTTAATTTAGTTATTGATGAAACGTACCAGTTACTAAAATAACAATTACTAATAATACCTAAATTTGTTCAATTTCAAATATGTGTGTTAATAAATATACAAATGATATAGGTTCGTGAATCCGAGGCCAACCTTATACTTGATCAATGATGTTATATGTATTTTTACTACAAAATACATTAGGTGAGTATATAGGCCCTTTTAAACTCTAAATATTTTGGGCTGAGAATACATGCGCTGTTTTTATAAATGATTTACGTTATGGACACAAGTGATCAAAACTAAATTCTCGGTTGAGTTGTACCATGGCATATTTCTTTATACTTGGTAACTGCAAATTACGTGAGGAGCGTAAACGCGAATCCTGTTGATAGATCTATCGGGCTGACATCCCCAACCGGGCTGGACGACCAGCATTTAACGGTTGCACAGTACTTCGTTCTCGTTACTACACTTGGTACGGTGTAGGGTTTATTTAAGAATATGCTGCTGTGACTTTTAGTTAAGTATGGTTACCAAGTGCTCAACTGCTTTTCTATACACGAGGAGTGTATTATGTATAAACTTAAAATCTTGTGGTCCATTGTTATTACGCTGCTAGCATCAAACCTATATATCTCACCAACTTTATGTTGACATTTTAAAGCATGTTATTCTCAGGTACGAATTAAGTCTTCCGCTGTGCATTTGCTCATGTTAAGGATATTACTTGGAGTCGATCATCACAATGGAACCAAATGTTGAAGACTTCGTCCGGGAGGATAAGGTCGAGGTCTTTACAGTTGGTATCAGAGCGTTGGTCTTAGCGAACCAGGTCTTCCATTAGTGTGTCTAACTGGTAGTTGTTAGGATACATTAGTGAGTCTGGACTTTGACCGTGTCTACTTGTCAAAAAGTTTTGCTTATCACATCTGGTCGAAAACCATCTGCTTACCATCCTTAGGGAATTTCCTTCCTATCATTCTTAAGTCTAGACACGTCTTACTGCATTTAGTGCATCGATAGTGTATAGACAAAACTCATATCTTAGCGTATCTGTTACTGTAGAATTGCTTGACTTATGCTGTAGGTTCCTCTGTTGGCTACGAAATCTTTAGTATATTATATAGATATTCTATGAAGTTAGAATATCATTCTATATTCGAAAATCATTTCACATCAAAGATCCTTCTCAAATTGCCCTCTTGGCGATAAACCTGAAAGCATTTACCGGCGAACCTGTTTGAGAAACCATTTATCCTCTCATTTCTAGAGTATCTCGTCACGATTATATATTATCCTATATTTGAATCTTACTTACCCGCTCGTTTCAATCGTCCATCATCTCGACATAATATTAGAAGTTAACGAACTACGTGCTCGAGTAATGGCTTTGGAAAAATCTGGTGCGGAGGTTACAAACACCAGCAGCAGCACCAGCAGCATAAACCGTACCACCATCATCAACGCCGACAATACTCTTATCACACCAACCACAATCACGTCATAAACGTCACGATCTGTACCTCGGATATCAACATCATATGCCTCAATATCATCATCTGTACTTCAAGTATAATCTTCGTTCTATATATTGTTCTACATCGATTACCTTCGCTTTACGTAACGTTCTACCTCATATATCTTCGTTTGACATGGTGATTATGAAATCTCTAATGTTTTAAAGATCATGTAATCCAGTACTAACGATAAAACAAATGAGTTTAATATCTTATTGACTCATTAAATCCAAGATTACATCCGATGAAAATATATATGCAAGTATATTTTCATAAAGATTGTAATTAAAAATTCTCTCGTACAAACTATTAATGATGAAAATATTTTAACGGGTGGGTAGTACCCGATGAATATTTAGATTTCACATTAATAAGTTACACTGTACATTTTTCGAACCTGATTCAACGGTCATTTGCTATCCTACTTGCAATCACCGATATACGTATCCGTTCATTCCAGATTAATCATTTCCATTTAAATTTCATATTTGGATTTTACCTACCCGAATCCAACAAGTGGCATAAAGAAGAAATATTGGACAAATTAAAAATTGCTAGAAACACACGAATTAACTACTTAAAAATCTGTTAAGAATTTCACGCTAACTGTTCCGGCTAACTGTTCCCAGCTAACTGATTAACATTTAATTTATCGCAATTTACATTCTCGCAATTTTAAATTTCTGCACTGTACATACTGTTGGGACACATGTACAACAATACGTCGGAATAATTCTGAGACAACACGTTGTATAATGGGTCATGATATATATTTATTTATTTTACGCATTTTAAATAACGGGACACGTATGCAAGGTTTCGACTTATCATATTGACCCATCTATATATATATTTTGGAACAACCATAGACACTCTATATGTGAAGGTGGGAGTTGGCTATACAGGGTTGGAGTTGATTCCAAAATATATATATACTTTGAGTTGTGATCGACACTGAGACCGGTACACGGGTCACGATACGTATTAATTATGTATATTAAATTATATATGAATATATTGAACTGTTGAACTAATTGGACCATTGGACAATCGGACTAATAGATTGCTAACTATGGACAAGTAAACTGAATTAAAATATTGATTATAACATATGAAACTAAACTAATCTTCAAGTTTGTCACTTGATTCTATCTTAAACCTCATTCGTATCTTGACGATTACAATTCGCATTCACAAATTTTCATGATTCTTGAAAACACCTCGATCGGAAAGATGAACCAACCGCACTTCATCTACAGAAGAAAAGATTTATGCACCTGAAAAACTTTCGAATCCAAATTCATAGTTTAACACATATCGTGTTGAATCCTTTGCCATTTATTAGCAAAAACAACCCTACAATTTCTTTTCAGGAAGCTAATTTTGTCACAACTCCACTTCGATTTTTTTTCCAGTGAGACTACTCCTATTATAATCTCGATATTTATACCTTGTCCCTTCACCGTTGTTACCAGAGATCCTTTTATATTCCACGATATCATCATCAGATGTACCAGCAGTTCGTCATCTTTTTGGCAGAATCCGCAATCAGTATTTTGAAAATCTTGCAGAACTTCTTCCGTCATACCTACAACGTCTATCCCTAAGAGTTTCATACTCCGAATGTGAAGTTTCTGAAAAACACCCTGAACTATGAAGTAGTTCTTAAAATGCTGATGAAGCAGCAAAAACTGTAAACGACTTTAACAAGTCAAAAGGTTGACGATAAAGTACAGTAGGTTGGTAAAGCTCAGAAAAAGAGAAGGTTTGGAACTGGAAAACGGATTGAGCAAAGTATGAAGGAGGCTGTGAACAAATCGTGAAAACAGAACCTGTCTTCAAAGGATCCAAATGATCCAGTGCCTGCTGAAATCGTTAGTAAGAACTCTACTCCTTATTCTAAACTTTTCAAGACGATATTCTTCATCATCATCTTATCTTAGATATTATAAGATATCTTCATATCTTTCGTTATACATATTCTCCATATTTCTGGAGATATTCTCACAACTATTCCTATCTGCGATCATTCAACTCTTCATAACATCTGCGTTACAATATAAAAGAAACTGTGTTAGTTTCTAAATTCCGAAACCTCCAAGTTTAAAATATGAATGTTTTGAAGTAGTGTTGGGAACTGATGCATGAATTAGTATAATATAATGAAACTTGATCAACTTCATTATATTACATTAAGTTATGTTGAGTTTCTAATGAAGCATGATGATTCACAGTACCGTCATCATGTGCCATGTTACACGGCTCTTACATTCTATCCAATTACGAAACAGGAACATATCATAGTTCTATCTTCCTGGACATTCTGGTAATTTGACAAATCAAAATCGTGCCATTACCATTTCTTTCTAAAAGCATTAGCTATGTTCATTCCAAATTTCATAACTACGAATTCCGGACCCTTGCTCGCTTGACTCGAGAACGGGAAAATATAAAACCCAACAACCACTCAGAATTTACAAACCGTGTATATCAATGCAGATAGCAATATAGAGACACGAGAGAACTAGAAACACTATAAACACAAGAGCATAGTAGAAGTAAATAGATTCTTCTGGTGGTAGATGAAAAAGAAGAATGACAGATGTGAAAATTAAGAGTATATCAAGAATCAGAATGAGATGGAGCATATTGATGAATGTTTTAAAGTAAGAATTAAGGAGAAAACGTAGAAGATGTGGGATATGGAAATAAGGAAACGAAGGGGGTAGATTTATAGTGAAATATCCGACAGAGAAATCGAAACAGATTGCCGCATTAAATCAAAGAAAATCCTGATCGCCGAAGAACCAAATCTTATTACATAAGATTTTCTTTAAATCCCATAAATTCCGGAAATCAATCCTAATCATGTCATCGGTTAAAACAATTCCATATTTACTCATTTCACTCTTTTGTGATAGCTTCACTCGTACGCTTCACATGATCGAATCGTTTTATCTAATATCTCTCGATAAGGATAAAACTCCATTATTACCTCATATTCATCATGAAAACATTCTTATTGTAATCTAAGACGATCTCGATCAAATTTCGAGGACGAAATTTTTTTAACGGGTGGGTACTGTAACGACCCGGAAATTTCGACCAAATTTAAACTTTAATTTTCATAGGTTTCCGACACGATAAGTAAAATCTGTAATATTGAGTCTAGAAAGTTTGAAATTTATATTTGGATAATCAGTTACCCTTTAACTTCTTCCGACGATTCACGAACAATTATTTGCAAATAAATGTTATTACAAATGTAGGTAGTGGAAATAATAAAATATAATTAAATCATTAGAAGTTATTATGTAAAGTAACATACGGAGTAATTAAGTTGCTATTAAAATGAAAATTTATAGATATGAACTCTATACCTCAATAATGATTATATGTATAATGTAATTACATTAAAGTGTAAATAATAAATATTCAACATATGTTATCATATAATTATTAAGTATAAGATAATTAATAAATAATTTTATTATAAAATTTCAAGTTAAAAATATAGCTGTTATAATAATATTGTTATTACTCTTAATAATAATATCAATGCTAGGGTTATTATTATATTAAATATAAAATTTATTGATATGAATTGGATATATATATATATATATATATATATACATATAAATATATAAATTGTTACTACCATTAAACAATATTAATATTATTATGATTTTTTTTAACATTAATAACATTATTAATATCATTTTTATCATTATTATTTTAATTATTATTATTAGACTTATTATCATTCTTAGTTATTAAAATTTTATTACTTTTATCATTATTTAGATACTATAGTTATAAATGTTATTATTAATTCTATTATTATTACTATTATTGTTATTATTGTTATTATTAATATTAATATATTTTAATTAATAATTAGTAAAACTACATATATAAATATTGATAAATACGGATAAGTATAGGCTAATTATATGGATACAGATATATATACATACGCTTAACCATCTGTTTCAGATATTTTTTCCCCTTTCCTGTAAACCCGTGACATCCCTTTTGACCTGAGCGATTTTTTTTGGATTCAATTGTTCACATCAGCCTATTTATATATTACATCTGCAATTGATAAGAGCAAAGGAGTTCCTCATCTATATATTTCTTCCTTTTCCTTTTCTGTCTCTTAAACGGAACCCAATTAATCATTATTTGATTAGGATCAAATTGAAGAAAAGTAGAAATGCAGTAATGTTTTAAATCATGTATTGAACGTTTCCTCAAATTCTCGGGTCTTAAATCGTTATATCAAAGTCGAATTTTTGAGTCAAACATATAAATTGAAAAGTCAAGCTATTTGTTCATAAGGAAATTCGATTTCATTGTGAAGTTTAAAGTCGAATTGATGTTACAGGAAGTTTATAGGATTGATTTGGAAACTTTTTCATGTTATAACAATTATCTAAATCTGTATGAATTCCGAAATCAAAATTTTTTTTTTATATCTGCCACGAACAGCAAGTGTACGGTTTTATATATATATATATTTTTTTTATTTTTCGTTTTCAACAAATATAAACCATTGATATGGATTTTGTTTTGTGTTGAAGTATTTAAATCGTTGTTAGTTGATTTATGTTCTGTTTTGATTAATCCCTGGTCGAATAAATTCTGGTTTGGAGAAGAAAGAGTGAAAACAGAAAGATAGTTTAAAATAAATTGGAAGGGGTTTTAATCAGATAATTCGAATTGGTTCAATGGTTTGATGTGTTGTTTGGTGTGAGAGTGACCCTGGTTCGATTCTGGCAACTGCCATTTCTTTTTAGGAAGCTATTTGCTCATTTAAAGGTAGTAACATTATAGCCATTATTATCATCTTAATTAAAAATTTATGTGAATTATCATTTTTATTAAAAGTAATATTTTTTTATTAAAATTAATATTAGTAATAAAATTATCATTTTTATTATTATTAAAACTATCGATGTTATTATTACTAGAATTATCATTATTTTAATCATTATTATTTTATTATCATTTTTATTAATTCTAACACTAATTTTATTATTCTTATTATTATTATTATTAATACTATTAATATATCAAATAAAATATATTATTTACATAAAACATAATTATATTAATATGGTTATAATAAATAATAATTATCTATTTATTGTGTTAAAAAATAATAATAAATATAGTTAATTTAGTTATTGATGAAACGTACCAGTTACTAAAATAACAATTACTAATAATACCTAAATTTGTTCAATTTCAAATATGTGTGTTAATAAATATACAAATGATATAGGTTCGTGAATCCGAGGCCAACCTTATACTTGATCAATGATGTTATATGTATTTTTACTACAAAATACATTAGGTGAGTATATAGTCCCTTTTAAACTCTAAATATTTTGGGCTGAGAATACATGCGCTGTTTTTATAAATGATTTACGTTATGGACACAAGTGATCAAAACTAAATTCTCGGTTGAGTTGTACCATGGCATATTTCTTTATACTTGGTAACTGCAAATTACGTGAGGAGCGTAAACGCGAATCCTGTTGATAGATCTATCGGGCTGACATCCCCAACCGGGCTGGACGACCAGCATTTAACGGTTGCACAGTACTTCGTTCTCGTTACTACACTTGGTACGGTGTAGGGTTTATTTAAGAATATGCTGCTGTGACTTTTAGTTAAGTATGGTTACCAAGTGCTCAACTGCTTTTCTATACACGAGGAGTGTATTATGTATAAACTTAAAATCTTGTGGTCCATTGTTATAACGCTGCTAGCATCAAACCTATATATCTCACCAACTTTATGTTGACATTTTAAAGCATGTTATTCTCAGGTACGAATTAAGTCTTCCGCTGTGCATTTGCTCATGTTAAGGATATTACTTGGAGTCGATCATCACAATGGAACCAAATGTTGAAGACTTCGTCCGGGAGGATAAGGTCGAGGTCTTTACAGATGGGCAGAGCGAAAGGACGATACAAACGCTTGAAGACATGCTACGAGCATGTGTTATTGATTTCGAAAACAGTTGGGATCGACATCTACCGTTAGCAGAATTTTCCTACAATAACAGCTATCATTCAAGCATTGAAATGGCGCCGTTTGAAGTACTTTATGGTAGAAAGTGCATGTCTTCGATTTGTTGGAGTGAAGTGGGGGATAGACAGATTACGGGTCCGGAGATAATACAAGAAACTACCGAGAAGATCATCCAAATTCAACAACGGTTGAAAACCGCCCAAAGTCGACAAAAGAGTTACGCCGACATTAAAAGAAAAGACATAGAATTTGAAATTGGAGAGATGGTCATGCTTAAGGTTGCACCTTGGAAATGTGTTGTTCGATTTGGTAAATGAGGGAAATTAAATCCAAGGTATATTAGACCATTCAAGATTATTGATCGTGTCGGACCAGTAGCTTACTGACTTGAGTTACCTCAACAACTTGCGAATGTACATAACACTTTCCACGTCTCGAATTTGAAGAAATGTTTTGCTAAAGAAGATCTAACTATTCCGTTAGACGAAATCCAAATCAATGAAAAACTTCAATTCATTGAAGAACCCGTCGAAATAATGGATCGTGAGGTTAAGAGACTTATACAAAACAAGATACCGATTGTTAAGGTTCGATGGAATGCTCGTAGAGGACCCGAGTTCACCTGGGAGCGTGAAGATCAGATGAAGAAGAAATACCCGCATTTATTTCCAGAAGATACGTCAACACCTCCAACTGCTTAAAATTTCGGGACGAAATTTATTTAACGGGTAGGTACTGTAGTGACCCGAACTTTTCCATGTTTATATATATATTAAATGAAATTGTTATTTACATGATTAAGTGTTTCCAACATGTTAAGCAATCAAACTTGTTAAGACTTGATTAATTGAAATAGGTTTCATATGGACAATTGACCACCCAAGTTGACCGGTGATTCACGAACGTTAAAACTTGTAAAAACTATATGATGACATATATATATATATATATATATATATATATATATATATATATATATATATATATATATATATATATATATATATATAGTTAACATGATATTATGATAAGTAAACATATCATTAAGTATATTAACAATGAACTACATATGTAAAAGCAAGACTACTAACTTAATGATTTTGAAACGAGACATATATGTAACGATTATCGTTGTAACGACATTTAATGTATATATATCATATTAAGAGATATTCATACATCATATTATCATGATAATATAAAAATTTAAAATCTCATTTGATATTATAAACATTGGGTTAACAACATTTAACAAGATCGTTAACCTAAAGGTTTCAAAACAACACTTACATGTAACGACTAACGATGACTTAACGACTCAGTTAAAATGTATATACATGTAGTGTTTTAATATGTATTTAGACACTTTTGAAAGACTTCAAGACACTTATAAAAATACTTTTACTTAACAAAAATGCTTACAATTACATCCTCGTTCAGTTTCATCAACAATTCTACTCGTATGCACCCGTATTCGTACTCGTACAATACATAGCTTTTAGATGTATGTACTATTGGTATATACACTTCAATGATCAGCTCTTAGCAGCCCATGTGAGTCACCTAACACATGTGGGAACCATCAATTGGCAACTAGCATGAAATATCTCATAAAATTACAAAAATATGAGTAATCATTCATGACTTATTTACATGAAAATAAAATTACATATCCTTTATATCTAATCCATACACCAACGACCAAAAACACCTACAAACACTTTCATTCTTCAATTTTCTTCATATAATTGATCTCTCTCAAGTTCTATCTTCAAGTTCTAAGTGTTCTTCATAAATTCTACAAGTTCTAGTTTCATAAAATCAAGAATACTTCCAAGTTTGCTAGCTTACTTCCAATCTTGTAGAGTGATCATCCAACCTCAATAAATCTTTCTTATTTACAGTAATATATCTTTCTAATACAAGGTAATACTCATATTCAAACTTTGATTCAATTTCTATAACTATAACAATCTTATTTCGAGTGAAAATCTTACTTGAACTTGTTTTTCGTGTCATGATTCTGCTTCAAGAACTTTCAAGCCATCCAAGGATCCTTTGAAGCTAGATCCATTTTTCTCATTTCCAATAGCTTTATCCAGAAAACTTGAGGTAGTAATGATGTTCTTAACATCATTCGATTCATACATATAAAGCTATCTTATTCAAAGGTTTAAACATGTAAGCACTAGAACATAGTTTAGTTAATTCTAAACTTGTTCGCAAACAAAAGTTAATCCTTCTAACTTGACTTTTAAAATCAACTAAACACATGTTCTATATCTATATGATATGCTAACTTAATGATTTAAAACCTGGAAACACGAAGAACACTGTAAAACCGGACATACGCCGTCGTAGTAACACCGCGGGCTGTTTTGGGTTAGTTAATTAAAAACTATGATAAACTTTGATTTAAAAGTTATTCTTCTGGGAAAATGATTTTTCTTATGAACATGAAACTATATCCAAAAATCATGGTTAAACTCAAAGTGGAAGTATGTTTTCTAAAATGGTCATCTAGACGTCGTTCTTTCGACTGAAATGACTACCTTTACAAAAACGACTTGTAACTTATATTTCCGACTATAAACCTAGAATTTTTCTGTTTAGATTCATAAAATAGAGTTCAATATGAAACCATAGCAATTTGATTCACTCAAAACGAATTTAAAATGAAGAAGTTATGGGTAAAACAAGATTGGATAATTTTTCTTGTTGTAGCAACGTGAAAATTGGTAACAAATCTATATTAATCATATCCTAGCTAACTTATATTGTATTATACATGTATTCTAATATATTATGTAATCTTCGGATACCATAGACACGTATGCAAATGTTTTGACATATCATATCGACCCATGTGTATATATTATTTGGAACAACCATAGACACTCTATATGCAGTAATGAGGGAGTTAGCTATACAGGGTTGAGGTTGATTCCAAAAATATATATACTTTGAGTTGTGATCTAGCCTGAGACGTGTATACACTGGGTCGTGGATTGATTTAAGATAATATATATTAATTTTTTTTCTGTACATCTAACGTTGGACAACTAGTTGTAGGTTACTAACGAGGACAGCTGACTTAATAAACTTAAAACTTCAAAATGTATTAAAAGTGTTGTAAATATATTTTGAATATACTTTGATATATATGTACATATTTTTTATAGGTTCGTGAATCGACCAGTGGCCAAGTCTTACTTCCTGACGAAGTAAAAATCTGTGAAAGTGAGTTATAGTCCCACTTTTAAAAATCTAATATTTTTGGGATGAGAATACATGCAGGTTTTATAAATGATTTACAAAATAGACAAACGTACGCGAAACTACATTCTATGGTTGAATTATCGAAATCGAATATGCCCCTTTTTATTAAGTCTGGTAATCTAAGAATTAGGGAACAGACACCCTAATTGACGCGAATCCTAAAGATATATCTATTAGGCCTAACAAACCCCATCCAAAGTACCGGATGCTTTAGTACTTCGAAATTTATATCATATCCGAAGGGTGTCCCGGAATGATGGGGATATTCTTATATATGCATCTTGTTAATGTCGGTTACCAGGTGTTCACCATATGAATGATTTTTATCTCTATGTATGAGATGCGTATTGAAATATGAAATCTTGTGGTCTATTGTTACGATTTGATATATATATAGGTTAAACCTATAATTCACCAACATTTTTGTTGACGTTTAAAGCATGTTTATTCTCAGGTGAATACTAAGAGCTTCCGCTATTGCATACTAAAATAAGGACAAGATTTGGAGTTCATGTTTGTATGATATTGTGTAAAAACTGCATTCAAGAAACATATATCGATGTAATATATTTCTATTGTAAACCATTATGTAATGGTCGTGTGTAAATAGTATATTTTAGATTATCATTATTTGATAATCTACGTAATGCTTTTGAAACCTTTATTGATAAAATAAAGGTTATGGTTGTTTTAAAAATGAATGCAGTCTTTGAAAAACGTCTCATATAGAGGTCAAAACCTCGCAACGAAATCAATTAATATGGAACGTTTATAATCAATATGAACGGGACATTTCACTTACTTCCCCACTTAGGGTTTTAACCCCACACTATCACTGTCAAGGTGATAATACCTTGCAGAATTTCAACATTCCACAACACACATGACTGGTATCAACATTGGCCATACTCAAAAATCTTCCGCGGACTTACTACAAGGTACTCCAACCTCTACCTTTCGAATCGGTCAAACGTTAACGCCCGCTAATCATCACAATAAACCATTAACGTACCTTCAGGTTTCTCACCGGTACCCAAGTACATGGTAATCGCACCACCGGAGTGAAGCATTCCACTAGCAGGTATACGAAGGCACCTGACGCAGTGTTATGCAACTCCCATTACTACTGTCGAGTCTCAATAATTCGACCCTTACGGGGTCCATCCTCGGTGTCATATGTCACTTGACTATTCGAAGTCACACAATCCCACGAACCTTACGGCTCAACGCCCACAACTCCCTAGCAATCAACTGCTAGTCACGATCTACTTAGGCTGCAAAGCGAGCCTAGCAACCTTTCACTTACAATGGCGATGCTTGGGGTCACCAAGACTTATACCCCACTCGCACCGTCTCGACCGTTAACACGGTCACTTACACACAATCAAAGATAGTCAACAACCGTGACTCTACTCGCACACATACATGGTCAACGTAAAAGCCTCTCGAATGGCATACCCTTTCTACGCTAATCCTTATGGAGAGCAATACAAGTAACCCTCTAATCATAACACGGTTACACCCGATTTGGTTAAGCCTCCAACACCAAAACGATTAACCCGACCTGGTTAGTCAAACACACCCTGTCAACCTACCTCAGCCAACCCTTAACAAGAATTGATTAACCCAACTCGGTTAGTCAAACAAGCTCGGTCAACCCGACTCGGTCAACACCTATCACCTAATTGATTAACCCGACTCGGTTAAGTCAATTACACTAGGTCAACCCGACTCGGTCAAACCTCTAACAATAATTGATTAACCTGACTCGGTTAAGTCAAACACACTAGGTCAACCCGACTTGGTCAACACCTAACATCAATTGATTAACCCGACTTGGTTAAGTCAAATACACTTGGTCAACCCGACTCGGTCAAACCCGTAACAACAATTGATTAACCCAACTTGGTTAGTCAAACTCTCTCTTGGTCAACCCGACTCGGTCAACACCTAACGTCTAGTTGATTAACCCACTTCGGTCAAACCCCTAACAACTTATTGATTAACCCGACCTGGTTAGTCAAACCGCGATGGACTAACTTGACCTAGCTAGCCATTACATCACATGGATAAACCTACTTATTACCCAAGAGTCACCCACATAAAGATAGTACTAAAATCGAATAGTACTTGAATCAAACGTCGTTAGACCTTCGCGCTCCGTCACTATTTCACTCGGGACACTCCGACTTCCGGTGTCCCTCTTTCTGGCACTTAAAACATGTGACCTTACCCGACGGACATTCACGAGACTTATGTCCCGTTTGCCCACAATTATAACATGCGAATTTAGAACCATCCGTGCCACTCATCTTTACGCTTCCGACCTATTCGGTAGCACTCTAACTTTTCTTGTTCGAAAACATCGTCGATTCGAACTTCCGCTTACTAACATCGGAAACACTTGCCTTCGGGGCCTCCGGTTTGAAACCCCGAGCCAACTCAAATAATTCTTCAAAAGACTTAGCCATTCCCCGACTAATCTTACCCTTCAACTCATCGCTTAAAGTACGATAGAAATCTTGCATCAACATTCGGTCATCACCAACATACTCCAGACAAAAACGAGTTTTTGACAAGCAAGTAGACTTGAGAGTAAACAAGAATTTTGCTGTTTTATATTATGAGGTGCATATTACTACTTGGACATATGTTGAAGGGCAAAAGATGTGAAGTTTAATACTTGGGGACCAAGTTGCAAGGCTGGAAGCATTAAGTTATATATACCCGTCATATTTATTTATTTTATTTTTATCACTCTCATATTATCATCATCAGATTCATTCGTATACTTCTAGGGTTTTCATACTTTCTTCTGTATTCGATTCTTAAATCTTGAATTCATTGTTCAAGATTAACTTAGACACTTTTAGTGTTTATGTTGTGAGTATTGAGAGTGTTCATCTGTATTTCACTTGTGATTGAATACGATTGTTCTTATTTCTGGATTGATAGTCTGTTGATTAAATAATATTGTTACTCTGATTTTATCAAAAACTACCTTGTTTTTATATGAGTTATCGTTTTTTTGAAAAAAGAAAAAGAAAAAAAATAAAAAAAATAAAAAATACATCGCTAAAATGTATCAACCCAACCCTTATGCAACCGAAATATGCAAAAATAAAAAAAAAATTTGTTTGTTCAGCAAATGGCGCGGCGCGCCATATGGCCGCGCGGCGCGCCAAACTGGTCTGTCCAAAAAGTCTTTAAACGTGAAAAAGATTGGCCACTTTCCGACATATTTAGACGAAACGCTTTTACCCACATCTTCAAATATGTAAAACTAACACGATTCAAACATAAAATAAATTTTACAAAGTGGGGCCCACATCGGCCGTTTTACGAATTTCATACAAAAGTTTGAGTTTCGACCACATTAGTTTAATTTCCAAACAAACTACGAGCATGATGTTTGGGGATAAACTACCCAAATCCTAGGCCGAATCCACAAGTAATCCAAGCAAGCAACCCAAAAGGGAAATCATCTAAATCCCGAGCATACCCTTGCCACGTCCGCCTCCGAACCTAAAAATGTAAACAACGAGAGGGTAAGCTAATGCTTAGTGAATGCAATACTTATACGCATACATACATAATCCAATTACTTGCATACACCTACACAACAACACAACAACACAATAACATTAGCAAACCGCAATGTCGAATAAACGAATAATTGTACGTACAACAAGTCAACATCATTAGCATAGAGATCTCAACAATAGTACACGCCAAATACAAATACGTACAATGCTAATAAAATTACACATCCCAATATACCCAATGTCGACATTCGACTCGATGGTGGCTGACGAAGAGTAGTAGGTCAAAATCGTTAACTACTCATCACCCATCGCACGCGTACGTGGCCGACGAAGAGTAGTAGGTCAAAATCGTTAACAACTCACCACTACGCACCATGAGGCCGACGAAAAGTGCAACCGAAACGTTAACACTTACCTCAATCTCAAGGATGGCCGACGAAAAGCAAAACCGCTTACCATCCCACGATAAGTGGCCAACGAAGAGCGGATCCCCAAACGGATACACTCACCACTTACCCCAACACAAATATGCGGCCGACGAAGAGCGATAGGTCAAACATTAATCACTCACCACATATCTAAACATACACATGTAGTCGACGAAGAGTGATAGGTCAAACGTTAATCACTCGCTACATACCCAAACACAAACACGTGACCGACGAAGAGTGATAGGTCGAACATTAATCACTTGTCACATGCTCACCTCCAATCGTGGTCAACAAAGAGTTATTCCTTTCGGATATAACTCACCACATTCCAAACACCATATATATACTCACGTGGCCGACAAAGAGTGATAGGTCATACGTTTATCACTCGCCACATACACAAAACGATTATAGCCAACGAAGAGCTATCCACATGGATATCACTCACTATATTTTTCCCAACTCAAATGTGGTCCACGAAAAGTGAATCCTAACGGATGTCACTTACCACATCGCACACAAGCAACCAAATTATATACATAAGCGTATAAATATTCCACTCACCTCGATTACTTGAAAAGCAATCCCGCTTGAGCTCCTAATCGTCCAAATGCAAATTACCTAAGTAATTCACAAACAAATAAGCTAAACGCTCTAGCTTATGCCCAAAACACCAATAAGTGCAATTTCGACCCAAATGCACTTCCAAGCACAAACCGCGCCCAAACTAACCAATCATCACCAACACAAGTGAGAATGGTCCTAATATGCCAATTAAACCCAATCATAGGTGTTAAACACCCATCTTGCCCAAAAAGACACTTAAACCCTAATTTTGACCCATAAGAAGTCAACATCACACCATTAGCAAGTTTCGACAACAAAACATATTTAACTCGGTTTTATACTTCAATTTAATCCATTTTAAGTTTATAAACCTTATTAAATCGACAATTGGGTCATAATCATCACCAAACCCTAATTTTGACTCAAGTCAAAATTATACAACCCAAATTCACCTAAAGTGATTCCAACACTTCCATAATCACTAAACCTAGTGATTAAACTCAAGATTAAAGCCTAATCAAGGCCAAATCGTCAACCAACCCAAAACCCGCCAAGTGACAAGAATAACTAGTCACCATAAACCCATTTCATCATCTAAGAGGGTTTCACTACAAATCAAACTCAAACCCTAACTTGAATATCAAATCTAACAAATGAAATTCGGAGTTAGAACTTACCAATACTACCAAAACGTAGCTAGGAGCGAGATGAACAACTTTAAAACCCGAGCTTTGGCTAGAATTCGACTCCTTCTTCTCCAAATCAAGCTCTCTCACTCTAGAACTCTTCCTCTCTCTCTAAATATGGATTAGAGTGTTTGAGTGGGTGAGAAATGAGCTCCAATGGAGTTCTAGATCAGTTTTGGTGACCCTAAACCGACCCTAAATGAAAAGACCAAAGTACCCCTCATTTAGACCTTTTAAAAAGGCTGAAAATTGCATCAGACGGGTTCGGTGCGCCGCGCCAAAAGGTGGAGCGCCGCTCCAACCTACAGGTCGGTTTTCAGAAACTTGTTTTGGCCATAACTTTTTGACCGTAGCTCCGTTTTCGATGAATCAAATATCGTTGGAAACGTGATAAGATTTCCTTTCCAATGGTAGGGCTTTGAAACATCGACACAGACTTTATTTGGGGTTAAAAAGATACGTACACACCTTGTCACTTCAGACAACGTCCAGTTTCCTTCGACGTTCGAGCAAGCAACACGTACGTGCTTCGTACACTTCATACACGCATCGTACACCATAAATACATTATGTACAATAAATATTTGGGTCTTACAACTCTCCCCCACTTAAACTCGATCACGTCCTCGTGATCCTTGCCATTCTAACAAACAGGAACCACAATTCATGGTCCTCCGACATCCGTCCAAATTCGATGTCCTCAACAATTTCCACAACTCCGAAGATTCACACAATTCCCTTAGGCGACTTTACACAAAGTTACCTTTCCGATTTAAATCATCATCCTTGATTTACCAAATCTACCAAACCGAGCACTAAGTCTCGCTTCATTCCTAAACCGGAACGAACTCATGCCTCGACCGCATGACATAAACAAGTTAACATTCCAAATCCCGTACCAAGTTAGCAATCCCTTTAGCGTACCCTTTTCATGTGCATCGCTAAAGTAACAACACATCGATAACATGGCTAACAAACATTACAATGGAGCCGACAAAAAGTGAATCCTCAAGATTGGATACCACTTGTCCCATATTCTCACGCGTACGTGGCCGACGAAAAGCGGTAGATCAAACGTTAACCACTTACCACTACGCAACAAGAGGCCGAAGAAAAGCGCATCCTTACGGATCACACTTACCTCTCCTCGCATATGGCCAAACAAGTGCGATTCCTAACTTAAAAACGCACTCCGCACAACAATAAGTAGCTGACGAAAAGTGTATCACCGCGGATAACACTTACTACTTATCACACCTCAACCGTGGCCAATGAAAAGTGAATCCTCACAATTGGATAGCACTTGCCACAATACATACAAACAAATTAAGTATATGCACATACTTAGAATCATTCCACACATCCAGGAATTTTCGCACACGAAATATCCGCACGCGCGAATATCTCCAGCACAATCGAGCAAGAACCACCTATATCGCACATAGGCGCAAAACAATAATTCTCTAGAAGAGAATTCAACACACACATCTCTTAACCGAGGGATTTCCTTGCTCGTCAAACACGTCCATTATCTCTCAACGAGATTTTCCACATTACCACCTCGGTGATAATTTTAAGTCCAAAATCATAAGTACAATTTTAACCGAAATTGTACTCTACCGCAAATCGACCAAATCTAGGTCTCGACACAAATTTTTAGATCCACTATGAGCATCATCCGAAATCTCACACTAAAAACCTCCTCGTGTGGGAGTGTAACTCCCCCACTTGGAACTACATTCCATAACCGCATTTTGTACAACCGTACAATGCTACCAAAGGTAGACTTTACTAACAATTGGGTTCACACGACCCATCACCCCATCTTGTTCCAACCGTGAGCACACGAAGGATTTCAATCAATCCTTAAACACTTCGAACAAAGAGTTTACCACAAGTTACACAACTTTACTCTCGCAATCATCCAATTGCTATGGCTTGTCAAATTCCACTTGGTCACTCATGTACCTAAGGGTTTCTCCGGTACCCTAAGTACATTGTAACCGCATCACCATCGGAGTTGAACACTACACTTGTAGGTATGAAAGAGGCACCTAACATCGGGTCGTGTAGACTCCTTCACAAATCATACATCGAGACTCAAAACACTTGATCTCAAGGGTTTCACCCATATGGCTTGGTATAACCATTTTCCAAATATCAAGGAATGCTTGGTTGCACCAAGTCTTACGCCCTTCGCCCGACAACTGGACCATCACCATAGGGTAATTCCATAAGGAACGCTACCCCTCATTACACTACGCACTAACACAAAATGCATTAAACAACATCATAAGTACGTTTCAATAAGATAGTCGAAAAGTACCTGAACACCGTCGTCAGGTTCTCATGCATCACCAACTAGATCCGGGCACGCCGACTTTCGGTGTCCCTCTTTTCGACAATTAAAACAAGTAACCTTGTTAGTCTTCGCATTCGTACATTCACGCGACAAATGACCCCGTTCCCCGCAATTATAACACGTGGGCACAAAACCACCGGTGCCACTCTTCTTCACACTTCCTCCACCCTCGGAAGTGCTCTTACTTTTCTTGTTCGAATGCATCGTAGTCTCGGACTTCCGCTTACTAACATCGGAAACACTTTTTCTAAGGACAAGCGCCTCAAAACCCTTCGCCATGTCAAACAACTCTTCAAAAGTTTTCACCACGTTTACGCTAATCTTCTCTTGATAACCATCGTTCAAGATTCGATAGAAGTCTTCCTTCAACATTTTATCATTACCGACATACTCCGGGCAAAATTGGGTCTTTGGTAAGAAAACGGATTTGAGAGTGTTTAAATCCATTGACCCTTGCCTCAAAGCACGCAACTCGTCCTTAAGACTAGAAAGATCGGCTGAAGTTCGATACTCATTGAAAAATTCCTTCTTAAACTCGTCCCATGTGAAGTCCATACATTGTTCCTCACCATATAGTTGGATTTTCGCATCCCACCACAACTTGGCGTCACCCCTTAGCATACTACTACCATACCTCGTCTTCTTATCGAGAGGGCACTCACTAGTACGAAAAGCCCTCTCCATATCGGAGATCCAACGAGCACTCTTAAGTGGGTCTCGTTCACCATCAAAAGTGGGAGGTTGAGAATCCTTGAAATTTTTGTAGTAGAAGTCTCGCCACCTCACATTATCCTCGTGAAGGACATTCTTAACTTGTTCCTTGACTAGATCGACTAATTCCTCGTTAATCGAGTCTTGGAACATCTTCCTAACGTCCTCTAGAAGTTCCACACGATAACCTTGTATAATGGCCTCAACCTTGGCCGTGAACTCGGAGTCATCGCCTTGATCACCATTATCATGTCCGTTCCTCGTCTTCATTCTAAGAAATGAACTTGGTTAGGAACGCAACACGAATAAAGTACATTCACCGCCACGAACAAAATTCACAATCATATAAGTATGCCAACGTTCGTGCATCCCATCTAGTCCAATACTTGTTGTACATCACTTGCATGACTTGGCTTGCAACCGTAATAATGGTCGCGAAGCATTATTACGCTCACACGCCATGCCGAGCTCATGAATACAACAACCATCTCGCTAGACGTTCAACACAAAACAACATGATTAGTAACACATAATCAATACATAGCTAGTTCACCTACAATCTAAGGCACTAGCTAAAACCCGAACCGACCCGTAATCCTACAAGTCCCGCAACAAATAAGCACGCACAAAAAGTCTAAGTCTGGGCGCCTATCTCAAGTCACCTAAATCCCTTAGACCATGATTTGATACCACTTGTAACAACCCAACCCTTATGCAACCGAAATATGCAAAAATAAAAAAAATTTTGTTTGTTCAGCAAATGGCGCGGCGTGCCATATGGCCGCGCTGCGCGCCAAACTAGTCTATCCAAAAAGTCTTTAAACGTGAAAAAGATTGGCCACTTCCCGACATATTTAGACGAAACGCTTTTACCCACATCTTCAAATATGTAAAACTAACACGATTCAAACATAAAATAAGTTTTACAAAGTGGGGCCCACATCGGCCGTTTTACGAGTTTCATACAAAAGTTTGAGTTTCGACCACATTAGTTTAATTTCCAAACAAACTACGAGCATGATGTTTGGGGATAAACTACCCAAATCCTAGGCCGAATCCACAAGTAATCCAAGCAAGCAACCCAAAAGGGAAATCATCTAAATCCCGAGCATACCCTTGCCACGTCCGCCTCCGAACCTAAAAATGTAAACAACGAGATGGTAAGCTAATGCATAGTGAATGCAATACTTATACGCATACATACATAATCCAATTACTTGCATACACCTACACAACAACACAATAACATTAGCAAACCGCAAGGTCGAATAAACGAATAATCGTACGTACAACAAGTCAACATCATTAGCATAGAGATCTCAACAATAGTACACGCCAAATACAAATACGTACAATGCTAATAAAATTACACATCCCAATATACCCAATGTCGACATTCGACTCGATGGTGGCCGACGAAGAGTAGTAGGTCAAAATCGTTAACTACTCACCACCCATCGCACGCGTACGTGGCCGACGAATAGTAGTAGGTCAAAATCGTTAACAACTCACCACTACGCACCATGAGGCCGACGAAAAGTGCAACCAAAACGTTAACACTTACTTCAATCACAAGGATGGCCGACGAAAAGCGAAACCGCTTACCATCCTACGATAAGTGGCCAACGAAGAGCGGATCCCCAAACGGATACACTCACCACTTACCCCAACACACATATGCGGCCGACGAAGAGCGATAGGTCAAACATTAATCACTCACCACATATCTAAACATACACATGTAGCCGACGAAGAGTGATAGGTCAAACGTTAATCACTCGCTACATGCCCAAACACACACATGTGACCGACGAAGAGTGATAGGTCGAACATTAATCACTCGTCACATGCTCACCTCTAATCGTGGTCAACAAAGAGTCATTCCTTTCGAATATAACTCACCACATTCCAAACACCATATATATACTCACGTGGTCGACAAAAAGTGATAGGTCATACGTTTATTGTAGTGACCCGAACTTTTCCATGTTTATATATATATATATATATATTAAATGAAATTGTTATTTACATGATTAAGTGTTTCCAACATGTTAAGCAATCAAACTTGTTAAGACTTGATTAATGTAACACCGGCCTTTTTTTTTTTTTTTTTTTTTAAATACACAGCGGAAGACTTTATTAACAAACACAATATAAGTCACGTCATTACGTTTAAGTTTACACAACGGTGTTACGTTATCACAAAACATTATTTATACAAAAGTTCACATTAGAGTTGGGTTGTCAAACATGTCTTCTGCATCAATACCCATCCCATCTAGCAGTACCTAAACCTGCAAAGGGGGGAACGTGTGGGGGATTAGCGCACCGCTAAGTGAATGAAATCTATCTAACAGATATAGCTTAAGCCACACACAAGCTATATACTAACAACAACACTTGCTAACTACCAACTAGCAAACAATAAGACAATACGAGGATCGGCGGCTTGTACGAGCACACGACTCCCAGCTGATCGGGCCTGAGTCTACCGATAGTCCCTGCTACTCAATTCACAGTATAGTTATCCAGATGCAGGGGATGCATCATTCACACTATACTCCACAATCAGTAGCCTATGGACCCAACCTCCCCTAGGCACGGTTGACCTCATACGGACTCTAACCTCTCATAGGCACGGTCTCGAGTCCCCAGTCTCCCTAGGCCCGACTGGTGCCATTCACACAGTGTACACATAATTCACATACAACATCAGGCAAACGATATTATTCTATAATGGCAATTCCTACACTATGCATGGTAAAAGAGTCAACCACAGTAGCATGATATGCTACTTAAACTCTATCCGTAGATAGACCCACTCACCAATTACCAGCAACTGCTCAGTTATTATTTCTGAGCTTCTTCCTTGTCCTTATCTCCTGAGAATAGCAAAAACCAAGTTAGAATAGTGTTCCCATCAAGATTAGACACACTGATAGCGAATTATAGCAAATTCATAAAAAAATGCGTCCGCTAAAATTTTCATGCTTAACACTTCTGCACTTTCAAAATTTACATCCTGAACACCAAAATATAAACGGGCAGCATAACGGCTAGAAAAAGGCACTTTGGTAAAACATTCTGCCCTGTACACACAGTCGGTCGACTGACACTTACAGTCGCTCGACTGTCGACACAATCGGTCGACTGACCTGTCCAGTCGGTCGATTCATTGGGTAATACATCAATCGGCCGAAGGCAAATCTCAGTCGGTCGGTTCACTCGACAGTCGGTCGGTTCACCCTCAGTCGGTCGACTGTCGTCCGACAGTCGGCCGACTGTGTTCATCTTCCTCAGAAACTGAACAAAGGCTACGGACTTCACGATGAAATCCTCAAATCTCGATCTAGAGCTCGTTTTAAACACCAAAATCGACCACAACTTGTTCACTACTTGTTATAGACTCAAAATTCACAACAGTTTGACCATAACAACACTTAAATCACTTGTTTTGACACAAATTCAAGCTTTTTACAAAACTCACACAAAACCAAGAATTTAACAACGAATTGAACACAAAAACACATGTTACTTACCTTGATAGACTCAGTAATCTGTAAGAAACAAGATGGTATGAACAATTTGAGCTCTAGAACACAATTTAGGAATTAGGGTTTGGTTAGGTGGGAGGAATGAAGGTACGGGTGTGTGTGGGAAAATTCTAGAAATGGAAAGAAGAAGACAGTACACTAGTCACATATTTGGGATTAATTCCCACACTGTGCAACACACGAGTATTTACCAGTTATCTGATATCTTTCGCACAAGATTAGGTAACCCAAACGAGGTCCAAATAAAATAAACAAACCTGTTCTGGGACCCTTGTCACAAACTGGACACAACACAAATATAATAAAACACTAATTAAATAATTAAAATAAAATCACTTAAGACTAAGCACAAACCCTCAGGGCAAAATGGACAACTTACAACTAGCCCGGGTTTCAGTCTGTTACAATTAATTGATATAGGTTTCATATAGACAATTGACCACCCAAGTTGACCGGTGATTCACGAATGTTAAAACTTGTAAAAACTATATGATGACATATATATGGTTATATATATAGTTAACATGATATTATGATAAGTAAACATATCATTAAGTATATTAACAATGAACTTCATTTGTAAAAACAAGACTACTAACTTAATGATTTTGAAACGAGACATATATGTAACGATTATCGTTGTAACGACATTTAATGTATATATATCATATTAAGAGATATTCGTACATCATAATATCATGAAAATAAAATAATTTAAAATCTCATTTGATATTATAAACATTGGGTTAACAACATTTAACAAGATCGTTAACCTAAAGGTTTCAAAACAACACTTACATGTAACGACTAACGATGACTTAACGACTCAGTTAAAATGTATATACATGTAGTGTTTTAATATGTATTCATACACTTTTGAAAGAATTCAAGACACTTATCAAAATACTTCTACTTAACAAAAATTCTTACAATTACATCCTCGTTCAGTTTCATCAACAATTCTACTCGTATGCACCCGTATTCGTACTCGTACAATACACAGCTTTTAGATGTATGTATTATTGGTATATACACTCCAATGATCAGCTCTTAGCAGCCTATGTGATTCACCTAACACATGTGGGAACCATCATTTGGCAACTAGCATGAAATATCTCATAAAATTACAAAAATATGAGTAATCATTCATGACTTATTTACATGAAAACAAAATTACATATCCTTTATATCTAATCCATACACCAACAACCAAAAACACCTACAAACACTTTCATTCTTTAATTTTCTTCATCTAATTGATCTCTCTCAAGTTCTATCTTCAAGTTCTAAGTGTTCTTCATAAATTCTACAAGTTCTAGTTTCATAAAATCAAGAATACTTCCAAGTTTGCTAGCTTACTTCCAATCTTGTAGAGTGATCATCCAACCTCAAGAAATCTTTCTTATTTACAGTAAGATATCTTTCTAATATAAGGTAATACTCATATTCAAACTTTGATTCAATTTCTATAACTATAACAATCTTATTTCGAGTGGAAATCTTACTTGAACTTGTTTTCGTGTCATGATTCTACTTCAAGAACTTTCAAGCCATCCAAGATCCTTTGAAGCTCGATCGATTTGTCTCTTTTCCAGGAGGTTTATCCATAAAACTTGAGGTAGTAATGATGTTCATAACATCATTCGATTCATACATATAAAGCTATCTTATTCGAAGGTTTAAACTTGAAATCACTAGAACATAGTTTAGTTAATTCTAAACTTGTTCGCAAACAAAAGTTAATCCTTCTAACTTGACTTTTTAAATCAACTAAAAACATGTTCTATATATATATATGATATGCTAACTTAATGATTTAAAACCTGGAAACATGAAAAACACCGTAAAACTGGACATACGGCGTCGTAGTAACATCGCGGGCTGTTTTGGGTTTGATAATTAAAAACTATGATAAACTTTGATTTAAAAGTTGTTCTTCTGGGAAAATGATTTTTCTTATGAACATGAAACTATATACAAAAATTATGGTTAAACTCGAAGTGGAAGTATGTTTTTCAAAATGGTTATCAAGACGTCGTTCTTTCGACTGAAATGACTACCTCTTACAAAAACGACTTGTAACTTATATTTTTGATTATAAACCTATACATTTTCTGTTTAGATTCATAAAATAGAGTTCAATATGAAACCATAGCAATTTGATTCACTCAAAACGGATTTAAAATGAAGAAGTTATGGGTAAAACAAGATTGGATATTTTTTTATTTTTGTAGCTACGGGAAATATTAACAATTCTATACAAATCATATCCTAGCTAACTTATATTGTATTATATATGTATTCTAATATATTACGTAATCTTGGGATACCATAGACACGTATGCAAATGTTTTGACATATCATATCGACCCATGTATATATATTATTTGGAACAACCATAGACACTCTATATGCAGTAATGTTGGAGTTAGCTATACAGGGTTGAGGTTGATTCCAAAAATATATATACTTTGAGTTGTGATCTAGCCTGAGACGTGTATACACTGGGTCGTGGATTGATTCAAGATAATATATATCGATTTATTTCTGTACATCTAACTGTGGACAACTAGTTGTAGGTTACTAACGAGGACAGCTGACTTAATAAACTTAAAACATCAAAATGTATTAAAAGTGTTGTAAATATATTTTGAACATACTTTGATATATATGTACATATTTGTTATTGGTTCGTGAATCGACCAGTGGCCAAGTCTTACTTCCCGACGAAGTAAAAATCTGTGAAAGTGAGTTATAGTCCCACTTTTAAAATCTAATATTTTTGGGATGAGAATACATGCAGGTTTTATAAATGATTTACAAAATAGACACAAGTACGTGAAACTACATTCTATGGTTGAATTATCGAAATCGAATATGCCCCTTTTTATTAAGTCTGGTAATCTAAGAATTAGGGAACAGACACCCTAATTGACGCGAATCCTAAAGATAGATCTATTGGGCCTAACAAACCCCATCCAAAGTACCGGATGCTTTAGTACTTCGAAATTTATATCATATCCGAAGGGTGTCCCGGAATGATGGGGATATTCTTATATATGCATCTTGTTAATGTCGGTTACCAGGTGTTCACCATATGAATGATTTTTATCTCTATGTATGGGATGTATATTGAAATATGAAATCTTGTGGTCTATTGTTACGATTTGATATATATAGGTTAAACCTATAACTCACCAACATTTTTGTTGACGTTTTAAGCATGTTTATTCTCAGGTGATTATTAAGAGCTTCCGCTGTCGCATACTTAAATAAGGACAAGATTTGGAGTCCATGCTTGTATGATATTGTGTAAAAACTGCATTCAAGAAACTTATTTCGTTGTAACATATTTGTATTGTAAACCATTATGTAATAGTCGTGTGTAAACATGATATTTTAGATTATCATTATTTGATAATCTACGTAAAGCTTTTTAAACCTTTATTGATGAAATAAAGGTTATGGTTTGTTTTAAAATGAATGCAGTCTTTGAAAAACGTCTCATATATAGGTCAAAACCTCGAAACGAAATCAATTAATATGGAACGTTTTTAATCAATAAGAACGGGACATTTCATTTATCACTCGCCAAATACACAAAACGATTATAGCCAATGAAGAGCTATCCACACGGATATCACTCACTATATTTTTCCCAACTCAAATGTGGTCCACGAAAAGTGAATCCTAACGGATGTCACTTACCACATCGCACACAAGCAACCAAATTATATACATAAGCGTATAAATATTCCACTCACCTCGATTACTTGAAAAGAAATCCCGCTTGAGCTCCTAATCGTCCAAATGCAAATTACCTAAGTAATTCACAAACAAATAAGCTAAACGCTCTAGCTTATGCCCAAAACACCAATAAGTGCAATTTCGACCCAAATGCACTTCCAAGCACAAACCGTGCCCAAACTAACCAATAATCACTAACACAAGTGAGAATGGTCCTAATATGCCAATTAAACCCAATCATAGGTGTTAAACACCTATCTTGCCCAAAAAGACACTTAAACCCTAATTTTCACCCATAAGAAGTCAACATCACACCATTAGCAAGTTTCGACACCAAAACATATTTAACTCGGTTTTATACTTCAACTTAATCCATTTTAAGTTTATAAATCTTATTAAATCGACAATTGGGTCATAATCATCACCAAACCCTAATTTTGACTCAAGTCAAAATTAGTCAACCCAAATTCACCTAAAGTGATTCCAACACTTCCATAATCACTAAACCTAGTGATTAAACTCAAGATTAAAGCCTAATCAAGGCCAAATCGTCAACCAACCCAAAACCCGCCAAGTGACAAGAATAATTAGTCACCATAAACCCATTTCATCATCTAAGAGGGTTTCACTACAAATTAAACTCAAACCCTAACTTGAATATCAAATCTAACAAATGAAATTCAGAGTTAGAACTTACCAATACTACCAAAACGTAGCTAGGAGCGAGATGAACAACTTTAAAACCCGAGCTTTGGCTAGAATTCTACTCCTCCTTCTCCAAATCAAGCTCTCTCACTCTAGAACTCTTCCTCTCTCTCTCTAAATATGGATTAGAGTGTTTGAGTGGGGTGAGAAATGAGCTCCAATGGAGTTCTAGATCAGTTTTGGTGACCCTAAACCGACCCTAAATGAAAAGACCAAAGTACCCCTCATTTAGACCTTTTAAAAAGGCTGAAAATTACATCAGACGGGTTCGGCGCGCCGCGCCAAAAGGTGGAGCGCCGCTCCAACCTACAGGTCAGTTTTCAGAAACTTGTTTTGGCCATAACTTTTTGACCGTAGCTCCGTTTTCGATGAATCAAATATCGTTGGAAACGTAATAAGATTTCCTTTCCAATGGTAAGGCTTTGAAACATCGACACAAACTTTATTTGAGGTTGAAAAGATACGTACACATCTTGTCACTTCAGACAACGTCCAGTTTCCTTCGACGTTCGAGCAAGCAACACGTACGTGCTTCGTACACTTCATACACGCATCGTACACCATAAATACATTATGTACAATAAATATTTGGGTCTTACATAAAACACTTATATTTTTGCAGCTAAGGATTATGGAAGGATTAAATGTGCTTAAATAACAAAATATGAGGTTAGGAAGTATAAATATGTTACATGTATTTGCTCTATTGTAATTTGTACACTACTAATCTTATATACGGAGTACATTATAAATATAAATATATATTTTAGATTATAGAATTAAAAATACTTTTAATGGTGTATATATAAAAAGTTAGTTTTATTGTGTAAAAACACAATTAAAATCAACGATCTAACATTGAATCAGACACACATCTTATTAACTACCTATTTTTTTAAGGTAAGTTGTTGGCATCGAATACTCTCATTTGTCACGCACGCACGCGCTTTCGGACAGGATACCCAAACCACATTACAGGGATCCGAACATTAAACCATTTCGAGGGACAGGTGATCGGACCTGGGTCCTAAATACGGTTCGGTATAACCTTCCCCGAAGCAATCCGGCTTTCAGGAAATAAATTCAACCTCAATTACCTATTGAAACCAACTCTCACTACATTTGAACAAATGTTAACACCAACATACCAATTGAAACAAACAATTAACATACCCAATTACAACAAAACTCTTGTCTTCGTGTTGCACAAACAAAAGAATCCATTAAAAAATAAATTGTTGATCGACTTGCTAAATAGCGTGAAATATGCGACATTCAGAACCCAAGACCTATAAAGAAGCTCTAATCCATCAAACGCTTACACGACAGCAAAGGGGCACAATGTACGGCATAGAAGACGTATAAAAGGCTGTCACGAACCAATTTAACTTTTAGCAAATCTAAGCTTACAACAGAGACTGTAAAGTGGTTAAAAAGGAAATGATATGTAGATCGCTTAACATTTTAAATCTGTAAAGTGGCTACTGGTTAGCGTTAAATAATTAAATGCCTAATATAATACTCGCATCATATTACGTTGTAATAAATTGACCATGTAAATAAAATAGACCATGTACTAATTAACTGATACCAACTCATTCGGAAGGTTTATCATTCACGTTTTTAATTATCTCTTCTAATCTAATCATCCAATCTAAAAAGTTAGAATTTTGTATTCGTTCTTGTGACCCAGTGGTATACTCAACACCTTATATGTTGGATGCGGAAGGGAGATTTCAAGTTCGAGACTCCTCCCTTACAACATTCCAGAGTATTTACCTGATTTCTGGAGTGACCCCGGAGAGGTTTTACCGACCTGTATTTCAGGATTCCGACCGCTCTGTCTGCCCTCGGCATGGTTTAAGGATTGGTCGGGTCCCCATAAAGCGGTTCAGGTTTCCGCCTGAAAGCGCGTGTGTGTGGGGAAAATGATCAGGTGGGTGAGTTAATCCCATGTTAGTGATTACAAGTACTTGTCTTTAGAAGAAAAAAAAAAAAGGTAGAACTCAGTGTCTGTTTTTTTTTTTTTCTTTTTTTTTGCACAATAAATGATCGGACCACTTGTAACGAAAAGCGTTAGAAGTGGTGGGTAAAGCCAAAAAAGCCTAGGTGGCATGGTGAGTTGGCCAAAGTGAGGCTGCTAACGCCATTAACCCGGCAACACCGATGATGATGGCGCGACGTTAGTCAATTGAGCAACGGAGGAGAGTATGGTGTTAGATTATGGTTCAACCAATCAGAATTTAACACGGATATAATTATATTATTAATTTATGTTTTTCCACCCAACTTCCGATCATTATTTAACACATCACCCAAATATTTTCACTTACTCAAATTTAACAATCACTACTATTTACCTTCACTCCATGACATTGTCACGTTATAATTAGAAAATCACTTTTCAATAAATGCATCATGTGCTCCACGTCGTAATCACTTGATGTTACGGTTAAAAATGGTATTATGTGTTCATGTTTAAAATTTATGAAATTATAAATGTAACACTGTAACAGTACTAATTTTTGTTACCTCTATAATATTATAAGTTATCTACAGCTAATAATACATTACATATATTTTTTAGAGTGATGATTAATATTCCACAATTTTTACATACTCACTAAATTAACGTATTATACAATATTACATTGAAATTCTTATGTGAAATAAGGCAGGAATTGAAGAATGAACAGAAACTAGACAGGGACGTTGTTTTCCGGCAATGCAAAAGAATGATGGATGTACGACAAACTACGGTGATCTACTAATTACCTCCCCTCTACAAACATTCAATCTACATACGCTTTATATACGTTGCTAGCTTCTTCTTCTTTTTGACAACGATTGGGATCACCCGAGAGGGACTAAACCACCCGTTGCGATCATCTCCCATTTCGACTACGCCGATGCAGCGATAATAACCCCGCCCCCATCGCTGCCCGGGAGGAAACCTTGAAACCGATCCAAGAGCACGGCCAAGTAAAATCCCCATCTCCTTTACCCCCAAACGATATGGGAAAGGTGCAATGAATGGATACTTCATGGCAGTGCGTAATTTGATAAAGATTGAATGCCTTTTCATTGATTGAGTCGTCTGTATATATACAACATTGCCTCTCATGTATCCTAACTAACCATGCTACAAATATGGAAAAGATATGGACTCATAAATATCCTAATCTCTATACAAAATATAAGATATGCCAGATCATAAATATAATATTCGTATATATCTAATATAGCCCCTCAGTTGGAACGGGAGGTGGCCGGACGCTTAAACTGTTCCTGAAGTCTTCAAACAAAACACGAGGCAAACCCTTTGTAAAAATTTCTGCAATCTGAAAACGTGTAGGAATGTGAAGTACACGAACATGTCCACGAGCAACTTTCTCGCGAACGAAATGAATATCCATCTCAATATGTTTTTTGCGTTGGTGTTGAACCGGATTGCCAGATAAATAAATAGCACTTCACAAAATACTATTGTCGCCTTGGAGATTGGACAATGCAATTCTAAAAGAAGATTTCGTAGCCAACATAATTTAGAAACAACATTGGCAACGCCTCTGTATTCAGCTTCGACACTTGAACGAGAAACGGTTGGTTGACGCTTAGCAGAGCATGAAACTAAATTATTACCAAGAAACACACAATAACCCGACGTTGATCTTCGTGTATCCGGACAACCTCCCCAATCCGCATCCGTGTAGGAAACCAATGATGAGAGTGAGGATCGGGTGAGTTGTAAACCAAACGAAAGAGTGCCCTGCAAATAGCGTAATATACGACTCAAGGCCTGTATATGTCTAACCTTCGGGTCGTGCATGTGGAGACATATTTGCTGAACCGCATACGAGATATCGGGCCTAGTAAATGTGAGATATTGCAATGCCCCAGCAAGGCTACAGAACTCGGTTGGATTGGCGTAGGGTGTGCCGGATGTAATCAGTTTACTGTTAGTATCAACGGGTGTTTTGATGGGATTAGATGACGACATTCCAGCTCGTGAGATGACATCTTGAGCATACGTTTGTTGACTTAAAAATAACCCATGTTCATTGCGAGTAACAGCGATTCCCAAAAAATAACTAAGTGATCCAAGGTCTTTCATGGCGAATTCACGAGCAAGTAAAGACAATAAAGACGTACGGAGTTCTGTTGATGATGTAACTAATACAATGTCGTCGACGTACAAGAGAAGATATGCCGTATGTCGACCATGATGATAAAAAAAAGTGAGTTGTCGGATCGGCTATGTATAAAACCAATAGACTCGGCATAAGTCGCAAACTGTTGTTACCACGCACGAGGAGCCTGTTTTAATCCGTATAAAGAACGTTTGAGGAGAAAAACATGATCGGGTTTAGATGGATCATGAAAACCATAGGGTTGATGCATGTAAACATTTTCGTTCAATTTGCCATGACCGGACTAAATGTTTCATAGCAATCAACTCCAACCGTTTGTGATCGTCCATCACCTACCAAACTGGCTTTATAACATTCAAGTGAACCATCAGAGTTTAATTTATGTCGAAATATCCACATACTTCGAATTATAGTCATCTCAGTTGATCGCGGAACAAGTACCTAAGTATTATTGTCCATTAAGGCTTTATATTCATCAACCATGGCCATATTCCAATGAGGGTCAGAGATAGGGTCTTTTGGTGTACGAGGAAGAGGAGAATAGGAGTAGTAGAGGAGAGATTGAATGGTATTTTAGGTTTATGGATACCGAACATGCTACGAGTGTGAATTGTACGAGTAGGTTGAGGAGAGTGTTCGAAATGAGCAGGAGGATTAGTGGTGGAAGTCGCTGATTGTGAAGAGAAGTCTTCTGAATGTGAGTTTGAAGTAGGAAATGAAGATGTAGTATGTTGATTGGTTTAACACCCCGTCAAAAACCATTAACGGCGATGTTAACTCTGGTCCCAGTGCTTGGTTTGACTTCTATGTAACAGCAAAGTTTTACAGCGGAAGCAAAAAGTACCTGAGAATAAACATGCTTAAAAAGTCAACACGAGGTTGAGTGGGTTCATAGGTTTGTCATAATTAATGATTTTGATGATAATAATAGATCACAAGATTTCAGTTTCCATAAATATCCTTACACCGCAGTGTAATAATAAGATTCTACAACCATGGGCACCTGGTAACAGCCTTAACGATAATAATATAATAATGAATACCCCTGATGTCTATAGAGCACCGAATCAAGTGCGATAAATACTCTCGAAGTACTAAACATCCGTTGACTGCTAGCGCGACTAGCCCGGATGGGGTTGTCAAACCCGATAGATCTATCAATAGGATTCGCCCACGGTACAGAGACCAATAGATTACGTTACCAAGCTAGGGGAATATTTGTGATTCTAACCCACATAGAATTAAGTTTAGTACTTGTATCTATTTTGTAAAACAGATATAAAACATTGCATGTATTCTCAGCCCAAAAATATATATAAAAAGGGAACTATGAAAACTCACGATACTGTATTTCGTAGTAATTACGCATATGATGGCACTGAACAAGTGCAGAGTTGACCTCGGATTCACGAACCTATATCAGTTTTTATATATATTAAAACATGTAATCGTAATTGAACAATTTCACATATTATAACTTATATTATATATTATATATATTTAATTTGTGTATATGTATTTAAAATGATAAATATTTATATTGTTATATTAATATATATTTGGTTAGTATTATATTAAAATTACCTAATTTGTTATATACGAATATTTGTATAAAAATTGTTAATATGGTTAATACATACTTATATGTAATATTACTTATAAATACTTTTTTATATACATAATATTTATTTAGTAAAATAATATTAATATTGGTAATCAAAAGTTGTATTTGATTATAATGGTAATATTAATAATAAAAATACTGATAATAATGATAATTATAACAATAATAATAGTAGTAATACTAATAAAAATGATACTAGTAGTAAAAATGATAATAATAATAATAATAATAATAATAATAATAATAATAATAATAATAATAATAATAATAATAATAATAATAATAATAATAATAATATAGTTTTAATAATAACAAAAAGATAATTTTTGTAAAAATAATAATAATGACAATAATATTTAATAATAACAATACTAATAATGATAATCATATTAATAATTATAATAATGATAATATTAATAATAATACTTATGTTAATAATAATAATACTAACAATTACAAAATGATATTTATACTAATATAAATGACAATAATAATAATATTAATAATAATAATAAATAGAGTTTTATCACCTTTGAATAATATGGAAAAAATGATTCGATTATAGGAAGAGTATAAACGAAGTTATCGTAAAAGATTGAAATGAGGAAATTAAATGTTCGCCTTAACTTTTGACGTAGTCACGATTGATTTTCGGAATTCAAGGGATTTAAAGAAATCTTCGTAATCTTTATAAGATTTGATTCTCCGGTAATTAAGGAAATTATGATTTTCTTTAATTAAATGCGGTGAATTGCCTCGATTGCTGTGTCTGGAATTTCGCTATAAATTGGCTTCTTCCGTTACACTACCTTCACCACTTCTATACTTTCTTTCTCGATTCATACTTCCAAAGATTGTGAAAATGCTTAATCTAGTTCTGATCCTTGATCTTATTCTGACTATCGCAACAATCATTCTCCAATTCTAACTCCCACAGGAGGAATCAGTTTACTTCTACTTCGCTCTTGGGGTAGTGGTTTTCATAATCCTTCCATGCATCTGTCTTTCCATAATTATCGACATCCAGGGTTAATGATCTCTCCTATTTGCTGTGATTTATACTCCTATTTATTTTTCGAAGCTTCATGCTTTTGTTAAGTAAGTAATGGTCCAGAATTCGTAGGTATGAAGATATCTTCAGAAATATCGAAGATATTTATAATGAAAGATACGATGATATCTTGAAATTTCCAAGAATGAAGAAAATTCTTCCGTAAGAATTTAAGATAAGTAAGGAGCAAGGTATTCGCTAAGGATTTCAGCAGATATTGAATCATCTGGATTCTTTGAATACAGGTTTAGTCCTTGTGATTTATCCACAGCCTCCTTCATGGTTTGCTTAATCCGTTTTCCAGTTCCAAATCTTCTATTGAGAGTTTCCAACACTCCATTCTTTATTATCAAGCTTTTGGCCATTAAGACCATCTATGGCTTTTGCGGCTTCATCAGCATTCACAACGTTAACATATCTGAATCATTGGCTATCAATCCGAGGTGTGTTCAAGAATTTTGAAGAGTTTGAACACAGATGGTAATCGTCAAGATACATATGATGTTTAAGATGAATTCGTTGTGAATTTTGAATGATGCAAATATTTTTCTCTGGGTTTTATGAATAGAAGTGATGTTCTAGCACAGTTTTGAAGTCAAAGTATAGCTTTGAAAAATGTAGAGATCTAAGAGTGATGTCACCTGTTAAATCAGAATATGAAATTGAATTTGTATGAAATTGGTTGTTCTTTGGTGAACAGCTACATATATCTGTGGATGTAAGTGGTATAGTTAATGACTGTTGAATCAGAATTGTACGGTGTAACATATTAATGTGAAATCTAAATATTTCTTGGGTATTACCCACCCGTTAAAATATTTTCACCATCAACAGTTTGTACAACAGAATATTTAATTACAATCTTTATGAAAATATACGTACATATATATTTTCCTTTAGATGTAATCATTGATTTAATGAGTTAATATAATTTTAAACTCATTTGATTCACAGTTAAAACAAGAATAAATAATCTCCACAACCTTATAGATTACATAATCGTCGAGGAATATTTCTCCAATGAAGTTATGAATCAATACTTCATCGTTTATTGTTATTTCCTCGGTGAATGATGCTGATGTTCATGGAATCCTTGTGAACTTCGCAAGGCACGAATTGAAATGTCCCGTTCATATTGATTATAAACGTTCCATATTAATTGATTTTGTTGCGAGGTTTTGACCTCTATATGAGACGTTTTTCAAAGACTGCATTCGTTTTTAAAACAAACCATAACCTTTATTTTATCGACAAGGTTAAAAGGACACCACCTAGATTATCCAGAAATGATAATCTAAAAATATCACACTTACACACTACCAATACATATTGGTTTACAATATTAATATGTTACAACAAAGTAAATCTCGAATGCAGTTTTAAACAATATTATACAAGCATGCTGACACCAAATCTTGTCCATATTTTAGCATGCAACAGCGGAAGCTCTTAATAATTACCTGAGAATAAACATGCTTTAAACGTCAATAAAAATATTGGTGAGTTATAGGTTTAACCTATATATTTATCAAATCGTAATAATAGACCACAAGATTTCATATTTCAATATACATCTCATACATAGAGATAAAAATCATTCATATGGTGAACACCTGGTAACCGACCTTAACAAGATGCATATAGAATATCCCCTATCATTCTGGGACTCCCTTCGGACATGATAAATTCGAAGTACTAAAGCATCCGGTACTTTGGATGGGGCTTGTGGGGCCCAATAGATCTATCTTTAGGATTCGCGTCAATTAGGGTGTCTGTTCCCTAATTCTTAGATTACCAGACTAAAAAGGGGCATATTCGGTTTAATAATTCAACCATAGAATGTAGTTTCACGTACTTGTGTCTATTTTGTAAAACATTTATAAAACTGCATGTATTCTCATCCCAAAAATGTTAGATTTAAAAAGTGGGACTATAACTCACTTTCACAGATTTTTACTTCGTCGGGAAGTAAGACTTGGCCACGGGTTGATTCACGAACCTATAACATATATATCAAAGTATGATCAAAATATAATTATAACATTTTTATTACGTTTTAATGATTTGGGTGTGTTAAGTCAGCAGTCCTCGTTAGTAACCTACAACTAGTTGTCCACAGTTAGATGTACAGAAATAAAGAAATATATTTTATCTCGAATCAATCCACGACTTCATGTATACAAGTCCCAGGCTAGATCACAACTCAAAGTATATATAATATTTTGGAATCAACCTCAACCCTGTATAGCTAACTCCAACATTACTGCATATAGAGTGTCTATGGTTGTTCCGAAATATATATATAGATGAGTCGATATGATATGTCAAAACATTGTATTCGTGTCTATGGTATCCCAATATATGTTGGAATACATGTATAATACAATATGAGTTAGCTAGGATATGATTAATATAGATTTGTTACCAATTTTCACGTAGCTACAACAAGCAAAATTATCCAATCTTGTTTTACCCATAAATTCTTCATTTTAAATCCGTTTTGAGTGATTCAAGTTGCTATGGTTTCATATTGAACTTAAGTTTATGAATCTAAATAGAAAAAGTATAAGTTTATAGTCAGAAATACAGGTTACAAGTCATTTTTGTAAAGGTAGTCATTTCAGTCGAAAGAACGACGTCTAGATGACCATTTGGAAAACATACTTTCACTTTGAGTTTAACCATGATTTTTGGATATAGTTTCATGTTCATAAGAAAAATCAATTTAACAGAATAACAACTTTTAAATCAAAGTTTATCATAGTTTTTAATTAACTAACCCAAAACAGCCCGCGGTGTTACTACGACGGCGTATATCCGATTTTACGGTGTTTTTCGTGTTTTCAGGTTTTAAATCATTAAGTTAGCATATCATATAGATATAGAACATGTGTTTAGTTGATTTTAAAATTCAAGTTAGAAGGATTAACTTTTGTTTGCGAACAAGTTTAGAATTAACTAAACTATGTTCTAGTGATTACAAGTTTAAACCTTCGAATAAGGTAGTTTTATATATATGAATCGAATGATGTTATGAAAATCATTACTACCTCAAGTTTTGTGGATAAACCTACTGGAAATGAGAAAAATAGATCTAGCTTCAAAGGATCCTTGGATGGCTTGAAAGTTCTTGAAGCAAAATCATGACACGAAAACAAGTTCAAGTAAGATTTCAACTCGAAATAAGATTGTTAAAGTTATAGAAATTGAATCAAAGTTTGAATATGAGTATTACCTTATATTAAAAAGATATCTTACTGTAAATAAGAAAGATTTCTTGAGGTTGAATTATCACTCAAAGTGGATTTGCAAGATTGGAAGTAAGCTAGCAAACTTGGAAGTGTTGTTGGTGTGTTCTTGAGTAGTTGTTTTATAACTTGGTTTATTTATGGATTTATGAACTAGATTGAGCTAGATTTTGATGAAGATGATGAAGAACACTTAAAACAATGGAAGAACACTTGAGAGAGATGAGTTTGATTCAAGAAAAATTGAAAATGAAAGTGTTTGTGTGTGTACTCCTTCACGTGAATATGGGGTGTTCATAAAGCCTCCATTAGTTTGTAATTTTGTGTAATCATTCATGATAGTTGCTAAATGATGGTTCCCACATGGTTAGGTAACTCACATGTGAAGGTATTTCGTATGCCCGAGAGACATATTAAATTAACGTGGCCACTATGTTATGATCCAAGTCGGGTCATACCCAATAACAAGCTTACCAACACTTTATATGTATTTATTTTAACGGTTGGATTGTTAAATAAATACGCGACACTTGAACTTTAGAAAATAAGTTTTCTAAATTATAATCACTTGAGATAAATTATTTGGATAATTTATATATGATATGGATTTAATTATTTATAGGTTTAAATAATTATGTTATGTTATATTTTATAAAATGGTTTATAAAATTATTGCAAGTAACAAATACATGTTTATTTTATACAAGTTTTATAAAATTATTACAAGTTTTTTTTTATAAAACATTCTTGTTATAAAATATTAACATGTTGGGCAGTTTTTGGGACTCCAAGACACACCCATGCTTGGTCTTATTTGTTACTTTTAAGACTACACAAGTCCTAAGGTGCATGCATAACTCACACACCAAAGTTTGAATTATTCTCTCAAGTGTAACTACACATTGAAGCTTGAAAAAAAACTGCACAAGGTTTTCTGCTGCTGCAGCTGGCCGTGGGTCTTTAGGGACTCCAAGGGAGTTCTAAATTTTTTTTTCAAGCTCATATCAAGTGTCAAATAAAATCCTAACTATAGTGAAAGGTATCGGGGTTAATTACTTGGGGTATTACTTGCTTGAGGCTTCAAGTTAGAAGCTCACTTCCATCATCTTCATCAACATCTTGCAACCTTGATAACAACCCTCAACTAGCTTGAGGAGGTATAATCTTACTTCCTTTGTTGTTATATGTAAGCATCATTTCAAGACTTGATAACAATATGGAATTCATCTAAAATGGTTTAACATATAAACTTGTTTTATTAATTATCTTGCTTCCGCTTGTTATAACTTTACATGAATGGGTTTTATGATCAAGTTAACATTATGAACTTGTTGATATGTTGAATTCCATCAATGGTATCTAGAGCCGAGGTCTATGAAATATGCTTCTTATATTTGGTCTTTAAAATCCATCAACTTTGCATTCTACTAACATGCATGAAAGTAAAATGCAAAATTAATGGATTTGGGTGGGTTTGTAGTTTTGGCCGAATTGTTTAGGACCCAAAATGGGTTTCGGGTTCTTCCATTTTGGTCATTTTGTTGATATATTAATGTTCACAATCAATGCCTTGACCTTATGTTTGAATGCATGCTTGTTTGGTTGTTTATTTATTCATTTTTCATGTAATATTAATTCATTCAATTGGTTTGTAATAATTATTCATTTGGTTATGTAATTTATTTTATATTGGGTATGTAAAATAGATTAGGTTGTATTTTCATTTTTTTAGACAAAATGTATTAGGATATATTTTGTAAAATGATGAAGATGATAAAGACTTGAAGAACACATGAAGAAGCATTTGGATGCAAGATTAAGTGGGAGATTTAAAATCTCCTACTTTGTGTTATAACCCCTTTACCGGTGGCATTTGTTTTCGGCTAAACAAATGTCCAACAAAATGGCTTGATTGTGAACATATGATTTTGCATGCGTGGTTGTTTTGTATGATTATGTGGATTGTATGTTTGTATGCTACAAGTTAATCACACAAGTCAACAACTAGAAAATGGCAATTTAATTGGTTAAATTAATACATTATTAACGACATGAAAAACATCAATTTAAATGGTTATATTAAAAATGACCAAAAGGACATTAATAATCGGTTATTAAGAACATGATAAAGATCATAAATATAAAATGGTTTATATTAAGTAATTGGCTAAAATTACAAGACTTGAAAATGGATTTCAAATAAACCATACACTAAATGCATGTTGGTGTATGGCATAAAAGTTTTCTCAAACTAGAATTAATGAAAACTTAAAACCCTTATTAACAAGGTAAACAAGTTAAACGCCATCCTTTTGTGCAACACTTAAAATTATTAGGGAACTCACAATGGGATAAAGGTCACCTAACCGTTATGAGCAAACTAATATGATTAAGGTGAATTTCGCACACTTGTGGGATAAAGGTTACCTAACCACTTGTATGTTAAATTTACACGTTTACACAAGTAGGACGCCTTGATTTGGGAATCATGAACTTAGGGTCACCGAAGCATGATGAACAAATAGGCGTTGATGGGATAAATATGCCATGCAAAAGGATTGCATGATCCCATAAATTAGAAGTTGCAAAAGGATTACAATTGTCATATAATGACTACCTAGCTAAATCAAATGACGGGATAAAGGTCACCTAACCGATATTTGTTTACCGTTGGATTCTAAAATTTAATAAATATCAATTGGATTTAAAGGGTATTGATTGTTAAATTAAAATTAATACTTAAACAACTTTGTTAAATTTTGTAGATGGCTGCCAATAACAACAACATTCCAAACGCACCTATCAACTTTAACAACCTATCGTTGAGGTCAATTCTCGAAAAGGAAAAACTCAACCATACGAACTTCATGGATTGGTTCCGCAATCTAAGAATCGTCCTCAAACTAGAGGATAGGGCGTATGTGTTGGAAGACCCCATTCCCGATCAACCGGATGAGGATGATATGGAAGGCATGGCTTATTGGGAGAAATATTGCACCGATTCAGTGCCAGTTTCTTGCCTCATGCTTGGGACTATGATACCCGAACTCCAAAAGGATTTTGAGCATCATAGTGCATATGACATGATCACACAGTTGAAGGAGATGTTCCTTCAACAAGCTCGTGTCGAGCGCTTCGAAACAGTTCGAGCGCTTCATGCATGTCGGATGGACGACTCCTAATCCGTTTCATCTTATGTCCTTAAGATGAAAAGCCTAATTGATCGAGCAAACCATCTAAACTGCAACATGTCTAATGAATTAGCCACGGACCTTATCCTTAATTCCTTGTCAAAGAGGTTTGACACATTTGTAATGAATTACAATATGAATGGTTGGGATAAGAGCATTGACGAATTACATGCCATGCTTAAGATGGCTGAAGCAAGCATGGGTAAAAGGGCTTCACCCATGTTTATGATCAATGAAGGCGGGTCCAAAAACAATAACACTTCTAAGCTGAAGGCGGCTAAGAGGAAAGGACCCGCCTACCAAGGCAAGGGCAAGGGAAAGGGGAAGATGGTTACCCCAACCAACAATAACAAGAAGCAAAAGGTTGCCGGAAAAGCTAACTCCAAGGAAGATCCGTGCTTTGGTTGCGGTGAAATGGGTCACTGGAAACGCAACTGCCCGGTCTACCTTAAGGAGTTGAAGGAAAAGAGGGATGCAGGGCAAACCTCAGGTAATGTATATATGGTATACATTGAGCTTAGTATTACTTCTTCTAATACATGGGTATTAGACACAGGATGTGGAACTCATATTTGCAATTCTTTGCAGGGGTTCAAAAGAAGTGATCAAGATGCGGGAACAACAAGTCTCTTCATGGGAAATGGAGCAAGGGTGCAAGTGAAAGCTCATGGAGACTCTGTTTTAAAGCTTCCAAGTGGTTTGGAGCTTATTTTGAAAAATATTTTGTATGCACCCGATTTTTCACGAAACATTATTTCTGTATCCCGTTTGAAACAATATGGTTTTAATCTTAATTTCATTAATGATGACATCCATGTTTCTTTAGATAATGTGTTCTATTTTAAGGCTTCGCCTTCGAATGGTATTTATGAATTGGTTCATGATGACACATCATACAATAGCTCAATATACCATGCAAACACCAAGAAACTCAAAAGGGATTTGAGTGATTCCTACTTGTGGCATTGTCGCCTTGGTCACATAAACAAGAATCGAATGCATACACTTCAAAAGAATGGACTTTTGAAATCAAATGAACTAGACTCATTTGATGTATGTGAATCTTGTTTACAAGGCAAAATGACTAAAGCACCTTTCAAAGGGACCTATGTAAGGGCTAAATACTTATTGGGATTAATACATTCGGATGTATGTGGACCATTTAAGCCCATAGCTAGGAATGGTGAAAGATACTTCGTTACTTTCATTGATGACTTCAGTCGTTTCGGATATGTCTACTTGTTAAGACATAAGGATGAAACTTTTGAAGCATTCAAAGAGTATCAAAACGAAGTACAAAATCAACTCAATAAGACAATCAAGGTACTTCGTACCGATAGAGGAGGTGAATACCTAAGCGATGCTTTCCAAGATCATCTTAGAAGTTGTGGGATTATCTCGCAACTTACTCCACCCGGGACACCACAGCTTAATGGTGTATCCGAAAGGAGGAACCGAACCCTAATGGATATGGTTCGAACTATGATGGCTAGAAGCTCGTTGCCTCTATCATTTTGGGGTTATTGTCTATGCTCTGCGGCTCGTATTCTAAATATGGCCCCAACCAAGAAAGTGGAACGAACTCCTCATGAGATGTGGTTTGGAAAACCTCTATCTCTATCATACTTAAAGGTATGGGGATGTGAAGCTTATCCTAAGCGTTACGTCCCTAATAAGTTGAATGCTCGATCCACGAAGTGTATCTTCATAGGATATCCCAACGATGATATGGGATACTATTTCTATGATCCATCTGAGCAAAATGTATTTGTTGCTCGGAAGGCGGAATTCCTTGAAACTAAGTTCCTAATGGAAGGAAATAGTGAAAGGAATATAGATCTTGAAGAGGTTCAAGATCAAGTAGATGATACACAATTGGCTGACACTAGCACTCAACATGAAAATGTTAAGAGTGATCAAATAGATGATCAAAATACACAAGACGTTGGCAGATCTGGTAGGATTAGTAATCCTCCTGAGAGATATGGGTTTCTCATGGATGGTTGCTATGTGGTTGTTTTGGATGAACCAACAAACTACCAAGATGCCTTATCAAGGATTGATAAGGATAAATGGCAGGAAGCCATGAACGCTGAGATGCAATCCATGTATGACAACCAAGTTTGGGAACTTGTTGAATAACCTAGGGCTCAAGGCTAGTTGATTGTAAATGGCTTTTCAAAATGAAAACCGACATACATGGAAACATGGATACATATAAAGCTAGACTTGTAGCAAAAGGTTTCACTCAAACTCAAGGGGTTGACTATGATGAAACTTTTTCGCCTGTGGCAATGCTAAAGTCTATTAGGATATTACTTGCCATTGCTTCTCATTATGATTATGAAATATGGCAAATGGATGTCAAGACCGCTTTCCTAAATGGACATCTTGAGGAAGATGTCTATATGGTTCAGCCTGAAGGTTTTGTTGATCCAAAATATCCCAAAAGGGTATGCAAGTTAAAGAAGTCAATCTACGGATTGAAACAAGCATCTAGAATGTGGAATCATCGTTTTAATGAGGAGGGCAAGAAATTTGGCTTCATTAAAAATGGTGATGAAGCTTGTGTATACAAGAAAGCTAGTGGGAGCACTATCATGTTCCTTGTACTATATGTGGATGATATATTGTTATTTGGAAATGATATTCCGGCAATGGAAGGTGTTAAAACTTGGCTAAGTAAATGCTTCTCCATTAAGGATCTTGGAGAAGCACAATACGTTTTGGGGATTGGGATCTACAGGGATAGATCCAAGAAACTGATAGGTTTGAATCAAAGTGCATACATTGAAAAGATCTTGAAAAGGTTCAAGATGGAGAACTCTAAGAAAGGTTTGGTACCTATTCAAAAGGGAACGCTTCTCAGTTCATCCCAGTGTCCTACCACGAAAGATGAACAAGAGAGAATGAAGAAAGTCCCGTACGCATCTGCTATTGGGTCAATCATGTATGTAATGATATGCACTAGACCGGATGTGTCATGCGCTCTTAGCCTGACAAGTAGATACCAGAATAACCCAGGAAATAGTCATTGGATTGCTGTCAAAAGTATATTGAAATACCTTAGGAGGACTAAGGATATGTTTCTAATATATGGGTCTGGTGAGGAGGAACTCGCTGTAAAAGGTTACGTGGACACGAGTTTCCAAACTGATCGAGATGATTCTCGGTCACAGTCCGGTTATGTCTTCACGTTAAATGGAGGTGCGGTCTCTTGGAAGAGTTCAAAACAGGATGTTGTTGCTTTATCCACTACAGAGTCGGAGTACATTGCCGCCTCATTGGCAGCTCAGGAAGCTTCATGGATGAAGAAATTCATCGACGACTTAGGAGTAGTCCCTTCCATTCAGGACCCTCTTGAGATCTTTTGTGACAACGAGGGTGCGATTGCTCAAATCAAAGAACCTCGTGCTCATCAAAAGACCCGTCACATTGAGCGGAGATTCAACTACATAAGGGATGAAGTTGAAAACGGAAAGATATGTATTCGCAAAGTTCACACAGATCTTAATATAGCGGATCCTCTCACGAAGCTCTTACATGGAGCGAAACATACTGGACATGTTTGTGCATTAGGGCTTCGATATTCTAGTGATTGGTCATGATCTGTTTTAAGTATTGTATCGGAACGGAATTGTTCGAACTCATTAGTATAATTATGGTGTTAATTTATTAATCTAGAGTCAGGTTCCTATTTTGCATATTTTATCCATGAATAAGTAATTATTCTAAATTAAGTAGTCGATCACATTTGTGGGAGCAAATGTGAGGTTTAGACTATTATGAACTTGGATTGGTATACATTCAAGGGATGAATGTGGGGCAAGGTTGCAACCAAGGTTCATAGATATTTGTGGGATACAAATATTGGAAGACCCGCCCTTAAGATTTACTAAATGGAGCCTTTGTGGTTGATCACATGTAATCTTGAGTAAAGGCGAATATCATTGTATCCTCTGACCTGAGATACATATTGGGTTCGGATATTCACCAAGTATTGTGCCTTGATTCTTTCCTTCGCTATTTTGAAATATGGTAGTTCACAAGGAGGAGCTCAGGTATAATGCAAGGTATATATCTAGGACGTATGTAGTCAAGATGGAATTTGTCCCTCTAATTCGTTGAGAGTCAGATGTCTAAGGCCTGATAAAGTTAAATCTATAAGAGAGTGATCACTCTGTGTCTCTTGGATTTAACATGACATCTAGGATGAAAGGATAAATGAAAGATTCGCCTATTCATATTCGAGATGGGAATTCGAAAGGGATGATGTTATTGAATGGCAAATGTCATAACATATTGGGGGTGATGGACGGTCGTTAGGTGGTATCCATCACTTGCATTAATTTCTTATGTTTCTCGTGAAAGTGGGAGATTGAAGGTATTTCGTATGCCCGAGAGACATATTAAATTAACGTGGCCACTATGTTATGATCCAAGTCGGGTCATACCCAATAACAAGCTTACCAACACTTTATATGTATTTATTTTAATGGTTGGATTGTTAAATAAATACGCGACACTTGAACTTTAGAAAATCGGTTTTCTAAATTATAATCACTTGAGATAAATTATTTGGATAATTTATATATGATATGGATTTAATTATTTATAGGTTTAAATAATTATGTTATGTTATATTTTATAAAATGGTTTATAAAATTATTGCAAGTAACAAATACATGTTTATTTTATACAAGTTTTATAAAATTATTACAAGTTTTTTTTTTATAAAACATTCTTGTTATAAAATATTAACATGATGGGCAGTTTTTGGGACTCCAAGACACACCCATGCTTGGTCTTATTTGTTACTTTTAAGATTACACAAGTCCTAAGGTGCATGCATAACTCACACACCAAAGTTTGAATTATTCTCTCAAGTGTAACTACACATTGAAGCTTGAAAAAAAACTGCACAAGGTTTTCTGCTGCTGCAGCTGGCCGTGGGTCTTTAGGGACTCTAAGGGAGTTCTAAATTTGTTTTTCAAGCTCATATCAAGTGTCAAATAAAATCCTAACTATAGTGAAAGGTGTTGGGGTTAATTGCTTGGGGTATTACTTGCTTGAGGCTTCAAGTTAGAAGCTCACTTCCATCATCTTCATCAACATCTTGCAACCTTGATAACAACCCTCAGCTAGCTTGAGGAGGTATAATCTTACTTCCTTTGTTGTTATATGTAAGCATCATTTCAAGACTTGATAACAATATGGAATTCATCTAAAATGGTTTAACATATAAACTTGTTTTATTAATTATCTTGCTTCCGCTTGTTATAACTTTACATGAATGGGTTTTATGATCAAGTTAACATTATGAACTTGTTGATATGTTGAATTCCATCAACATGGGCTGCTAAGAGCTGATCATTGGAGTGTATATACCAATAGTAAATACGTTTAGAAGCTGTGTATTGTACGAGTACAAATACGAGTGCATACGAGTAGAATTGTTGATGAAAATGAATGAGGATGTAATTGTAAGCATTTTTGTAAGTATAAGTACTTTGATAAGTGTATTGAAGTCTTTCAAAAGTGTATGAATACATATTGAAACACTACATGTATATACATTTTAACTGAGTCGTTAAGTCATCGTTAATCGTTACATGTAAATGTTGTTTTGAAACCTTTAAGTTAACGATTTTGTTAAATGTTGTTAACCCATTATTTATTATATCTAATGATATGTTAAATTATTATATTATCATAATAATATGATGAATTAATATATCTTAATATGATATATGTACATTTAAATGTCGTTACAACGATAATCGTTACATATATGTCTCATTTCGAAATCCTTAGGTTAGTAGTCTTGTTTTTACATATGTAGTTCATTGTTAATATACTTAATGATATGTTTACTTATCATTTATCATGTTTATATATAGTGTAACAAAATCTTAAAATGATTCATATGTAATTAGTATGACGTTGTTATAACGATAATCGTTATATATATCGTTTTCAAGTTTCTTAATTCAATAGTCTCATTTTTATGTATATAACTCATTGTTAAAATACTTAATGAGGTACATACCTATCATAATATCATGTTAACTATATATATCTCCATATATATGTCATCATATAGTTTTTACAAGTTTTAACGTTCGTGAATCGCCGGTCAACTTGGGTGGTCAATTGTCTATATAAAACCTATTTCAATTAATCAAGTCTTAAAAAGTTTGATTGCTTAACATGTTGGAAACACTTAATCATGTAAATAAAAATTTCATTTAATATATATAAACATGGAAAAGTTCGGGTCACTACACGAATAATGTTATCGAAAATGAAAGTATACAATTAAACATGTATTCAAATAATACACTTGGTTTATTATGAAATGGAATTTATTGAGTTGAAACAGAGATTGTAGTTAATGATGGTTAAGTCGTTAATGAAGGATGTATATCATAGCATATTAGTGATATGAATTAACTAAGTAGTATTTACTAGTTAGAATTCACACGTAATAGCTTAGTACGAAAAGATTTATTATTGTTCCAAACCATATATATATAAAGTATACATATATAATTCTTCAGGAAGAATGAGTCAATACATCTTAACTCATTATTACTAATATTCCTTGGTATCTATAGGACGTATGATGTTTATGTTCGAGGTACCGAGTGTGATGTTGAGGTGTGGGATGCGGATGTTGTTGGTGGTACTGATGGTGATGTTAGTGCTGGTTATGCTGCTGATGCTGCTGATGCTCTTAGGTTTTGCACCATGTTCTCCAAAGCCACCACTCGAGCGCGAAGCTCGGTGACTTCTTCTATCACACCGGAATGATTGGCGGTTCGGACAAGTGGATAAATAAAATCTAGAATTCTAGATATTATATATTCGTGACGGGATATCCTGGAAATGAGGGTGAAAATGGTGTTCCGGATTGGTTCGCCTGTAAGTGCTTCAGGTTCTTCGCCAATAGGGCAATGTGGTGGGCAAAAAGGATCATCTTCTTCACTTATCCATTGATTAAGTCGACTACGAACCCATCCCCAATCCATCCAGAATTGATGATGACTGTTTCGGTTATGCTTCATGTGGAGCTCGAGGAATCAAGTGAAAAATCCATATTATATGATCGAATAAAGGGTTTTCGATATGAGATGGGTGTTGAATACTGAATGATATCTCCGTCTCCTCGAATACTTATATATAGCAAAGAGATTCCGTAATTTACGGAGGAAATTTAGGAAAAGTGTCAGACAAAGTCTATTGGGATAGATATGATAAGATATGATTTGTCTATACTCCATTTATGCAATAATTGTAGTATGACGTATCGAGAAAAAAAATGATAAGTAGGTAATCAGATAATCTTTCGATTAAAGACTTTCAATTCGTAATGGCCTATTCAGGTCTAGGGCTTGAGCTATAGGATCCTTTAAATCGGTAATTCAAACCCTTCCATTCTAGAGTTTCGTAGACGCCACCTGTCAAGAAAGTTCAACGTTCAAAAATAACAAGAAAGCAAGGATTTTGAAAGTAACGAATATGAATAGTGACGACATTATAATGTCTTTGAGGTATCGAGAATCTTTATGACATTTTTCATTTTGCAAACCAATGCATAAAGATATAGGGCACATAGTTACGTAATATAACAGGGAGGTTATATACGTTTGAGTATAAGTAGTAACAAACATAGAAATTTCAAAAATCATAGATAACATTTCATGTAATACATACGTAATACACAAAACCATGATAGATGACATAGGAATGTCAAGAATTTTAGAAATCATGAGTGACATCCCTTGGTTTCACCAACCGAGGTGATCTTATAATGATAATGTGCGTGAGTTTTAGAATATTGTGAATCACAATGGGAGTTCCTCCCGGAGTGACAGAATAAGAGATATGTATATGCATAATGCAAGTAATAATATTTTAAAGCTATAGGTCAGGTTGTAGACTAGACTTTAATGCACCCTATAAATCTGGGTTATCCATGAGAATTTCAGCCAACATGGCCTAGATGGCCCACTCATCAAATTTTGATTCTATAAATTGGCCCGAACAATTAAACGAGCGTGATTCGAGAAAAATACCGCTACGCAAATTAAATACGCTAGAAGATTAATAATTCAAGAAATAAAACATAGGAATATTTTATTAACTCATACGACATCGGAATATCGTATTAAAAAAATTCGGATTTGAAAATCTCGAAAGTCTAATCGTTGGTTTGGAAACCGAGACGATTCATCGAATAAAAATGTTATACGTAAAAACATACAAACACATAGTCACACCTTTTTATTTAATAACTAAAATAGGAATATTAGAATATAATTTAGTCACATAAAATGACTTCATAAAACCTTTCAAAATTTTAAGACTCATAATAACAAGTTTGCTTATCGGGTCGAAAGCATTCAATCATATAGAGAATTGACTTAAAAATAAGTTGAAATTTTCTGGCAAGAAATGATAAGTAAAATTTAAAATAAACACGTACGGTCAAAGTCCAGACTCACTAATGCATCCTAACAACTACCGCTTAAACACACTAATGCAAATTCTGGTTCGCTAAGACCAACGCTCTGATACCAACTTTAACACCCCGTCAAAAACCATTAACGACGATGTTAACTCTGGTCCTTGTGCTTGGCTTGACTTCTATGTAACAGCAAAGTTTTACAGCGGAAGCAAAAAGTACCTGAGAATAAACATGCTTAAAAAGTCAACACGAGGTTGAGTGAGTTCATAGGTTTGTTATAATTAATGATTTTGATGATAGTAATAGATCACAAGATTTCAGTTTCCATAAATATCCTTACACCGCAGTGTAATAAAAAGATTCTACAACCATGGGCACCTGGTAACAGCCTTAACGATAATAATATAATAACGAATACCCCTGATGTCTATAGAGCACCGAATCAAGTGCGATAAATACCCTCGAAGTACTAAACATCCATTGACTGCTAACGCGACTAGCCCGGATGGGGTTGTCAAACCCGATAGATCTATCAATAGGATTTGCGCCTACGGTACAGAGACCAATAGATTACGTTACCAAGCTAGGGGAATATTTGTGATTCTAACCCACGTAGAATTAAGTTTAGTACTTGTATCTATTTTGTAAAACAGATATAAAACATTGCATGTATTCTCAGCCCAAAAATATATATAAAAAGGGAACTATGAAAACTCACGATACTGTATTTCGTAGTAATTATGCATATGATGGCACTGAACAAGTGCAGAGTTGACCTCGGATTCACGAACCTATATCAGTTTTATATATATTAAAACATGTAATCGTAATTGAACAATTTCACATATTATAACTTATATTATATATTATATATATTTAATTTGTGTATATGTATTTAAAATGATAAATATTTATATAGTTATATTAATATATATTTGGTTAGTATTATATTAAAAATACCTAATTTGTTATATATGAATATTTGTACAAAAATTGTTAATATGGTTAATACATACTTATATGTAATATTACTTATAAATACATTTTTATATACATAATATGTATTTAGAAAAATAATATTAATATTGGTAATCAAAAGTTGTATTTGATTATAATGGTAATATTAATAATAAAAATACTGATAATAATGATAATTATAACAATAATAATAGTAGTAATAATAATAATAATAATGATACTAGTAGTAAAAATGATAATAATAATAATAATAATACTAATATAGTTTTAATAATAACAAAAAGATAATTTTTGTAAAAATAATAATAATGACAATAATATTTAATAATAACAATACTAATAATGATAATCATATTAATAATTATAATAATGATAATATTAATAATAATACTTATGTTAATAATAATAATACTAATAATTACAAAATGATATTAATACTAATAATAATAATAATAATAATAATAATAATAATAATAATAATAATAATAATAATAATAATAATAATAATAATAATAATAATAATAATAATAATAAATAAATAAAACTAACTTAAGAGCTTTTCTAAAAAAAGTGCCACAGACCGAGCTCGAACCAAAGACCTCTCGCTAAACACAAAACACCCCACATCACTCTACTGCTGACTGCTTTTCTGATTTAAACCCCACTTAATTATATATAACCCGTAATACGTCTATTTCTATTTCTTCTTCATCATCACTTAATCCAATTCGACAGAATCAATTCAATAGCAATGAAGTTGATTTAAGGCTTGTAATTCAAACCAGAACAAACTTAATAGGTGTGTTTTTAATCAAAAGAAATCGAAATTTAAAAAAAAATAGCAGCAGCAGGTATGAAGAACACTCAAAATCGAATTCGAAATTTTGAACTGTTTTAGACCACGATTTCTAAATGAAATAAGTTCCAAATCAGTCCTTGAAACTTTCTGGATCATTAATTAAACTGGAAACTTCAAAACAAACTCGAATTTCTCGATGAACAAAAGTTTGACTTTTAAAAACCGAAACTTTGACTCAAAAATTCGTGTTTGATAGAAGGAATTGATATTTGAGATTTTGCAGATAGATTGAGTAAAGGATTTCTAACATAACTGAATTATTACTTTTTGGAATTAAATTCGAATTTGAAGTTTTTGAAAAATTAAGCAAGAACAGAGATATCGAGCCGTTGATGGCTTTTTCTGTTTAATTTTTTTTTTTTTTTTTTGCAAATTGCAATAATGGGTAACATCATTTATAGGTAGTAATCGAATAACTGAAGCTTGTTAAAGATGATATGATCGATTTTTTATAGCAAATGAGTGTCGACTGGAATCACGATCAAGAACAAAAATAAAAAAAATAAAAGTGGGATAAAAAAAAATATAAAGCTTGATCACTAATACCTAATACCTAACTGCTTTATTTTATAAAATATATAAAAATTAAAAGTAGATATGGACATATACCAAATTTTGAAATCATCTGCATCATCATTTCTTTTTTTATTTTTTTTATTTTTATTTTATTAATAATTAATAAATATATTAATTATAATAATACTAATAATAATTACAATTATATTAATAATAATAATAATACTTTTAATATTATTAATAATACAAAAATTATAATATTAATAATAATATTAATATCAAGTATAATGATTATGATGTTATTAATGATATTAATAATAATAATATTGATAAAGATAATAATAATAATTTTTATTAATTTTAGTAATAGTGATAATACTAATAATATTAATGAAAATAATAATTATTAATAATAATAATATTAATAATATTGAGAGTAATAATACTTATAAATAATGATAAATAATAATATTAATATTAATATAACAAATTAATATTAATACATAATTATTTATAAATAATGGTTCGTGAATTGTAGGAATTAGTCGAGGTTAAATGAATTTTTGAAAATAGTTCAAAAATTGTGAGGCTCAGTTTAACAGACTTAGCTTATCGTCTGAATTATGAAATCATTTATAGATTTAAGTTAAAAATAAGACGAAATTTTTCGGGTCATTACAATTGGTGGGTGGCTTATTATCAGTAGGTGTATTATGGGTGGAATGTGAGTTGAGAGACCCAACAGAAGTAGGTGTGGTATTAACATTAGTGGGCTGTGGTGGTGGACCGTTAGATAGGCTAGAAGATGTACTAGAGGAGTTGAGCCGAGAAGAACTAGAAGGGTCAGAAGAGTTGCTAGGAGTAAGAAAATATGGATGTGGAGTAGAGAAAATGGTATAGTCTGGTGATGTAGAAGTAGTTTTTGTGAATGGAAATTGAGACTCATCAAAAATGACGTGTCGAGAAATGATGAATTTCTTAGATTCTATGTTTTAGCATCTATAACCGCGATGATTTTGAGGGTAACTGAGAAATACACAAGGAGTAGAACGAGGTTGTAGTTTGTGGATGGTTTTGGTGATTTGTAATTTAGAAGAGTGGTTGAAAGGATGTTTAGAATATATGTAGCCATTTGTAGGGCATGTAGCCAAAAAGAAAGTGGGACGGAAGCGTGAGATAGAATGGTGCGAATGATGTTATTAATCGCACGAATTCTACATTCGGATTTACCATTTTGAGGTGAGGAGTAGTGTAACGACCCGACTTTTTCGATTTTTAATTATGTTTATTTCTTTCACGAAATTGCGTACTTGTGCGTACTGAGATAGATTATATTTTGGGATCATTAATTATGTTAATTACATTCGTTAATGCCTTACAAAGTGTTTTTAGATACTTAGTTACTTAACGTGATCCTTGATTTCAATTACGACCGTTAGTGTTACTTATTGATTAAAGCGAGCTACGAACTTGGTACTCGTTAAACTTTTGCCATAATTGGGATATTATGGCTACGTAAAAGTAATTGTTACTTATTAATGGCAATTACTTAGTTTTATAGTTCCTTAATTATACTTAAGTGTTTACTAAGGCTTACTAGTTATCTTATTGGACTTAACACCTTAATGGACTTCCATGGCCCAACCCACCCAACTTAGTGGGCTAGTTAGTGGACTAATTAACCCATGTGATTAAGATTTAGCCCATGAAAGCATAAGACAAGTATTATGCATGCTTATGTACCAAGGCTTGCATGATATCTCAAACCACCCAACATGTCACAATCACCATGTACTACCACCATGCACCACACCACATAAGGCCAAGATGGCCCTCCCACCCTTGCCCCCCATGACCGTCGTCCACCACCCCCATCCCCACCAATTTTTATTTTGTTTTTCTTTCTTTTCTTTCTTTGATAAATACCAATACTTCATCCACTTCTCTCATTCTTCATTCATTTTCTCAAACACACACTTCTCTTTACTTTCTCACTCTAGAATTCTCTCTCAAATTGTAAGTTTGAAAACTTACTTCTTTTCTTTCTTTTCTTAACTTTAATTCATAAATCATTATCATCATGAACAAAAATTCAAGTTTTGTAACTTGAATCTTCATAACTTTTGTTGATTTAAACTTTGTTTTGAAAAGCTTTCAAGAACATGATGGATTAAAGCTTCTTAGCTTTGAATCTTCATAATCTTGCTAGATCTAAGTCTATTTACTTAAGATCTCTTTATTTATGCTTAAAGATCAAAACCCATGTTTATGATCTTCATGTAACTTAAAGATCCAACACTTTACTTTATGGATCTTCAAGAAAGTTTGAAATACAAGCTTACTAGCTTGATGTTTCTATAAAAAGTTAAGATAAGATCAAAGTTTGTTAACTTATGATCTTCTTTTGTTTGTTGTAGTTTAGATTTGTGACTTGTTTTTTCAAGAAACAAAAGATGCAAGCTTACTAGCTTGAGATCTCATAAGTGTTGTTAGGAATCCAAGCTCTCTAGCTTAGGGTTTTATTTTTGTGGTTGATCTAAGTTGTGTAACTTATGATCTTCTACTTTGTTTAAGAGAAAGCTTATTAGCTTATGATCACTTACTTTACAAGATCTAAGTTTCCTAACTTATGGTTGTGTAAAAGTTGAAAGTCTAAGTGTTATGACTTAGGGTTTCACCAAGAACATGAGATCTAGACTTTGTAGTCTAAGGTCTTTAATATTTAGCTAAGATCTAAGCTCTCTAGCTTAAGGTCTTGCTTATTTAGTTTGATTCAAAGTTTATAACCTAATAGAACTTGGGATTGTGTTGAAACTAGGAATTGATGTAACTTTGGTTCATCATATTGCTCAAACTCGTACATGAGTTGTTATTTGTTTCCTAGTCTTAACTTTGTGTGTTGATGGTTAAACCTTGGTTAAAGTGATGCTAAAACATCAAGAGTGGTACACTTGAGGCTTATACGCATCAAGGATGAGAACCGTGATGAGCATCAAACATCGAGAAACCCACCGGAGCACTTGCTTTCTGTTTTCAGGGTCTGATCAGGCTCCTGGTATCACACCCCCAGTTAGGGCCTGGGCGAAATGTGACTTAATATCAAACTAACCAACATATTATAATATACGAGAACAATACTACATGTTAAAATCAAACTTTATTGAGAGTACGCATCGGAAAATAAAATGTCGTTACAAAATGTAAATGTTCAAATGCAAAAGTAAATAATATGATATCTCTTGATCCTAGGTCCAAGTAGCATCACATAAGCAGTAAGAAAGAAAGCTTGAATCAAACAGCACCTAAGACAAAACATGCTAAAGTGTCAACCAAAAAGGTTGAGTGAAGTTCATAGTATTAACAAATAAGTTTGACCGTTGCTTTAGACCACAAGATTTAGTTTGTAAAGTTGATCTCCCGCAGGATCAAAAAGTTATGCCAAGGCGTGATATTTAGACTAAACGTTCAAGTTTGCCCCAATGACAAGTTGTGTCTGTCCTTGTCGGTTTAATTTCATTATTAAGTAATACAAAGACTTAGTCAAATGTATCGGGGACATTACTCCCGATAGGCCTACCCCCAATAATTAAGCATGCAATCAATGAGAAATTAAAAATATCACTATAGAGACTTAGTCAGACATAGCCGGGTATAGCATAGTTTTAGCAGTTGGTACTTGTGTTTAAAGTGTAAAATGTAAAAACAGTATGTGTCTCACCCCAATAAAAGTAAGTAAGTTTGCTAGCAATAAAGAGTGGGGCTATTAGTTCACCTTAGTAAGTAGAGAGAGATGACGATTATTCCTCAGAATAGAAAGTTGGAACGAACAGAAAGTCAACCTATTGACATTTAAGAGTAGTAAGTGTTTTTGTATGATAGTGTTTTAAGTATAGTTCGTTTTACTAAGTTTTCTTCCTAGTAAATTTCCATTTTTAGAAAGTTTCCACTTTTAGTAGGGTTGTTATTTTAGTAAGTTTCTATAATTAGAAAGTTTCTACTTTAAGAGTGTTTTCCATTTTAGGATACTTGCCGTATTAGATAAGCTTCCAATCACCCTTTTCCCTTCAAATGGCCATTTCAGGTCTAGGGGCTTGAGCTATAGGTCCCTTTAAATCGGAAATTCAAACCCTTCCGCCTAGAGTTTCGTAGAAACCATTCGTCAAGAAAGTTCGAAGATCTATACATCTCTAATACATATCCCAAAATGATTTTATGTGTTGTAATATAAGTAGTAGGTTATAGGTATTAGTAATAGTAATAGTGTATACATGTTAATTAATAGTATAAGTAGTATTAGGGTTTCATTAATTAGCGTTAGTTAATTAAAGTAGTAGTTAATAACTAGGGTTTAGTAATTAATGTCCTAGGATTTCATAAATGTCTAGGGTTTAGGTTTAATTAATTAGGGTTTAATAATTAATTAGGTTTAGGGTTTAAGTAATTAGGGTTTAGTATATATATATATATATATATATATATATATATATATATATATATATATATATATATATATATATATATATATATATATATATATATATATGTATATGTATATTTTTGTGTGTATATATATACATAATAAAAATATTTTTTTTACATGTATATATATGTATATGTTGATATATATGTATATGTATATATATTTATTTTGTTTCCTAAATTAACCATAAACAAATCTTTATCTAATCTCCTAGCTTTTAGAGATCAAACTTCCTTTTCCCTTTTTTTTTTAAAGTCGACATGTATGTATGTATATGTATATTTTTTTTTTTACATGATCAATATAAATGTATATGATCTAGGTGTGTTTATGTATATAGTTATGAATGAACAAGTTTATATTATGAATATGAATTAACAAAGATCAAGTTTATGTAAATAGTTTAGGGTTTATGTTATACCTTTGAAGATTCAAGGTGACTAACAAAGAAGTGATGAACACGATGAAGATTGAAGATCAAAGCCTTGAAAAACTTGAAGAACTCCTTGAAGATTCTTGAAGAACACGAAGAACGCGAAGAACACTTGAAGATCACTTGGAAAACCTTGAAGATTTTCGATGGTGGGGGGTGGTGATTTCAATTTTGGCCGAAATTTGGGAGAGAGGGGAGAGAGATTTGAGAGAGAGAATTGTTGTTGTGATTTGGTACATTGAAAAGGTTAAGGTTAGGCCTCTATTTATAGGAGTGTTAGGATTATTATAGAGTTAGGGTTTAATAAGGAATTACTTAGGGAACAAGTTAGCTTGAAGAGGGGGTTAAGGGTTGTTGGTTTGGGCCGAAAATTAGAGGGGTAGAAGGCTAATTTTTCCCTTCCAAAAATCGGCTAAGGTTTTATGGGCTAGGGTTTAACTTTTTCACTTTAGACCTTACACTTTAATTTAGCTTAAATGGTTCCTTAATTATCCAAGTTTAATTATTTTTAATACACAAGTTTTAATGTTATTTATTTATTCACAACAGTTAATAAGTCCTTTATTATTTTTTATCTTTTATTAACTTGTCGTTTACAAAGTTAATCATTATATTTTATAATTCTTAACGCTTAATAATTATTGATTAAAGTTTAATTATTAAGTTTAATTATATTGTTGGGCATTTAATAAGGAAAAGTATAAAATGAAAAAATGAGAAATATAGAATGGAAAAATGAGGGTCGTTATAGTACCTCCTCGTTATTGAAAACTTCGTCCCGAAGTTTTTAGGTAGATTCCTCGTTTGCATCAGCAGTTGAGAAGAGATGGGGATATTTCTGTATCATATGGTCTTTGCATTCCCAGTATATTCGGGGCCTCTACGCGAATTTCAACGGACTTTAACGATAGGTATGTTGCTTTTACGTGTTTGTTTGACCTCTGCTTCCATTATTTCTATAGGTTCTTCAATGAAGTGCATTTGTTCATCAATGCGAACATCATCCAGAGGAATAATGAGTGTGTCATCAGCAAGACACCGTTTAAGATTTGAGACATGAAACACATCATGTACTTGACTGAGTTCGGTTGGTAGTTCTAATCGGTATGCCACGGGACCGACTCTTTGAGTGACTGTGAAAGGTCCTACATATCATGGACTGAGTTTACTTCGTTTACCGAAGCGAACAACACCTTTCCAAGGGGATACTTTCAACATGACTTTATCTCCAACTTGGTATTCGATGTCTTTTCGTTTCTTATCGGCATAGCTCTTTTGTCGGCTATGGGTAATTTTTAATCGTTGCTTGATCTGAACGATCTTTTCAGTAGTTTCGTGAATGATTTCAGGACCAGTTAAATGTCTGTCCTCGAGTTCGTCCCAACACAAAGGGGATCTGCACTTCCAGCCATATAAAGCTTCAAAAGGTGCAGCTTTAATACTGGAGTGATAACTATTGTTGTAAGAAAATTCAACTAAAGGTAGATGTCTATCCCAGCCTTTGCCGAAATCGATTGCACAAGCACGTAGCATATCTTCCATGGTTTGGATTGTTCGTTCACTTTGACCATCAGTTTGCAGATGATATGCTGTACTCATGTCGAGTTGAGTTCCAAGAGCAGATTGTAAAGTTTTCCAGAATCGAGAAACAAATCGACTGTCGCGATCAGAAATAATCGAGATAGGAACACCATGACGTGAGAGAATTTCTTTAATATAAAGTTGTGATAATCTCTCCATCTAGTCGGTTTCCTTGATTGGTATGAAATGCGTAGATTTAGTTAGGCGATCAACTACGACCCAAATAGTATCGTTACCGTTTGCAGTCTGAAGTAACTTAGTAACGAAGTCTATAGTGATACATTCTCACTTCCACTGTGGAGTATCGGGTTGTGTCAACAGACCAGAAGGCTTTTGATGTTCGGTCTTGACTTTCAAATAAGTGAGACACTTACTAACATAAGTAGCAATGTCGGCTTTCATGTTACGCCACCAGTAGAATTGCTTCACATCATGATACATCTTACTGGAACCGGGATGAATAGAATACCTAGTCTTATGTGCTTCATCCAAGACTAGTTCACAGAGATTACCGAAGCGAGGAACCCAAATTCTATCGTCAAAGTACCTTGTACTATTAGCTTTCACTTGAAGTTAGTTCTTAAAACCAATAGGTCCTTCACCTTCGATAAGTGTTGGTTTAATAGCTTCCAGTTGAGCTTCACAGATTTGTGATATAAGATTCGATTTGATTTTCAGGTTTAAAGCACGAACATGTTTAACATCGTCCTTTCGACTAAGGGCATCGGCAACTATATTCGCCTTGCCAGGATGATATTTCAGCTCACAGTGATAATCGTTCAATAACTCGAGCCATCGGCTTTGCCTCATGTTCAGCTGTTTTTGATCAAAGATGTGTCAAAGACTTTTATGATCAGTGTACACCGTAAAATGAGTACCATACAAATAATGCCTCCATATCTTAATGCAAATACCACAGCACCTAACTCAAGGTCATGTGTGGTATAGTTCTCTTCATGTTTCTTCAACTGCCTAGATGCGTAGGCAATAACTTTTTCTCGTTGCATTAAAGGACAACCAAAGCCTTGCTTCGAAGCATCGCAGTAAACAACAAAGTCGTCAATATTGTCAAGATACGGCTTGCAGACACAATTCATAAGATCCATGAACACAGTAGGAGTGTTGGTCAAACCAAAAGGCATGACACAAAATTAGTGCCCATAACAAGTACGAAAAGCAGTCTTAGGAATATCGGATTCCTTGACTTGGAGTTGATGATAACCAGATCTCAAATCAATCTTTGAATAGACGCTTGACCCTTGGAGTTGGTCGAATAAATCATCAATACGTGGCAGCGGATAACGGTTCTTGATAGTCAACTTGTTAAGTTCGCGATAATCAATGCACATCCTTAACGTACCATCCTTCTTCTTAACAAACAGAATAGGAGCTCCCCATGAGGACGAGCTTGGACGAATAAAACCTTTATCCAATAGCTCTTGGAGCTGGTTGGATAATTCCTTCATCTCGGAGGGCGCTAAACGTTATGGCACTTTAGCAATAGGAAAAGCACCGGGAGTTAAATCAATTTGAAATTCAACTTGTCGAGGAGGTGGATGACCAGGAAGATCTTCGGGAAACACATCGGAAAAGTCTTTAACCACTGGCACATCTTCAATAAGCTTCTCTTTCGATTCAATCATCTTAACGTAGGCTAGAATAGCTGGATAACCTTTTATAAGGTATTTGCGAGTTTTAATACAGGAGATGATGTTGAGATTGGAACCACTCTTTTCACCTTGGATGATGAGAGTCTCTCCATTTCCCAATGGAATTTGGACAGTTTTATCGTAACACATGATAGCAGCATGTAATGGACGTAACCAATCCATTCCAACTACGACGTCAAAACTTCCGAGCTCGACCGGCAAAAGGTCTATCTTAAATTCTTTATCGGCTAAGATTAGGTTGCAGTTTTTATAGATTTCATCGACTTGCATGACTTTTCCATTGGCTACTTCTACTAACCTTTTAGTTTCTAAGGGTTGAGGCTTTTCAATAAATAGGGTACAAAAATCACTAGACACATAACTTCGGTCGGCACCAGTATCGAATAAAATAGTTGTATAACAATTATTGACAAGATACATACCCGTGATGACCTCATCCTCATCTCGGGCTTCAGCAGCAGTGATAACAAACGCACAACCCTTCGCAGCAGTAGCATTAGCTCCAGTAGCAGGATTATCCTTCTTTTTAGGACAATTTGGACTAATGTGTCCCTTTTCTCCACAAGTATAGCAAGTAGGAGGAGTTTTGGCTGGAACAATAGCCTTATCCCTTGGAGGAGTCTTACACGTCTTAGCAACGTGTCCCACTTTCTTACACAATGCACAAACAGCAGTACACTGCCCCGGGTGATGCCTCTCACAATGAATACAGAAAGGATAGGAACCCTTATAATTCAACTTTGTACCATCCGCATGCTTCTTACTAACATTATGAGTCGAACCTTGAGATGGCTCAAACTTCCTCTTACCATCATTACCCTTAGTTTCAACCTGCTTATTAGCCGACGCTCTCCTTCTTTTGGCTAACATCAGATTTTGTGCTATGAGAATCACAACACCAAGAGTAACTTTCTCGGCAACAATAACATTCCCTTAAACATCCTCGGGAAGTCCTTCAATATACCTTTCAATTCTCCTAGCTTCGATAGGAAACATTTCAGGACATAGAGTAGAAAGCTCAAGATAACGGTTGGTGTAGCTTTCAATATCCGTTCCCTTCACCTTGAGTTCCCAGAACTCAGCTTCAAGTTTCTGAACTTGACTCCTTGGGCAGAATTTGTTAACCATCATGCTTTTGAGTTCGTCCAATGGAATTGCATTAGCATTATCAATTCCTACGGACTTGGCATGAGCAGACCACCAAGTTAAAGCATTGCCACCCAATGAGCTAGTGGCATACTTTACTCGATCGTTATCACCACAGTTGCAAATATGAAAAATGGATTCCATCTTCTCGAACCAGCGAACTAATTCGACAACTTCTTCATTTCCTTTAAATGCGGGAGGATTACAGTTTGTGAAATCCTTGTATGAACAAAGTTTCGGTTGAGGATTAACATTATTGGCTTGATTGTTGCCTTGTGCGGCAGTGAGTAGTTGTTGGAATTGCTCGGTAGTCAATACGATATTGTTAACAGTAGGTGCAGCTGGACGAACCATGATGTTGCTACATAAGTGAACATAAGTCGGATAAGTTAACAAGTTATAGGGTTGAGCAATTACAAGTAGGAATAAGATAAAGTATTGCTATCACGTGATATATATAAAACACTTTATATTATTAAGGAACGAGACATTAAATAAGCCTTTTTAATACACGATTCAGAAATAGAAATAGTTTAAGGCATAGCCTTTACATAGATGAAAAAATAGGAAAATAAACTAGGAAATATCAAGATTGAAGTAGTCTTCATATCTCTTCTTCTCATCCTCAAACTGCTTCATCACTTTCTCCATGTTATCCTTCACAATTTTTTCTAGCCTTTCGGTTTGAGAATCGAGGGATTCTTTCATAAACTTCTCATATTGCTCATTCTTTTATTTTTGCTTTTCGTAGAGGTACTCGAGGTTGTCGTAAAGGTTGGTATCACGGCTGTTGATGGCATTGGTGTCGTATTCTCTTAAAGCAAGCTGTTTTTCGACTCGACTTCTCTCTATTCTCGTTCGAAAGTCAACATCCTCCTTGAGACAAGCAAGGGATTGCTTCCCCCAACGGATGTTACGTTCTTCCTCATACTTTAGTAGCCTCAATTCTTTTCTTAGTTCAACATTTTCCTCCACCAACTTCTTAATTTCGCGATCTTTCTCATCTATACGGACCTCCACTCTCGCCACGTGGCGAAGCAAACCCTCCAAGTTTCTCTCGGTATCCTTTCGTAGGCTCGAGATCTCATACTTAGCAGCATCATTATAAGAAGGGGTTCGGGCTCTCTTCCTTGATGGACCGGCTTCTTCATAACGTTTTCCTTTATCTTCGATTCTCAGAGTTGGGTAGTATTGAGGAGACCTTTGTGAATCTCAAATAGTATTTGGGCTATAGTTTGGTGATGGTGAGGCAGGACTGTAGGAAGGACTTCGAACAGGTCTCGAGGTTGCAGAGTGTCCAACACCTACTTCGGTGGTAGGGTTGTGAGTTACTTTGTTAGGCTTGTTAACGCTTGAGCTTGACATCCTAACATTAGGAAAGAGACTTTGATTAGAATCTTTTAGTCAAGTGTAGTAAAGTATAAGTGTTAAGATTATAAGGCAATCCTAAGTGCTTTAAAGTCTAAGGCAGGAAAGGTTATAGTTTCCTAGATTGCTAAGGCACCCTAGCTAATAAATAAGGCACACATAAAGATGCAATCATGGTTCTCTATAACAGCCTGGTTTGCTCTGATACCAATCTATCACACCCCCAGTTAGGGCCTGGGCGAAATGTGACTTAATATCAAACTAACCAACATATTATAATATACGAGAACAATACTACATGATAAAATCAAACTTTGTTGAGAGTACGCAGCGGAAAATGAAATGTCGTTACAATGATGGAAGTAACAATAATGTAAATTTTCAAATGCAAAAGTAAATAATGCGATATCTCTTGATCCTATGTCCAAGTAGCATCACATAAGCAGTAAGAAAGAAAGCTTGAATCAAACAGCACCAGAGACAAAACATGCTAAAGTGTCAACCAAAAAGGTTGAGTGAAGTTCATAGGTTTAACAAATAAGTTTGACCGTTGCTTTAGACCACAAGATTTAGTTTGTAAAGTTGATCTCCCACAGGATCAAAAATTTATGCCAAGGCGTGATATTTAGACTAAACGTTCAAGTTTGCCCCAATGACAAGTTGTGTCTGTCCTTGTCAGTTTAATTTCATTATTAAGTAATACAAAGACTTAGTCAAATGTATCGGGGACGTTACTCCCGATAGGCCTACCCCCAATAATTAAGCATGCAATCAACGAGAAATTAAAAATATCACTATAGAGACTTAGTCGGACATAGCCGGGTATAGCATAGTTTTAGCAGTTGGTACTTGTGTCTAAAGTGTAAAATGTAAAAACAGTATGTGTCTCACCCCAATAAAAGTAAGTAAGTTTGCTAGCAATAAAGAGTGAGGCTATAAGTTCACCTTAGTAAGTAGAGAGAGATGACGATTATTCCTCGGAATAGAAAGTTGGAACGAACAGAAAGTCAACCTATTGATATTTAAGAGTAGTAAGTGTTTTTGACCATGTTTAAGTAAATGTTTAGGTATGATAGTGTTTTAAGTATAGTACGTTTTACTAAGTTTTCTTCCTAGTAAATTTCCATTTTTAGAAAGTTTCCACTTTTAGTAGGGTTCTTATTTTAGTAAGTTTCTATAATTAGAAAGTTTCTACTTTAAGAGTGTTTTCCATTTTAGGATACTTGCCATATTAGATAAGCTTCCAATCACCCCTTTCCCTTCGAATGGCCATTTCAGGTCTAGGGGCTTGAGCTATAGGACTCTTTAAATCGGAAATCCAAACCCTTCCGCCTAGAGTTTTGTAGAAACTATTCGTCAAGAAAGTTCGAAGATCTATACATCTCTAATACATATCCTAAAATGTTTTTATGTGTTGTAATATAAGTAGTAGGTTATAGGCGTTAGTAATAGTAATAGTGTATACATGTTAATTAATAGTATAAGTAGTATTAGGGTTTCATTAATTAGGGTTAGTTAATTAAAGTAGTAGTTAATAATTAGGGTTTAGTAATTAATGTCCTAGGGTTTCATAAATGTCTAGGGTTTAGGTTTAATTAATTAGGGTTTAATAATTAATTAGGTTTAGGGTTTAAGTAATTAGGGTTTAGTGTATATATATATGTATATTTTCATGTGTATATATATATACATAATTAAAAAAAATTACATGTATATATATGTATATGTCGATATTGTAACATCCCGTTTTCCAGGTACTTACTTAATCATTTGTACGATTATAACTCGTTAGCTTATGCGTAAATGTATGAATATATGTATACTTGATAAGGTGTGCATGTATAAGTTTAAACATGGGTTTGGTTAGCGTTAAGTCTTGTGAGACTATTGTTGAAGGCTAGGTGAATATAGGAAGCGGGTTTGGAATGTACAAATTAAATAAAATCGAAAATTGTTTAAGTTGGTCAAGCTGTTCAGATACAGCCTTAGGCCACGCCGCGACAATTGGGTCCGCGCCGCGGCATAACAAGCAAATCTGGATCAGAAGTTGGGTTAAAAGGGGTTGTTTTTCCTTCGATACGTCGTGCCGCGACATTTGGGCCGCTCCGCGGCAAATCTGCTGGACAGATTCCGGTTTTAGCTCAAATTAAATGACTTTAAGGGGTAAAGTGGTAATTTGGCGTATAAATCTGATGGGAGCATTAAATCCCAACCACTTATCCATTTCATTTAATTTCTTTTCTCTTTTCTTTCCAATTTCTCTCCCAAAACTTAAAACCCATTTGGATTAAAAGTGAGATTTGAGAGTGAAGGATTGAGGGTTGATCTTTGGAACAAGTTGTTCCTTGTGTCTCTAGCTACGCGTTGGTAGTCTCGGTAAGTTCTAACTCTATGTTTCGACTTTTAATTAGTTATGCTAGGGTTTTGGGTCAATTGAAACTTATGTGACCCACTTGGGGTTAAAATGGGTGAACTTGGGTTGTGTTGATGAAAGGAAACCCTAAGTAACTATAATCTAGGGTTTGGACTTGAGATTTGAAGTTGAAAGTGTTAAATGGGTTCTTTGTCACTAATACACTTGTTAATGATGATGAAAATAGTTAATGAACAAAGTATGACTAGTTTGTGAGTCAAAGTGTTAAAATGAGTCAAAATGGGTAATGTTGACCTAGTTTGGGTGAGATGGGTATGAATTACCCTAGGTTGTGCTAGTTAATATTAGTAGACTTTAAATCACTAGCTTTGGCGATTTAATATGAGTCTTGGCATTTAAGGACGGTTTTGGGTGTGGTTGAGTCATTTAATGCGATTTGGGTCATTAAATGCTCAAAGTGTAAGTAATGTGGTAAATGCCACTAGTTGTGTATTGAATGTGTACCTATGTATTAGGTACTTTGCTCGAGGTGTGCGGAAGCATTTAAATCACCACCGAAGTGTTAAGGTGAGTGGAATAATTATATATGCATGTATATGATTTATTTTCTTGTGGGGTATGGGTTAAAGTTCGATGTTGATGATACCATACCCTAGAGTATATTACGTTGTGGATGAGGGTTTAAAGTTCGTTGTTGATGATACCTCATACGTATGGAATTAAAGTTCGATGTTGACGATGCCATACAATTATTGTAGTGACGTTGATGAGGGTTTAAAGTTCGTTGTTGACGATACCTCATATGTGGGTTTAAAGTTCGGTGTTGACGATACCACATTAATATAGGCGAATGGGATTTAAGTTCGATGTTGACGATACCATTTTTTGGGCTAGCCTTGAGATCTTGAGTACTACGGATGTTGTGAACATCATCGTTATACTTGTGTTTTGGCATATTGTACTGTTGTGTTATAAGCTATTGTTATACTAGCCTTGTTATCGTGATACTTAGCGTTATACATGTGAAAGGTATGCTAATTATGTAACTAGTATGTATGCGGATTTGGTAAGTGTTTGCAAGTAAGTAGGTTATATATATGTATGTATAATTGTTGCACTCACTAAGCCTTGCTTACCCTCTCGTTGTTTACCATTTTATAGGTTCTGGCTTGGACAAGGGTAATGGCATACGTTTGGACTAGTGGTCTCCCGCTTATGTTGTTAGGGGGTGCTTTTGGTGTTAGCTCTTCGAATTTGGCCTAACGGTTTGGGTAGTTTGGCCCCAAACCATGCTCGAGTGTTGTTTGGATTATAAACTATCATTTATAGTAGGTCAAACTTGTATTAAACTTAATTAATGGCTTTCGTGCCTTTTGTAAACATTTAAATTGATGTACGTTTAAATGGAACTTGTGGAATGGTTTACATATTTAATTGGCGCATAAATGTGTATTATATAAAAAAAAAAATTATCGTATGGAATACGGGTTGGGTTATTTCAAGTGGTATCAGAGCATGGTCTAAGGGATTTAGGCGACTTGAGATAGGTGCCTAGACTTGGGCTTTATTGTGTGAGCGCTTTATGCGGGACTTGTAGGACTTTGGGTCTAATCGGGAATTATTAGTGCTTTGGTTTATGTGAGCTAACCTTGTGCTAATTGTTTTGTGTTGTGTTTAGCAATCATCAAGCAAGACGGACGTTGTACTAGCAAGTTAATGCGCCGTGCTCGCGTAACAACGATTAGCTACCATTGTTACGGGTGCAAATCATGCCAAACGAGTAATGTACGATGATTGTTGAGCAAGATGGGGTAGTGTGGTACGCATGTATATACTTACGTGTTATGCTTTTCATTCATGGTTTAACCCTTTCCGTTTTACAGAATGAAGATGAGAAACGGACACGATAATGATATCGGTGGTACAATCGAGGACCCCGAATTTTCAGCCAAGGTTGAGGCCGTCTTTAAAAAGTTAAAAGCGGATTTCCTTACGGACGTCCGAAAGGTCTTCCAAGATTCGGTCGATGGACAAGTGACCGATTTGATAAATGAACGAATGAAGGCCACTATCGAAGAGGCTCTTGAAGCTAGAAACATTTATCCTCGTGGTGAAGGAGGTGAAGGAAGACGGGACTTCCACTACAAAAATTTCAAGGATACTCAACCTCCGATGTTTAATGGGGTGAGGGATCCATTGAAAAGCACTTGTTGGATTTCCGATATCAAAGGGGCGTTCTGTACCGCGGAGTGTCCTCCTGAGAAGAAGACGAGGTATGGGTCTAGCATGTTACGTGAAGAAGGCAAGTTGTGGTGGGACGATAAAATCAATTTATATGGCGAAGAGCAATGCATGAGCTTGACATGGGAGGAGTTTAAGAAGAAATTCTTCCAAGAATACCGAACTTCTTCCGACCTTGATAGAATCCAGGACGAGTTGCATCATTTGCAACAAGGTTCGATGGACTTGGTTACTCTCAAGTCTACCTTTTTGGCAAAGACTCGCTTTTGCCCGGAATATGTTGGTGACGATCACAAGCTAATGAAAGATTTCTACCGTACCTTGAACGACGAGTTCAAGGGTAAGATTAGTCGGGGAATGGCTAAGACTTTTGAAGAGCTATTCGAGTTGGCTCGGGGTTTTGAGCTGGAGGTTCCAAGAAAAAGCGATTTCACTTTTTCAAAAAGAAAGTTTGAAGGTTCGAGTTATTCGAATTTTTCAAATAAAAAGAACAAGAACAAAAAGGGTTCCGAAAGTGTCAATAGTGTGAAGAAGGGCGCTACCGGTGGTTTTGGGAACTTTGTCCCTACTTGCTACAATTGTGGGGTACGTAGACATATGGCTCGAGATTGTCCGAAGCCAAATTCAACAAACAAGCTCACTTGTTTTAATTGTAACAAAGAAGGACACCGAAAGTCAGAGTGTCCCGATTTGAACAACGATAATGTTAAAAGGCTAGAGAAGGCGGCGGGTACGGCTCGAGGTCGAAACTATTTGATGACTAACGACGAAGCCAAGCAATCCAACGAAGTTGTCTCAGGTACCTTCTTGGTTAATTCTAATCAGGCAAGGATTCTTTTTGATAGCGGTGCAAATTTGTCGTTTGTGTCTCCAAAATTTGTGCCTAAACTTGATAGACCGTTAGCTAAGTTAAGTCGTCCGGTAGAAGTCCAAATAGCGGACAGCAAGACGGTGCTAGTGGTTGATGTGTGTAAGAATTGTGATGTCGTTTTTGGTGCCGAAAACTTTAAAATTGATCTCATCCCTATGACTTTGGGCGATTTTGATATCGTTGTTGGTATGGATTGGCTCGATCGAAATAGAGCCGATATTGCATGCCATAAAAAGTTTATACGTGTGAAGACCCCAAGTGGGGGAGAGTTGATTATTCATGGCGATAGACGAAGAAGACTTGTGCCGATATGTTCTTTTGCACGGGCACGTCGTTTTCTTGTTAGTGGTGGCTTGGCTTTTCTTGCCCATGTTGTTAATACTCGTGATGAGCCACCACCTATTCGTGAAATTCCGGTGGTTAGGTAATTCGAAGACGTTTTTCCGGACGAGTTACCGGGTGTTCCGGCGGAAAGACAAGTTGAATTTTACATTGAGTTGGTTCCGGGAGCTACTCCCATTGCTAAAACTCCTTATCGTTTAGCACCGACGGAAATGCAAGAGTTGTTAAATCAAACCCAAGAATTGCTCGAGAAGGGTTTTATTCGACCGAGTGCTTCGCCATGGGGCGCTCCGGTTTTATTTGTGAAGAAGAAGGATGGTAGCATGCGAATGTGCATCGATTACCGGGAGTTGAATAAGGTGACAATCAACAATCGTTATCCATTGCCTCGGATTGACGATTTGTTTGACCAACTCCAAGGTGCGACGTATTTCTCTAAGATCGACCTACGGTCCGGCTATCACCAAATGCGGGTCCGTGAGGAAGATATTGAGAAAACGGCTTTTTGAACACGTTATGGGCATTTTGAGTTCGTAGTTATGCCTTTTGGTCTTACGAATGCACTGGCGGCATTCATGGATCTTATGAACCGGGTGTGCCAACCTATGTTGGACAAGTCGGTAATTGTGTTCATTGATGACATACTTGTTTATTCAAAGAGTATGAACGAACATGAACGTCATTCGCGTGAAGTATTGAAGACGTTACGAATGGAGAAATTGTATGCTAAGTTCTCCAAATGTGAATTTTGGCTAAGGAAAGTTCAATTCCTTGGTCATATTGTGAACAAAGATGGCATTCAAGTGGATCCGGGGAAGATAGAGACGGTGAAGAGTTGGAGACAACCGACTATGCCTACGCAGGTCCGAAGTTTTCTCGGATTGGCCGGTTATTATCGTCGGTTTATCCAAGACTTTTCTAAGATCGCTTCTTCGTTGACGAAATTAACAAGGAAGAACGCGAGATTTGTTTGGGAGAACGAACAAGAAGTTTCTTTTCAATTGTTAAAGGAGAAGTTATGTCAAGCTCCGGTGTTAGTTTTGCCGGAAGGGGTGGAAGACATGACGGTTTATTGTGATGCCTCGTTAATTGGAATCGGGTGTGTTCTAATGCAAAGAGGTAAAGTCGTCGCTTATGCCACTCGAAAATTAAAGGAACACGAGACGAGATATCCGACTCATGATCTTGAGTTGGCGGCGGTTGTGCATGTGTTGAAAATTTAGCGCCATTACTTGTATGGTGTCAAGTGTACGATTTATTTCGGATCGAGATACCCGTTTTACATCTCGGTTTTGGGAGAAATTTCATGAAGATATGGGTACGCAGTTAAAATTAAGCACGGCGTATCATCCTCAAATGGACGGTCAAACCGAGCGTACGAATCAAACTTTGGAAGATATGTTACGTGCGTGCATTATTGATTTCGGTGGTAGTTGGGATGAGCATTTTCCTTTGGTGGAATTCTCGTACAATAATAGTTATCATACTAGTATCGGGATGCTGCCATATGATATGCTTTATGGGCATAGATGTCGAACCCCGATTTGTTTGGGTGAAGTGGGATAAAAGGAAATCGGGAGTACCGATTTGGTTTTAGAGACGAATAGCAAGATTGTTATGATTCGAGAGCATTTGAAAAAGGCTCAAGATAGGCAAAAGTTGTATGCCGACAAACGTAGATGAACGATCGAATTTCAAGAAGGTGACATGGTGATGCTTAAGGTTTCGCCATGGAAAGGTATTATTCGATTCCGAAAACGAGGAAAGTTAGCTCCTCGGTTTATTGGGCCGTTTAAGGTTTTAGCTCGTGTTGGTGAAGTCACGTATCGTTTGGAATTACCTGAAGAGCTTGCGGGGATCCATAATACGTTTCATGTTTCTCATCTCCGTAAGTGTCTTGCGGATGACTCATCCTGGGTGCCATTAGACGAGATTGAGCTAAATAATAAGTTAGAGTATATCGAGGAACCGATTGCCTTACTCGATGAGAAGGTCAAAAGGTTGAGACATAAAGAGGTTAGGACTTTTAAAGTTCAATGGCGTCGTAGTAAGGGTTTCGAGTTTACTTGGGAGCCCGAAGAGTTTGTGTTGGTTTATCTTCCTTCTTGTCATGCGGCTTGGATGGCGAGGACGCGCTCCGATTCAAGTGGGGGAGAGTTGTAACATCCCGTTTTCCCATACGTATCGAAAGGTACTTACTTAATCATTTGTACGATTATAACTCGTTAGCTTATGCGTAAATGTATGAATATATGTATACTTGATAAGGTGTGCATGTATAAGTTTAAACATGGGTTTGGTTAGCGTTAAGTCTTGTGAGACCATTAATTAAGGCTAGGTGAATATAGGAAGCGGGTTTGGAATGTACAAATTAAATAAAATCGAAAATTGTTTAAGTTGGTCGAGCTGTTCAGATACAGCCTTAGGCCACGCCGCGACAATTGGGTCCGTGCCGCGGCATAACAAGCAAATCTGGATCAGAAGTTGGGTTAAAAGGGGTTGTTTTTCCTTCGATACGTCGCGCCGCGACATTTGGGCCGCGCCGCGGCAAATCTGCTGGACAGATTCCGGTTTTAGCTCAAATTAAATGACTTTAAGGGGTAAAGTGGTAATTTGGCGTATAAATCTGATGGGAGCATTAAATCCCAACCACTTATCCATTTCATTTAATTTCTTTTCTCTTTTCTTTCCAATTTCTCTCCCAAAACTTAAAACCCATTTGGATTAAAAGTGAGATTTGAGAGTGAAGGATTGAGGGTTGATCTTTGGAGCAAGAATTAAAGTTGTTCCTTGTGTCTCTAGCTACGCGTTGGTAGTCTCGGTAAGTTCTAACTCTATGTTTCGACTTTTAATTAGTTATGCTAGGGTTTTGGTTCATTTGAAACTTATGTGACCCACTTGGGGTTAAAATGGGTGAACTTGGGTTGTGTTGATGAAAGAAAACCCTAAGTAACTATAATCTAGGGTTTGGACTTGAGATTTGAAGTTGAAAGTGTTAAATGGGTTCTTTGTCACTAATACACTTGTTAATGATGATGAAAATAGTTAACGAACTAAGTATGACTAGTTTGTGAGTCAAAGTGTTAAAATGAGTCAAAATGGGTAATGTTGACCTAGTTTGGGTGAGATGGGTATGAATTACCCTAGGTTGTGCTAGTTAATGTTAGTAGACTTTAAATCGCTAGCTTTGGCGATTTAATATGAGTCTTGGCATTTAAGGACGGTTTTGGGTGTGGTTGAGTCATTTAATGCGATTTGGGTCATTAAATGTTCAAAGTGTAAGTAATGTGGTAAATGCCACTAGTTGTGTATTGAATGTGTACCTATGTATTAGGTACTTTGCTCGAGGTGTGCGGAAGCATTTAAATCACCACCTAAGTGTTAAGGTGAGTGGAATAATTATATATGCATGTATATGATTTATTTGCTTGTGGGGTATGGGTTAAAGTTCGATGTTGACGATACCATACCCTAGAGTATATTACGTTGTGGATGAGGGTTTAAAGTTCGTTGTTGATGATACCTCATACGTATGGAATTAAAGTTCGATGTTGACGATGCCATACGATTATTGTAGTGACGTTGATGAGGGTTTAAAGTTCGTTGTTGACGATACCTCATATGTGGGTTTAAAGTTCGGTGTTGACGATACCACATTAATATAGGCGAATGGGATTTAAGTTCGATGTTGACGATACCATTCGTTGGGCTAGCCTTGAGATCTTAAGTACTACGGATGTTGTGAACATCATCGTTATACTTGTGTTTTAGCATATTGTATTGTTGTGTTATAAGCTATTGCTATACTAGCCTTGTTATCGTGATACTTAGCGTTATACATGTGAAAGGTATGCTAATTATGTAACTAGTATGTATGCGGATTTGGTAAGTGTTTGCAAGTAAGTAGGTTATATATATGTATGTATAATTGTTGCACTCACTAAGCCTTGCTTACCCTCTCGTTGTTTACCATTTTATAGGTTCCGGCTTAGACAAGGGTAAGGGCATACGTTTGGACTAGTGGTCTACCGCTTATGTTGTCGGGGGGTGCTTTTGGTGTTAGCTCTTCAAAGTTGGCCTAACGTTTTGGGTAGTTTAGCCCCAAACCATGCTCGAGTGTCGTTTGGATTATAAACTATCATTTGTAGTGGGTCAAACTTGTATTAAACTTAATTAATGGCTTTCGTGCCTTTTGTAAACATTTAAATTGATGTACGTTTAAATGGAACTTGTGGAATGGTTTACATATTTAATTGGCGCATAAATGTGTATTATATAAAAAAAATATTTATCGTATGGAATACGGGTTGGGTTGTTTCAGATATATATATGTATATGTATATATATTTATTTTGTTTCCTAAATTAACCATAAACAAATCTTTATCTAATCTCCTAGCTTTTAGAGATCAAACTTCCTCTTCCCTTTTTTTTTAAAAGTCGACATGTATGTGTGTATATGTATATTATTTTTTTTACATGATCAATATAAATTTATGTATATACTTATGAATAAACAAGTTTATATTATGAATATGAATTAACAAAGATCAAGTTTATGTAAATAGTTTAAGGTTTATGTTATACCTTTGAAGATTCAAGGTGACTAACAAAGAAGTGATGAACACGATGAAGATTGAAGATCAAAGCCTTGAAAAACTTGAAGAACTCCTTGAAGATTCTTGAAGAACACGAAGAACGCGAAGAACACTTTAAGATCACTTGGAAAACCTTGAAGATTTTCGATGGTGGGGGGTGGTGATTTCGGTTTTGGCCGAAATTTGGGAGAGAGGGGAGAGAGATTTGAGAGAGAGAATTGTTGTTGTGATTTGGTACATTGAAAAGGTTTAGATTAGGCCTCTATTTATAGGAGTGTTAGGATTATTCTAGAGTTAGGGTTTAATAAGGAATTGCTTAGGGAACAAGTTAGCTTGAAGAGGGGGTTAAAGGTTGTTGGTTTGGGCCGAAAATTAGAGGGGTAGAAGGGTAATTTTGCCCTTCCAAAAATTGGCTAGGGTTTTATGGGCTAGGGTTTAACTTTTTCACTTTAGACCTTGCACTTTAAGTTAGCTTAAATGGTTCCTTAATTATCCAAGTTTAATTATTTTTAATACACAAGTTTTAATGTTATTTATTTATTCACAACAGTTAATAAGTCCTTTATTATTTTTTATCTTTTATTAACTTGTCGTTTACAAAGTTAATCATTATATTTTATAATTCTTAACGCTTAATAATTATTGATTAAAGTTTAATTATTAAGTTTAATTATATTGTTGGGCATTTAATAAGTAAAAGTATAAAATAGAAAATTGAGAAATATAGAATGGAAAAATGAGGGTTGTTATACCTGAGCTACTGGAAAAGCTGATTTCCAGATAGTTCGGTTCGATTAGATGACTTTTCGTTTAGGCCTCGCCTAAATCCGATGTACGGTTTAGGATTTATAGCCTTCCGAAAGTCACTACGCCCTTATAACGTTGTGCTGAAATTTCTGACCTACTAGCACTTAAACCGTCGCCACGGTCAAACAAAGATGAGTTAGGTCTGAAACTTGGTCAGTGGTTAGATGGCTCACATACGGAGCCATGGCAACTGGCCTCGCGCCATTTCTGTTTGTATAGAGGTCGTAGCAGCTGAACGAAGTCAGCCTTTGTTTCGGTCTCTATCCTTGATTGAAAACTTACTTTACTTTTTACGTATGATGTTGATGATGATGATACTTAAGACTTAACTTACGTACTTTTAAACCTTTGGGAAATATTTACTGACTTAGTAACTTTTGACCTAGGTTGAGGACCTTTCGGACTGACTTACTTGCTTACTTATCTCGTAACGACTTTTACCGCACTTTCACTGTGAGTTATAGCTTCCCTTTTTACTTATACTATTTTTGGGACTGAGAATACATGCGCTTTTCATGTTTTACTTACTAGGCACGAGTACTTAAACTTTATATATGTATGAGTTATATAACGGCATAAACTTTCCCCTTAGCTCGGTAACGTTTAGTCATTGGTTTTTGAACCGGTGAACGCGAATCTTAGATATGGATCCATAGGGTTTGACATCCCCACTCGGGCTAGTCGCGCTAGCATTTAACGGGTGTTTACTACTTTGTAGACTTACGCACTCGCCAAGTGTACTTTTAGGGGGTGATATTACGTTAAGTTAGTTACCAAGTGCCCACAGATAAACATATACTTTTCATACTGTTTTGAAATACGAAATCTCGTGGCCTACCTCACATTACTGTTACAATTAAACTATAGCTCACCAACATTCGTGTTGACTTTTAAGCATGTTATTTCTCAAGTGCTTAGACGTTTGATGCTTCTGATGTAGTAGTCTCGCTGTTAGACTTGCTGTGTAGACTCCCGCTGCTTGTTTAGAGATGTCTCTGCATGAAACATTTACTTTGCATCCTCAATATATGTTACTTTTGAACAATGAATTTGTAATGACCTTTGAGTCTCGTACTTATGTTATTGCTTCCTATTCATAGAAGCACACTATCGTTTGTAAAACATTTGACGTCGATAAAGACGTTACCCATTTTTATGAATGCAAACTTATTTTAAAACAGCATATAGTGTTTGACCTTGTAATGATCATGTTGTTGAAGATACGTACACGTTTATTTTGTACGGGGCGTCACATTTGGTATCAGAGCATTGGTTGTAGGGAATTAGGTTGCATTAGTGAGTCTAGACCGAGCCAAGTAGGATTCACTAATAGGACTAATCTACAACTTGCTTGTTTACCTGTTTCTGCAGAACTTACTGCATACTACTGCTTACTTTTACTGCTATGAGTACTTACCATATGCTACTATTCATTCTCACTACTGCATGCTACTATCTGCCTTTGATTGCATGTTACTTTTGTTTAATATTGTTAATATTACCATGCTATGTACTGCTAGGATGCTGTAGTGCCTAATTACGTGCTTGCTATATGTCTTACTGACATGGAAAAAGTTATTTTTCCTTGTTCAGATGTCGGACATACCGCCCATTATCGTTGATTTGGAGAGTGACTCAGATTTGTCCGCTGCATCGCCTACCATTGTTGCTGACTCACAGATCCCATCACCGCTACCCTCCGATGACTCTGGCGATTCACCTTCCAGTGGACTTGTACTTGACCTTATGGACGTCTCAGATGGAGACGAGGATCCCACGAAGATTCCAGCTCCACCCAGCCTTAGACTCCTGGAGCTACAGCACCATTCTGGTAGTACTGTAATTCCTGGGGGGATTTCGATGATGAGCAAGGACATTGGGTTAGACGCCTTGCTGATGGACGTGTCGTGCCGATCCTACCTGGCAGATATCGACTTATGACCACCGGCCGGGCAGATCCACCTTCAGATGATTCAGACTGTTCATCATCCGATGACACCAGCGACGAGGATTTCGAGGAGGATTCCGATGATGATTCCGAGGAGGACCCTGAGGAGGAGCCCGTGCAACTGCCCTCTACCCCGCCGAAGAAGCGGTATCATTTCGATGGTACTGTGATCCCAGTGATTAAGGAAATAGACCGTTCGTGGACGCATGTGGACAGTTGGTTAGGGTTACCGCCCGTAAGCGGGTTGTGCCATATCCTGCTGATCCATTCGTGCGTAAGGCCTCTCATTATATGCCTTCTACTTCAGGCACTGCACCGTCTGCACCACCGGCGCCACCTGCACCACCTGCCCACCAGCGTCTCCCACCGTCGAGGAGCTGACGAGGGAAGTGCATACCCTTCGTGCTCGGGTGACTGAGCTCGAGGACCAGATGAACCATCTGATGGACATCATTTACCCACCATCACCATAGGGCTGTTGTATTAGATTTCATTATGTAATCCCGTTGGTAGTTTCATGTTTTACTCATGTATTGTACGAACCTTATGCGGATGTATGCAACTTTCTTATTAATGAATGGAACTTAATGTTGTTTAATTATTGTACGATGTTTATTTAAGTTATTGCATGTTGGCTTTTGTGCAATCTGCTGCTGTTTGCCATACTTAGTTGTCGTGTTTTGTGTTGATTCCATATTGGTTACCACATGCTATAATATTATGACTTATTGAATGCTGGATTTTGACTTAAGTCGAAATTTTGTTTAGAAGATCAATGGCAAACAGAAGAGTTCCAAGGGAAACGCCCATAGCGGCACAGATTGAGGAAATGATAACTGCTCGAGTAGCTGCAGCAATGGCGAATGTCAACCCCCAAGCTCCACCGGCTAACCAGAACATTCAGAACAGGTGCACCTATAAGGAATTTCAGAGCTGCAAGCCCCACAATTTCAGTGGTACTGAGGGGCCGGTTGGATTAACGAGATGGTTTGAAAAGTTGGAAGCGGTTTTCCACGTAAGTAACAGTTCCGAAGCAAACAAAACTAAGTACGCCTCCTACACGTTTGAAAAGTTGACGAGGCTTATGCTACACCATGGGAGGAGTTTAAAAGTGCTATGATCGAAGAGTACTGCCCCAGAACCGAAATTCAGAAGATGGAAGCGGAGTTTTGGGAACTGAAAGTTGTAGGGACTGATCTTGATGGCTATAACCGCAGGTACTTGGAGTTAACTTTGATGTACCCCACGATGGTTACCCCTGAATTTAAGCTAATGGAACGGTATTTTTGGGGACATCCCAAGACCATTCAGGGAAATGTCACCTCTTCGAAACCGGCAGATGTCCCAGAAGCTATGCGCATGGCGTACACCCTGATGAACCAGATCACCCGCAAGGAACCAGAGAAATTGAAATTAGAATAAGGAGCTAGTAATGAGAAGCGTAAGTGGGAAGACAACAAAGGAAAGCTCTTTGATCAAAACCCAGCTAAGAGGCATGAGAGTTTTAAGGGAATCAATGACTAGAGGAACCCCAACCCGAACCCTAGCTCGAACCCTAACTACAAGGGTAGTCTCCCGTAGTACAAGAGATGCTACAAGTGAAATGTCCTGTTCATATTAATTATAAACGTTCCATATTAATTGATTTCGTCGCGAGGTTTTGACCTCTATATGAGACGTTTTTCAAAGACTGCATTCATTTTTAAAACAACCATAACCTTTATTTTATCTATAAAGGTTTAAAAAGCATTACGCAGATTATCAAATAATGGTAATCTAAAATATACCGTTTATACACGACCATTACATAATGGTTTACAATAAGAATATATTACATCAAAAATAAGTTTCTTGAATGCAGTTTTTACATAATATCATACAAGCATGGACTCCAAATCTTGTCCTTATTTTAGTATGCAACAGCGGAAGCTCTTAATAATCACCTGAGAATAAACATGCTTAAAACGTCAACAAAAATGTTGGTGAGTTATAGGTTTAACCTATATATTATCAAATCATAATAATAGACCACAAGATTTCATATTTCAATATACATCCCATACATAGAGATAAAAATCATTCATATGGTGAACATCTGGTAACCGACATTAACAAGATGCATATAAGAATATCCCCTATCATTCTGGGAAATCCTTCGGACATGATAAAAACGAATTCGAAGTACTAAAGCATCCGGTACTTTGGATGGGGTTCGTTAGGCCCAATAGATCTATCTTTAGGATTCGCGTCAATTAGTAGATCGGTTTACTAATTCTTAGGCTACCAAGCAAAAGGGGCATATTCGGCTTCGATCATTCACCCATATAATGTAGTTTCATTTACTTGTGTCTATTTCGTAAAATATTTATAAAACTTCATGTATTTTCATCCCAAAATATTAGATTTTAAAAGTGGAACTATAACTCACTTTCACAGATTTTTACTTCGTCGGGAAGTAAGACTTGGCCACTGGTCGATTCACGAACCTATAACAAATATGTACATATATATCAAAGTATGTTCAAAATATATTTACAACACTTTTAATACATTTTGATATTTTAAGTTTATTAAGTCAGCTGTCCTCGTTAGTAACCTACAACTAGTTGTCCATAGTTAGATGTACAGAAATAAATTGATATATATTATCTTGAATCAATCCACGACCCAGTGTATACACATCTCAGGCTAGATCACAACTCAAAGTATATATATTTTTGGAATCAACCTCAACCCTGTATAGCTAACTCAAACATAACTGCATATAGAGTGTCTATGGTTGTTCCAAATAATATATATACATGGGTCGATATGATATGTCAAAACATTTGCATACGTCTCTATGGTATCCCAAGATTACATAATATAATAGAATACATGTATAATACAATATTAGTTAGCTAGGATATGATTTGTATAGAATTGTTACAATAATTCCCGTAGCTACAACAATCAAAAAAAATATCCAATTTTGATTTACCCATAACTTCTTCGTTTTAAATCCGTTTTGAGTGAATCAAATTGCTATGGTTTTATATTGAACTCTATTTTTTGAATCTAAACAGAAAAAGTATAGGTTTATAGTCAGAAATATAAGTTACAAGTCATTTTTGTAAGAGGTAGTCATTTCAGTCGAAAGAACGACGTCTTGATGACCATTTTGAAAAACATACTTCCACTTTGAGTTTAACCATGATTTTTGGATATAGTTTCATGTTCATAAGAAAAATAATTTTTCCAGAATAACAACTTTTAAATCAAAGTTTATCATAGTTTTTAATTATCAAACCCAAAACAGCCCGCGGTGTTACTACGACGGCGTATGTCCGGTTTTAAGGTGTTTTTCGTGTTTCCAGGTTTTAAATTATTAAGTTAGCATATCATATAGATATATAACATGTGTTTAGTTGATTTTAAAAGTCAAGTTAGAAGGATTAACTTTTGTTTGCGAACAAGTTTAGAATTAACTAAACTATGTTCTAGTGATTTCAAGTGTAAACCTTCGAATAAGGTAGTTTTATATATATGAATCGAATGATGTTATGAAAATCATTACTACCTCAGGTTTTGTGGGTAAACCTACCGGAAATGAGAAAAATAGATCTAGCTTCAAAGGATCCTTGGATGGCTTGAAAGTTCTTGAAGCAGAATCATGACACGAAAACAAGTTCAAGTAAGATTTCCACTCGAAATGAGATTGTTATAGTTATAGAAATTGAATCAAAGTTTAAATATGAGTATTACCTTGTATTAGAAAGATATATTACTGTAAATAATAAAGATTTCTTGAGGTTGAATGATCACTTTACAAGATTGGAAGTAAGCTAGCAAACTTGGAAGTATTCTTGATTTTATGAAACTAGAACTTATAGAATTTATGAAGAACACTTAGAACTTGAAGATAGAACTTGAGAGAGATCAATTAGATGAAGAAAATTGAAGAATAAAAGTGTTTGTAGGTGTTTTTGGTCGTTGGTATATGGATTAGATATAAAGGATGTGTAATTCTGTTTACATGTAAATAAGTCATGAATGATTACTAATATTTTTATAATTTTATGAGATATTTCATGCTAGTTGCCAAATGATGGTTCCCACATGTGTTAGGTGACTCATATGGGCTACTAAGAGCTGATCATTGGAGTATATATACCAATAGTACATACATCTAAAAGCTGTGTATTGTACGAGTACGAATACGGGTGCATACGAGTAGAATTGTTGATGAAACTGAACGAGGATGTAATTGTAAGCATTTTTGTTAAGTAGAAGTATTTTGATAAGTGTCTTGAAGTCTTTCAAAAGTTTATGAATACATATTAAAACACTACATGTATATACATTTTAACTGAGTCGTTAAGTCATCGTTAGTCGTTACATGTAAATGTTGTTTTGAAACCTTTAGGTTAACGATCTTGTTAAATGTTGTTAACCCATTGTTTATTATATCTAAAGAGATGTTAAATTATTACATTATCATGATATTATGATATATTAATATATCTTAGTATGATATATATATAGTTAAATGTTGTTACAACGATAATCGTTACATATATATCTCGTTTCGAAATCATTAAGTTAGTAGTCTTGTTTTTACATATGTAGTTCATTGTTAATACACTTAATGATATGTTTACTTATCATTTATCATGATTAAACATAGTGTATCAATATCTTAATATGATTCATATGTATTTAGTAAGACGTTGTTATAACGATAATCGTTATATATATCGTTTCGAGTTTCTTAATTTAATAAACTCAATTTTATGTATATAACTCATTGTTAAAATACCTAATGAGATACTTACTTATCATAATATCATGTTAACTATATATATAATCATATATATGTCATCATATAGTTTTTACAAGTTTTAACGTTCGTGAATCACCGGTCAACTTGGGTGGTCAATTGTCTATATGAAACCTATTTCAATTAATCAAGTCTTAACAAGTTTGATTGCTTAACATGTTAGAAACACTTAATCATGCAAATAACAATTTCATTTAATATATATAAACATGGAAAAGTTCGGGTCACTACAGTACCTACCCGTTAAATAAATTTCGTCCTGAAATTTTAAGCAGTTGGATGTGTTGACATATCTTCTGGAAATACGTACGGGTATTTCTTCTTCATCTGATCTTCTCATTCCCAGGTGAACTCGGGTCCTCTAAGAGCATTCCATCGAATTTTAACAATTGGTATCTTGTTTTGATTAAGTCTTTTAACCTCACGATCCATTATTTCGACGGGTTCTTCGACGAATTGAAGTTTTTCGTTGATTTGGATTTCGTCTAATGGAATAGTGAGATATTCTTTAGCAAAACATTTCTTCAAATTTGAGACGTGGAAAGTGTTATGTACAGCCGCGAGTTATTGTGGTAATTCAAGTCGGTAAGCTACTTGTCCGACACGATCAATAATCTTGAATGGTCCTATATACCTTGGATTTAATTTCCCTCGTTTACCAAATCGAACAACGCCTTTCCAAGGTGCAACCTTAAGCATGACCATCTCTCCAATTTCTAATTCTATATCTTTTCTTTTAATGTCGGCGTAGCTCTTTTGTCGACTTTGGGCGGTTTTCAACCGTTGTTGAATTTGGATGATCTTCTCGGTAGTTTCTTGTATTATCTCCGGACCCGTAATCTGTCTATCCCCCACTTCACTCCAACAAATCGGAGACCTGCACTTTCTACCATAAAGTACTTCAAACGGCGCCATCTCAATGCTTGAATGGTAGCTGTTGTTGTAGGAAAATTCTGCTAACTGTAGATGTCGATCCCAACGGTTTCCGAAATCAATAACCCATGCTCGTAGCATGTCTTCAAGCGTTTGTATCATCCTTTCACTCTGCCCATCATTTTGTGGATGATAAGCAGTACTCATGTCTAGACGAGTTCCTAATGCTTGCTGTAATGTCTGCCAGAATCTTGAAATAAATCTGCCATCCCTATCAAAGATAATAGAGATTGGTATTCCATGTCTGGAGACGACTTCCTTCAAATACAGTCGTGCTAACTTCTCCATCTTGTCATCTTCTCTTATTGGCAGGAAGTGTGCTGATTTGGTGAGACGATCAACTATTACCCAAATAGTACAAAACCACTTGCAGTCCTTGGCAATTTAGTGATGAAATCCATGGTAATGTTTTCCCATTTCCATTCCGGGATTTCGGGTTGTTGAAGTAGACCTGATGGTTTCTGATGCTCCGCTTTGACCTTAGAACACGTCAAACATTCCCCTACGTATTTAGCAACATCGGCTTTCATACCTGGCCACTAAAAATGTTTCTTGAGATCCTTGTACATCTTCCTCGTTCCAGGATGTATTGAGTATCTGGTTTTATGAGCTTCTCTAAGTACCATTTCTCTCATATCTCCAAATTTTGGTACCCAAATTCTTTCAGCCCTATACCGGGTTCCGTCTTCCCGAATATTAAGATGCTTCTCCGATCCTTTGGGTATTTCATCCTTTAAGTTTCCCTCTTTTAAAACTCCTTGTTGTGCCTCCTTTATTTGAGTAGTAAGGTTAGTGAGAATCATTATATTCATAGATTTTACACGAATGGGTTCTCTGTCCTTTCTGCTCAATGTGTCGGCTACCACATTTGCCTTCCCTGGGTGGTAACGAATCTCAAATTCGTAATCATTCAACAATTCAATCCATCTGCGCTGCCTCATGTTCAGTTGTTTCTGATGAAATATGTGTTGAAGACTTTTGTGGTCGGTATATATAATACTTTTGACCCATATAAGTAGTGCCTCCAAGTCTTTAATGCAAAAAAAACCGCGCCTAATTCCAAATCATGCGTCGTATAATTCTACTCGTGAATCTTCAATTGTCTAGATGCATAAGCAATTACTTTCATTCGTTGCATTAATACACAACCGAGACCTTGCTTTGACGCGTCACAATATATCACAAAATCATCATTCCCTTCAGGTAATGACAATATAGGTGTCGTAGTTTACATTTTCTTCAACAATTGAAACGCTTTTTCTTATTCATCCTTCCATTCAAATTTCCTCCCTTTATGCGTTAATGCAGTCAAAAGTTTTGCTATTTTAGAAAAATCTAGGATGAATCTCCTGTAATAACCAGCTAGCCTTAAAAATTGGCGTATGTGTTTCGGAGTTTTTGGGGTTTCCCACTTTTCAACGGTTTCAATCTTTGCTGGATCCACCTGAATACCTTCTTTGTTCACTATATGACCGAAGAATTGAACTTCTTCTAACCAAAATGCACACTTTGAAAACTTAGCGTACAGTTTTTCTTTTCTCAGCAACTCTAGCACTTTTCTCAAATGTTCTTCGTGCTCTTGATCATTCTTCGAGTAAATAAGAATGTCATCGATGAAAACAATGAAAAACTTATCAAGATATGGCCCACACACTCGGTTCATGAGGTCCATGAACATAGCTGGTGCGTTAGTCAATCCAAACGGCATAACCATAAACTCATAATGACCGTAACGCGTCCTAAAAGCAGTCTTTGGAATATCATCCTCCTTCACCCGCATTTGATGATATCCAGAACATAAATCGATCTTCGAATAAACAGACGAGCCTTGTAGTTGATCAAATAAGTCGTCGATTCTCGGTAGTGGGTAGCGGTTCTTGATGGTAAGTTTGTTCAACTCTCGGTAGTCGATACACAACCTGAATGTACCATCTTTCTTCTTGACAAACAAAACAGGAGCTCCCCATGGTGATGTGCTTGGTCGAATGAAACCACGCTCTAAAAGTTCCTGTAACTGGCTTTCTAATTCTTTCATTTCACTGGGTGCGAGTCTGTATGGAGCACGAGCTATTGGTGCAGCTCCTGGTACAAGGTCTATTTGAAATTCAACGGATCGATGTGGGGGTAATCCCGGTAATTCTTTCGAAAATACATCGAAAAATTCTTTTGCGACGGGAATATCACTGATGTTCTTTTCTTCATGTTTAACTTCCTCGATGTGTGCTAGAATGACGTAACAACCTTTTCTTATTAGTTTTTGTTCCTTCAAACTACTAATAAGATTTAATTTCGCGTTGTTCTTTTCTCCGTACACCATTAAAGGTTTTCCTTTTTCATGCATAATGCGAATCGCATTTTTGTAACAAACGACCTCTGCTCTCACCTTTTTCAACCAGTCCATGCCAATTATTACATCAAAACTCCCTAACTCGACTGGTATTAAATCAATCTTAAACGTTTCATCAGCCAGTTTAATTTCTCTATCCTGACATATATTATCTGTTGAAATTAATTTACCATTTGCTAATTCGAGTAAAAATTTATTATCCAAAGGCATCAATGGGCAACTTAATTTAGCACAAAATTCTCTACTCATATAGCTTCTATCCGCACCCGAATCAAATAAAACATAAGCAGATTTATCGTCAATCAGAAACGTACCCGTAACAAGCTCCGGGTCTTCCTGTGCTTCTGCCGCATTAATATTGAAAAATCTTCCACGGCCCTGCCCATTAGTATTCCCCTGATTCGGGCAATTTCTAATAATGTGGCCCGGTTTTCCACATTTATAACAAACAGCGTTGGTATTACTTGCTCCGACACTATTTATTTCGGCATTACTTGTTCCGACATTATTTGTTCCTTTAGTTCTGTTAAACTTTGGTCCGTAGACCTCACACTTTGTTGCACTATGACCATTTCTTTTACACCTGTTGCAAAACCCCTGATGATTTTCTTCACACCTATGACATGGCTGTTTTTGGTTTTTGTTGCCGTTGTTGTTATTGAGGTTGTTGTTGGGGTTGTTATTGTTGTTGAAACGGTTGTTGTAGTTGTTGTTGTTGTTGGGATGTTTGTTGTAGTTATTGTTAGATTGCAGTTATTATTACGATTGTTGTTGCGGTTGTTGGGATAGTTGTTACGATTGTGGTTGTAATTATTGTTGTTGTTGTACTGGTGACTCTTGTCACCGTTTTTCTCCCACTTCCTCTTGAGTTGTTTCGTGTTGGCTTCTTCGGCCGTCTGCTCTTTAATTCTTCCCTCAATCTGATTTATGAGTTTATGAGCCATTCGACTTGCCTTCTGTATAGAAGCGGGCTCGTGTGAACTCGCATCTTCTTGAATCCTTACTGGTAACCCTTTTACAAATGTGTCGATCTTCTCTTCTTCATCTTCGAATGCTCCCGGACATAATAGGCACAACTCTGTGAATCGTCGTTCATATGTGGTAACGTCGAACCCTTGTGTTCGTAACTCTCTAAGTTCTGCCTTGAGTTTATTGACTTCGTTTCTAGGACGATACTATTCATTCATCAATTGCTTGAATGCAGACCACGGTAGTGCGTAAGCAGCATTTTGTCCTACCTGTTCAAGATAGGAGTTCCACCACGTTAATGCAGTACCTGTGAAGGTATGCGTAGCGTACTTAACTTTGTCCCCTTCAGTACACTTACTTATGGCAAACACCGATTCGACTTTCTCGGTCTACCGTTTCAATCCAATTGGTCCTTCGGTTCCATCAAATTCCAAATGTTTGCAGGCAGTGAATTCTTTGTAGGAGCATCCTACACGATTTCTTGCGCCGTTAGCTGCATTGCTAGATTCAGAGTTATTGTTGGTATGTAGCGCAGCCTGTACTGCGGCTATGTTTGCAGCAAGAAAGGTACGAAATTCCTCTTCGCTCATATTCATGGTGTGTCGAGTAGTCGGTGCCATTTCCTTCAAAATAGCCAACTGAATCGAGTTAATCATACAGAATATTAAGAGTAGTCAATAGTATTTCGTAGCATAATATGAACTCATTTATAAAAGCTTTTTCTTCATATTAGCGTTTTATAAGTTTAAACTCGGGTACTACCTACCCATTAAGTTCATACTTAGTAGCTAATATACAATTCAACTACTACAATTCCATATGAAAAACTGATTATAATAATATATCACATACAAATATTCTTCAAACTTACAACTTCGCTATATTACATATAACATGAAATATAATACACTTTAATACAGGACAGTTTTTGAAGATAAACCTAGTTAATACGCAAGTTTTTCAGCAAAGGAAATAAAGACACGTAGTTCATAAGTCCATAAACAAGTCATGCATTCTGGTTTTACTAAGACGACTTCCCATCCTTGGTCTTGTGGAAAATAACCGTTATGACCATTGGCTAGGCAGCATGTTGTAATGTCGTCAAAAGGACGAGGGTTTCGTAATGTCCAACAGCCCCGTAATAATCTAAAAACCTTGTTTCTCACCCCAACTACTGAATCCGTCACTTGTGGGAAGGTTTTATTTAAAAGTTGCAATCCGATGTTCTTTTTCTCACTTTGGTAAGAAGCGAACATCACTAACCCGTAAGCATAACATGCTTCTTTATGTTGCATGTTAGAAGCTCTTTTTAATTCACGAAATCCTATGTTGGGATATGTTGAGTCAAAATAGGTTCTTAACCCGTAGCGTAAAATTGCATTTGGGTTCCCCGCATTTAACGCTTTAAAGAAAACACGGCGTAACTTACGGTCTCCCCAATGTGATATACCCAACCTATCAAAGGAAGGCCTTTTATAAACTAAGGCATTTCTGGAAAGTCTTTCAAATATTTGACAAGTTAATTTTGCCATAATTAATTGTGCTGATGAATTCTGACCGACTCTAGACAAGATTTCCTCAATCATATCCTCTGGTAAATCTTCTAAAATATTTGGTTGTCTACCCTTAACGTCTATTTTATTTTTATACTGTAAAATAGACAAAGATTAGATTCATAAAAGATAATTAACAAACAATACAAACAATTTTTACATATAACATAAAAGTATAAGCACACTACAATACATATAATACACAACATGATTACAACCCTCTAATCTGAATCACTGGTTTCTTCTTCTTCGGACTTGGTTCGTTTTCCAAATTTTCTAGGAATATATGGTGTTCCTCTAATACGAGCTGTCGTTTTTCACAATGGTTTAGAAAAACCTGGTGGTTTAGAGGTTCCCGGGTCATTGTTACATTTTAGGAAATACAGATGTTGCCGATACATATAAAGTTCATCGGGGTTGGAATCGGGTTTCTCTATTTTCATACCTTTTCCCTTATTATTTTCTTTCGCTTTATTAAATTGGGTCGAAGTAGTTTCTATAACATCATCGGAATCCTCATCGGGATCCGATTCATCGAAAAATTGGTAATCTTCCCAATATTTTGCTTCCTCGGCGGAAACACCATTGACCATTATTAACTTTGGTCCGTTGGTTGAGGATTTTCTTTTATTTAATCGATTTACTATAGGTATCAATATTTCTTCCTCCGGAACCTCTTCTTCTTCTGGTTCCTCCTCTTCCGGTTCCTCCTCTTCCGGTTCCTCTTCTTCCAGTTCCTCCTCTTCTGGTTCCTCCTCTTCCGGTTCCTCCTCTTCCGGTTCCTCTTTGGAAATTTGTGAATCTTCCCAAAATATATTCGACTCTTCATTATTATTAGGTGAATCGATGGGATTTGTACTATTGGTAGACATCTATCACACAATATCAAACACATTAAGAGGTTAATATATCACATAATATTTACATGTTAATAATATATAGTTTCCAACAAAAGTGTTAAGCAATCGTTTTTAAAGAAAACACGGTCGAAGTCCAGACTCACTAATGTATCCTAACAAACTCGATAAGACACACTAATGTAAATTTATAGTTTTATAAGACCAACACTCGGATACCAACTGAAATGTCCCGTTCATATTGATTATAACCGTTCCATATTAATTGATTTCGTCGCGAGGTTTTGACCTCTATATGAGACGTTTTTCAAAGACTGCATTCATTTTTAAAACAACCATAACCTTTATTTTATCTATAAAGGTTTAAAAGCATTACGTAGATTATCAAATAATGATAATCTAAAATATACCGTTTATACACGACCATTACATAATGGTTTACAATAAGAATATATTACATCAAAAATAAGTTTCTTGAATGCAGTTTTTACATAATATCATATAAGCATGGACTCCAAATCTTGTCCTTATTTTAGTATGCAACAGCGGAAGCTCTTAATAATCACCTGAGAATAAACATGCTTAAAACGTCAACAAAAATGTTGGTGAGTTATAGGTTTAACCTATATATTATCAAATCATAATAATAGACCACAAGATTTCATATTTAAATATACATCCCATACATAGAGATAAAAATCATTCATATGGTGAACACCTGGTAACCGACATTAACAAGATGCATATAAGAATATCCCCTATCATTCCGGGAAATCCTTCGGACATGATAAAAATGAATTCGAAGTACTAAAGCATCCGGTACTTTGGATGGGGTTCGTTAGGCCCAATAGATCTATATTTAGGATTCGCGTCAATTAGTAGATCGGTTTACTAATTCTTAGGCTACCAAGCAAAAGGGGCATATTCGACTTCAATCATTCACCCATATAATGTAGTTTCATTTACTTGTGTCTATTTCGTAAAATATTTATAAAACTGCATGTATTCTCATCCCAAAATATTAGATTTTAAAAGTGGGACTATAACTCACTTTCACAGATTTTTACTTCGTCGGGAAGTAAGACTTGGCCACTGGTCGATTCACGAACCTATAACAAATATGTACATATATATCAAAGTATGTTCAAAATATATTTACAACACTTTTAATACATTTTGATGTTTTAAGTTTATTAAGTCAGCTGTCCTTATTAGTAACCTACAACTAGTTGTCCATAGTTAGATGTACAGAAATAAATTGATATATATTATCTTGAATCAATCCACGACCCAGTGTATACACATCTCAGGCTACATCACAACTCAAAGTATATATATTTTTGGAATCAACGTCAACCCTGTATAGCTAACTCAAATATTACTGCATATAGAGTGTCTATGGTTGTTTCAAATAATATATATACATGGGTCGATATGATATGTCAAAACATTTGCATACGTGTCTATGGTATCCCAAGATTACATAATATATTAGAATATATGTATAATACAATATAAGTTAGCTAGGATATGATTTGTATAGAATTGTTACAATAATTCCTGTAGCTACAACAATCAAAAAAATATCCAATCTTGTTTTACCCATAACTTCTTCGTTTTAAATCCGTTTTGAGTGAATCAAATTGCTATGGTTTCATATTGAACTCTATTTTATGAATCTAAACAGAAAAAGTATAGGTTTATAGTCAGAAATATAAGTTACAAGTCTGTAAGACCCTGGATTCTGATTCTGCCCAGTCGCGCGCCGCGAGGGGTCATGGCGCGCCGCGCAAATGGTCGCGGGCAGACTCCTTTGTTATTTTAGAGTTTTAAAAAGGGAATTTCGGTCTTTTTATGTTTGAGCCAGATTTGTGGACTTAACCTCATCCACCCATTTCATTTATTCATTTCTTTTTCCTTTTCTTTTCATATTTCTCTCAAGAACTCAAACACCCATTTGATTCAAAGGGATTTTTGGAAAGGAAGAAGCGGGTATTGATCCTTGGCGTAGTAGACAAGTTTGTTCTCCTCTTTCTTAGCTACACGGTGATACTAGTGGTAAGCTCTAACTCCGAATTTTGTTTTTGTGTTCATCATTCAAATTTGGGGCTTTTGATTGTATGATTCATAGATGGAACCCATTTAGTTGTTAATTGAAGATTAACACCAAGATTCAGGTTTATAAGTGTTAAAGGTGGGTTTTGGGTTGGTTAATGAGTTAACCATGTTTAAGACTTGTGAATGGTTTATAATCACTAGTATTAGTGATTATTGATGTATTAGAGACCTTTAGGGTTCTTGTGGTTGACTAATTTTGACTAGAGTCAAAGTTAGGGTTTGTTGATGATTATGACCTGAATGTCGATTCGATGAGGTTTATAAACTTAAAATAGATTAAGTTGAAGTATAAAACCGAGTTAATTATGTGTTGGTGTCAAAACTTGTAATTGGTGAGATTTTGACTTTATGGGTCAAAATTAGGGTTTATGGACGATTTTGAGAACGATAAGTGTTTAACACTTGTGTTTGGGTTTAATTGGCTTATTAGGACCATTTTCACTTGCGTTAGTGAATGTTGGTTAGTTTGGGCACGGTTTGTGCTTGAAAGTGCATTTGGGTCGAAATTGCACTAAGTGTTATTTTCGGTTGGTTTGTAAATCCACTCTAAGTATGTTGTTATATTTGTGATAATGGAATAGGTACTTTCCATTCGCGGCTTGCGGATTATTCGGTAGCATTCATCAAGGCGACAAGGTGAGTGTTAATATCCTATGTGCATATGTATGTGTAGGATGGGTGCGGGCCGGGTGAAGTGGTTCTCGGTTATAGAGCTCACTTCACATATATGTGGTTTTGATGGACTTGTGTATAGGTCCAATTGGCATGGTTGTGCGTTTTGGTTAACCTCCTTTAGGCGAGGTGTACACTTGTGTGTACGTTATCACATGTATTGTGATGTGGTTTTGGATAACCCCGATATGGTGGATTTTATAATCCCGTGACTGTGGGTTTTGGTATTGGAGAAGTGAATCACGTGTAGTTCGGATTCATGATGACGCGTATAGTTCGGTCATCTTATTGAGGTAGTAATCTCGTGTGGTTTCGGATTACTAAGGATCGTGTAGTTCGTCCAACCTCAATGTTGTCTTTGAAGATGGTAATCTAGTGTGGTTTCGGATTACTAAGGCTCGTGTAGTTCAGCCAATCTTCATGGTGGAGTTTTGGTATTCGGTAATGGGTTAAGGGGTTAACCTTATTCGTTTATATATTGTTCTATGTATATTAATGTATCGTTGTGTTGTAGCTAACCCTCCGGGTGTAGCTTATTGGCGTTGTTCACATCGTCGATGGTGAACTTATACTTTCTTGATATCTTTAGCTTGTTGCTTAGAGATCGTACGGTATGCTTAGTGTAGTTGCCTTATACATGGATGCTTCAGTATGCGGTATTTGATATTTGTGTGGCGTGTCTATTTTATACATATATATGTATGTAGTATGTTATCACTCACTAAGCGTTAGCTTACCCTCTCGTTGTTTACCTTTTTAAAGATTTGCATGGATGCGGTGGCTCGGGTAAGCGTGGGACTAGTGGATTTGCGTAGTTGCTTTAGAAGGCTTGCTTTTGGATTGATTAGGATTGGGTAGCGTATCCACAGTCGCCATGCTCGGCTTTATTTTGTATTAAAAGTCTCGTGGTCGAAAACTTGTACTTTGTACTTAAAGGGTAATTTGGGTCGATGTGGGTCCCGCTTCGTAAAACCCTTTTTATTAATGGAACGTGTTAGTTTTACATATTTGAATGTGTTGTTAAAAGCATTTTGCCTAAATACGTCGGGAAGTGGTCAAACATTTTCATGTTTTTAACTTTTTGGGACAGCAGTCTGTCCAGGCCCTTCTGCGCGCCGCGCGGGGTCTTGGCGCGTCGCGCCAATACCTGTGCAACAATTTTTTTTTTTTTTGTGATACTTTAAGCGGGTTCGAACGTGGTTTGGTTTGGGTTGTTACAAAGTCGTTTTTGTAAGAGGTGGTCATTTCAGTCGAAAGAACGACGTCTTGATGATCATTTTGAAAAACATACTTCCACTTTGAGTTTAACCATGATTTTTGGATATAGTTTCATGTTTATAAGAAAAATCATTTTCCCAGAATAACAACTTTTAAATCAAAGTTTATCATAGTTTTTAATTATCAAACCCAAAACAGCCCGCGGTGTTACTACGACGGCGTATGTCCGGGTTTACGGTGTTTTTCGTGTTTCCAGGTTTTAAATCATTAAGTTAGCATATCATATAGATATATAACATGTGTTTAGTTGATTTTAAAATTCAAGTTAGAAGGATTAACTTTTGTTTGCGAACAAGTTTAGAATTAACTAAACTATGTTCTAGTGATTTCAAGTTTAAACCTTCGAATAAGGTAGTTTTATATATATGAATCGAATGATGTTATGAACATCATTACTACCTCAGGTTTTGTGGATAAACCTACTGGAAATGAGAAAAATAGATCTAGCTTCAAAGGATCCTTGGATGGCTTGAAAGTTCTTGAAGCAGAATCATGACACGAAAACAAGTTCAAGTAAGATTTCCACTCGAAATAAGATTGTTATAGTTATAGAAATTGAATCAAAGTTTAAATATGAGTATTACCTTGTATTAGAAATATATCTTACTATAAATAAGAAAGATTTCTTGAGGTTGGATGATCACTTTACAAGATTGGAAGTAAGCTAGCAAACTTGGAAGTATTCTTGATTTTATGAAACTAGAACTTATAGAATTTATGAAGAACAATTAGAACTTGAAGATAGAACTTGAGAGAGATCAATTAGATGAAGAAAATTGAAGAATGCAAGTGTTTGTAGGTGTTTTTGGTCATTGGTATATGGATTAGATATAAAGGATGTGTAATTTTGTTTGCATGTAAATAAGTCATGAATGATTACTAATATTTTTATAATTTTATGAGATATTTCATGCTAGTTGCCAAATTATGGTTCCCACATGTGTTAGGTGACTTACATGGGCTGCTAAGAGCTGATCATTGGAGTGTATATACCAATAGTACATACATCTAAAAGCTGTGTATTGTACGAGTACGAATACGGGTGCATGCGAGTAGAATTGTTGATGAAACTGAACGAGGATGTAATTGTAAGAATTTTGGTTAAGTAGAAGTATTTTGATAAGTTTCTTGAAGTCTTTCAAAAGTGTATGAATACATATTAAAACACTACATGTATATACATTTTAACTGAGTCGTTAAGTCATCGTTAGTCGTTATATGTAAATGTTGTTTTGAAACCTTTAGGTTAACGATCTTGTTAAATGTTGTTAATCCATTGTTTATTATATCTAAAGAGATGTTAAATTATTACATTATCATGATATTATGATATATTAATATATCTTAGTATGATATATATATACAGTTAAATGTTGTTACAACGATAATCGTTACATATATATCTCGTTTCGAAATCATTAAGTTAGTAGTCTTGTTTTTACATATGTAGTTCATTGTTAATACACTTAATGACATGTTTACTTATCATTTATCATGATTAAATATAGTGTATCAATATCTTAATATGATTCATATGTATTTAGTAAGATGTTGTTATAACGATAATCGTTATATATATCGTTTCGAGTTTCTTAATTCAATAAACTCAATTTTATGTATATAACTCATTGTTAAAATACCTAATGAGATACTTACTTGTCATAATATCATGTTAACTATATATATAATCATATATATGTCATCATATAGTTTTTACAAGTTTTAACGTTCGTGAATCACCGGCCAACTTGGGTGGTCAATTGTCTATATGAAACCTATTTCAATTAATCAAGTCTTAACAAGTTTGATTGCTTAACATGTTGGAAACACTTAATCATGTAAATAACAATTTTATTTAATATATATAAACATGGAAAAGTTCGGGTCACTACAATAAGCATCATACTGGGTACTGCAACGTGGTATGTGAAATGTGTAAGAGGACTGGGCACATTGGCAAAGATTGCAAGATCACTACCCCAGCTGTGAAGACAAACCCTACTGGACCAAGAAAGTGTTTTGAGTGCGGTCAACAGGGCCACTTCAGGAATGAATGCTCGAACAAGAAGAAGGACGGCGGACCGGCACGTGGAAGGGTTTTCAACATGAACGCCAGGGATGCCCGTGAGGATCCTAACTTGGTCACAGGTACATTCACTATCAATAACCTATTTGCTTCTGTCTTTTTTGATACCGGTGCTGATAGGAGTTTTGTATGTAGACATTTTTGTTCTAAGATAGACTGGTCATTAGTACCTTTAGACGAGAGTATTCTTGTTGAAGTAGCCAATGGAAAACTTGAGAAAGCTGACCAAATTGGCCGAGGAGGTATAATAAACCTAGCTGGTGTGAACTTTGAGATTGATTTGATACCCATCAAGTTGGGAAGTTTCGATGTGATAGTTGGTATGGATTGGTTGTCCAAAGTAAGAGCAGAAGTTGTTTGTGGAGAGAAGATTATCCGTATACCTCGCGAGGACGGTGTGCCATTGATTGTATACGGAGAGAAAGGTAGCCCAAAATTAAACCTTATTAGTTGCATGAAGGCACAGAAAGTAATGAGGAAAGGACGTTTTGCTATTTTAGCACATGTGAAGAAGTTAGAAATCAAGGAGAAGAGCGTTGATGATGTAAGAATTGTGAATGAATTTCCCGACGTTTTTCCAGAAGAGTTACCTGGATTACCACCGCCGCGATCAGTGGAATTCCAGATTGATCTAGTACTTGGAGCTGCACCTGTAGCTCGCGTACCTTATCGACTTGCACCTTCCAAAATGCAAGAGTTGCAGAGTCAACTACAGGAATTGTTAGACCTTGGATTTATCCAACCAAGCTCTTCGCCTTGGGGTGCTCCTGTTTTGTTCGAAAAGAAGAAGGACGGGTCTTTCCGCATGTGTATCGACTACCGTGAACTCAACAAATTGACGATCAAGAATCGGTATCCCCTTCCCAGGATTGACGATCTTTTCAATCAGCTGCAAGGATCAAGCGTTTACTCTAAGATCGATTTGCGATCCGGTTACCACCAATTGAGGGTGAAGGAGAGCGATGTGATGAAGACTGCGTTCAGAACCTGTTACGGTCATTATGAGTTTCTCGTGATGCCCTTCGGTTTAACCAACGCATATGCCGTGTTCATGGATCTCATGAATCGCGTATGCAAACCATACCTGGACAAGTTCATTATCGTCTTCATAGATGGTATCCTCATCTACTCCAAAAGTGAAGCAGAACATGAGCAACATCTCTGACTCGTACTGGAACTCTTGAGACAAGAGCAACTTTATGCCAAATTCTCCAAGTGTGAGTTTTGGTTGAAGGAAGTCCAATTTCTGGGTCATATTGTGAGCGATCAGGGTATCAAAGTTGATCCGGCAAAGATCGAAGCTATCAGCAAGTGGGAAACCCCCACTACTCCAACTCATATCCGCCAATTTCTAGGCCTCGCCGGCTATTATCGAAGGTTCATTGAAGGTTTCTCTCTGATTACATGCCCATTAACCGCACTGACTCACAAAGGGAAGAAATTCATTTGGGCAACCGAGCAAGAGTCAGCATTTCAAACCTTGAAGCAGAAGTTGACCACCGCACCTATCCTATCCCTCCCCGAAGGCAGTGATGATTTTGTTGTTTATTGTGATGCCTCGAAAATGGTTTTGGGTGTGTACTAATGCAACGAATGAAAGTTATTGCTTATGCCTCTCGTCAACTAAAAATTCACGAGCAAAACTACACGACTCATGATCTCGAACTTGAAGCCGTTGTCTTTGCATTAAAACTATGGAGACACTATCTTTATGGAACAAAGAGTACCATCTTCACCGACCACAAAAGCCTCCAACACATCCTTGATCAGAAGCAACTAAACATGAGACAACGATGATGGATCAAGACGCTGAACGACTATGATTGTGAACTTCGTTACCATCCTGGCAAGGCAAATGTTGTAGCCGATGCTTTGAGCCGAAAGGAAAGAATAGTACCTCTTCGTGTCTGAGCCTTGAACATCACTGTCTATTCGAATCTCAATAGCCAAATCTGAGTAGCCCAAGATGAGGCTCTCAAAGAGGAGAATATTTCTCAAGAACATTTGAACATCCTCGTTTCTCGATTTGAGGTCAAGGAGACTGGACTCTGGTACTTTGCTGAAAGAATCTGGGTGCCTAGTTATGGGGATTTATGAAGCCTCATTCTAGACGAAGCCCACAAGTCAAGATATTCGATTCATCCAGGAGCCGGTAAGATGTACCACGATCTCAAGGAACAGTATTGGTGGCCTAATCTTAAGAAGGACGTTGCTACTTATGTTGGGAAGTGTTTAACTTGTTCAAAGGTTAAGGCCGAACATCAAAGGCCATCCGGGTTACTTCAGCAACCCGAAATCCCACAATGGAAGTGGTAAAGGATAACGATAGACTTCATTACGAAACTACCAAAGACGGTGGGTGGATACGATACCATCTGGGTTATCATTGACCGTCTTACCAAATCTGCACACTTCCTAGTCATGAAAGAAACTGATACAATGGAGAAACTCGCTCAGCTATACATAAAGGAAATTGTATCTCGTCATGGTGTGCCCTTATCGATTATTTCAGACCGAGATGCCCGTTTTGCTTCTAGATTTTGGCATTCCCTACAAGAAGCTTTGGGAACACGTCTCGACATGAGTACCGCATACCACCCGCAAACTGACGAACAAAGTGAACGCACGATTCAAACTTTGGAGGACATGTTGCGTGCTTGTGTTATTGATTTCGGAAAAGTTTGGGAAAAGCATTTGCCGCTAGCCGAATTTTCTTACAACAACAGCTATCATTCGAGTATTAATGCAGCACCTTTCGAAGCATTGTATGGCCGCAAGTGCTGTTCTCCTATTTTTTGGGCCGAAGTGGGTGAGAAGCAAATCACTGGACCCAAACTCGTTCATGAAACCACCGAGAAGATTGTTCAAATTCAAGCGAGGCTCAAGACGGCCCGTGATCGTCAAAAGAGCTATGCCGACATTAAACATAAAGATTTCGAATTCCAAGTGGGCGACCGCATGATGTTGAAAGTAGCACCTTGGAAAGGTGTAATCCATTTCGGAAAGCGTGGAAAGTTAAATCCGCGATACATTGGTCCTTTTGAAATCTTGGAGCGTATTGGACCCGTTGCTTACCGTTTGGATCTTCCGACACAATTAAGCTCCGTTCATCCTACCTTTCACGTATTGAATCTGAAGAAGTGTCTTGCTGAACCGAAACTTTTCATACCACTAGAAGAACTTACGATTGATGACAAACTCCACTTCGTGGAAGAACCCATTGAAATTATGGCCGTGAGGTCAAGACCTTGAAACGTAACAAGATTTCGATTGTCCGTGTCCGTTGGAATTCCAAACGAGGACCTGAGTTTACCTGGGAACGAGATGATCAAATGATGCAGAAGTATCCTCACCTTTTCCTGACTCCACCATCTACCTCAGCTTAAATTTCGGGAAAAAATTTTCTTTAACAGGTGGGTAATGTAACGACCCGACTTTTTTGACTTTTAATTATGTTTATTTCTTTCACAAAACTGCGTACTTGTGTGTACTGAGATAGATTATATTCTGGGATCATTAATTATGTTAATTACATTCGTTAATGCCTTACAAAGTGTTTTTAGATACTTAGTTACTTAACATGATCCTTGATTTCATTTACGACCGTTAGTGTCACTTATTGATTAAAGCAAGCTACGAACTTGGTACACGTTAAACTTTTGCCATAATTGGGATATTATGGCTACGTAAAAGTAATTGTTACTTATTAATGGCAATTACTTAGTTTTATAGTTCCTTAATTATACTTAAGTGTTTACTAAGGCTTACTAGTTACCTTATTGGACTTAACACCTTAATAGACTTCCATGACCCAACCCACCCAACTTAGTGGGCAAGTTAGTAGACTAATTAACCCATGTGATTAAGATTTAGTCCATGAAAGCATAAGACAAGTATTATGCATGCTTATGTACAAAGGCTTGCATGATGTCTCAAACCACCCAACATGTCACCATCACCATGTACTACCACCATGCACCACACCACATAAGACCAAAATGGTCCCCCCACCCTTGACCCCATGACCGTCGGCCACCACCCCCATCCCCACCAATTTTTATTTTTTTCTTTCTTTTTTTTCTTTGATAAATACCAACACTTCATCCACTTCTCTCATTCTTCATTCATTTCTCAAACACACACTTCTCTCTGCTTTCTCACTCTAGAATTCTCTCTCAAATTGTAAGTTTGAAAACTTACTTCTTTTCTTTCTTTTCTTAACTTTAATTCATAAATCATCATCATCATGAACAAAGATTCAAGTTTTGTAACTTGAATCTTCATAACTTTTATTGATTTAAACTTTGTTTTGAAAAGCTTTCAAGAACATGATGGATTAAAGCTTCTTAGCTTTGAATCTTCATAATCTTGCTAGATCTAAGTCTATTTACTTAAGATCTCTTTATTTATGCTTAAAGATCAAAACTCATGTTTATGATCTTCATGTAACTTGAAGATCCAACACTTTACTTTATGGATCTTCAAGAAAGATTGAAATACAAGCTTACTAGCTTCATGTTTCTACAAAAAGTTAATATAGGATCAAATTTTGTTAACTTATGATCTTCTTTTGTTTGTTGTAGTTTAGATTTGTGACTTGTGTTTTCAAGAAACAAAAGATGCAAGCTTACTAGCTTGAGATCTCATAAGTGTTGTTAGGAATCCAAGCTCTCTAGCTTATGGTTTCATTTTTGTGGTTGATCTAAGTTGTGTAACTTATGATCTTCTACTTTGTTTAAGAGAAAGCTTATTAGCTTATGATCACTTACTTTACAAGATCTAAGTTTCCTAACTTATGGTTGTGTAAAAGTTGAAAGTCTAAGTGTTATGACTTAGGGTTTCACCAAGAATATGAGATCTAGACTTTGTAGTCTAAGGTCTTTAATATTTAGCTAAGATCTAAGCTCTCTAGCTTAAAGTCTTGCTTATTTAGTTTGATTCAAAGTTTATAGCCTAATAGAACTTGTGATTGTGTTGAAACTAGGAATTGATGTAACTTTGGT